>NW_020837962.1:4721661-4901175 GCF_003676395.1 Aethalodelphis obliquidens | reverse complement strand
GGGGGAAAGGGGAGGGGGAGGGGGAAGGGAGTGGGGGAGGGGAAAAGGGGTGGGGGTGGGGTGGGAGTGGGGGTGGGGGGGAGGGATGAACTGGGATATTGGGATTGACATATATACACTAATATGTATAACACAGATAACTAATAAGAACCTGCTGTATAGTACAGGGAACTGCACTTCACTGTACAGTAGAAACTAACATAACATTGTAAAACAACTATACCACAATTTAAAAAAATAAATAAAAAATAAAAAACAACCTGGTGTGTATTTTACACTTAGAGCCCATCTCAATTCGCATCAGCCACACTTCAGGTGCTCGGTGGCCACCTGTGGCCTGTAGCCCTGTATTGGACAGTGCAGCTACCATCTCGTTAAGTTCAAAGTTACTCACACCTGCTGAGACATACAGGGCGGTTTGACCACTTCTGGGTGTCCAGGAGGAGAATAAGTCTCACTGAGACATAAAAGAGTCTTCATTCCTTTCATTAAAGACCCAGCGCCACCCCCTGCGGGGCCCCTGATGAGCTCTGAGCCTCCACTTCCTCGTCATGAGATGAGGCTAGTTGCACTATCTCAGGGTGTTTACGTGGGGATTAGGATTAGGTGAAACTTGGGTATTGAGCACTAAAGAGCAGAACAGATGTAGTTTATTTGTGGTGGGATTTATGTTTGATACTGCAGAGCAGCCAGAGCAAGAGAAGCGATAAGGAGAGGTGGCCCTATGACATCCTCGTTCTCCTTCGCAGCTGGTGGCCAAGACACATGCCCGGGAGAGCACCTCCTCATCCACAGAGGCTTTTCTCCTGGTGACGCGTGGTGATCGCATGCCGGGACCTTGATGCCGAGGCTGATTTGCACCTTTAGGGAGCACAGTGTGTGTGAGAGCCCTCCCTGACCTCTCAGGGGGTTGGCAGTACGCGATCCCTTGGGTCACACGCCCAATTTGATTCCTTGTTGTAAACGCAGTGTGTTTTGTCCAGGGGTGAATGGGACAATTCCCTCACCCATGGGTTTTCCTCCACCCACCCACCCACCCCCGTCTGGAGACTCAGCCAGAGGAGACCCTTCTTCCTGACCCACCGCCACAGTAGCATTTGTGGGGAGCCCAGCAAGGCATGTGCAGTCCTTGTAAAGACAGAGATTACATCCAGCTTCCAGTGTGGTCAGGACACAGCCTTCCCAGACTCTGTGCCCAAAAGTTGTGTTTGCAAAGCGATTGTTCAAGACTAATGATTGGGAGGCTGAACTGTTCAGAGTGGTTTAGGCTAAACAATAGATGAGAGGGCCCCTGGCTTCCTAGAGGAAGGGAAGAAAGGACTGTGAGTGAGTTAGAGGCATGGCAAGGACCAGAGAGTGGGCTTGGCCATTGTGGTGAATATAGTAAAATCATCCTTCCACTCCCTTGCTTGACATCATTCAATAACTACTGCAGCACTCAGGTTAAGTCCACATTCCTTAGCATTCAGGACCTTCCTGGACTGCTATCTCCTTTCTCTTGCCACTTCTATCCCCTGGCTTTGAACTTGACACTTAGAGCCCCCATCACAAGACACCCCATCTCATGATGCCCACCAGCTTGCACCTCCTGTTCTCTCTGCTTGGAAAGCTCTTCCCCAACCTCTCCACCTGGCTAGGATTCTTGTCCTCCTTACCATGCCTCCTCCAGGAAGCCTTCCTGACCCTCCCCAGTGAGGTCAGCACTCTTCTATGATGAGGAGACAGTTTCTGTTCACATGGCCATTTCCCCCATCTAGGCCATCAGCACTACATGGGGTACTGTCAGGGTGGACCTGGAGGGCCCTGAGGGGCATCTTCCATCCTCTACTCCCCAGTCAGCTCCCTTTACCAAAGGTTATCTGAGGATCTCTGTTGTGAGCCAAGCCTGTGAGAGGTACGGGGGAAAGAGGGTCTTCCTGCCTTTGAGTGGTGTTATGAGCTGAATTGTGGCCCCCCAAATTCCTAACCCCCAGTACCTCAAATGTGACTGTATTTGGAGATGGGGTCTTTGAAGAGGTGATTAAGTTCAAATGAGGTCATGTGGGTGGGTCCTAATTCCGATATGACTAGTGTCTTTATGAGAAGAGGAAGTCAGGACACAGACACATACAGAGGGAAGACCATGTGAAGACACAGGGAGAAGACACCACCTGCAAGGCAAGGAGAGAGGCCTCAGAAGAAACCAACCCTGACGACCCCTTGATCTTGCACTTCCAGCCTCCAGAACTTGAGAAGATAAATTTCTCTTGTTTAAGCCTCCCAGCCTGGGATACTTTGTTGCGGCAGCGCCAACAGACTAATACAAGGGGCTTATAGTTCTGCTTCTGCCTTCATAAAATGGAGATAATAATGGTCCCTGCCTCATAAGGTAGTTGGGAGGACTGAATAAGTTAAATGCATGTGAAGCAGAAATCGACAAATGCTAGCTTGTTTATTGTTGCTATCACCGTCGTCATCCAGTTGGGACAGACAGGACTTAGCAGTGAGAGACAGGAGGATGCCACAGCCAGGGAGAAGCAAAGGATCCCTGAATGTAAACATCTGGAAAGGCCACTTGGTGTCCCCCTCCCTTGTTTGATGAATAAGGAAACCCCAAAGAGAGAAGGAACTTGCCTAAGGTCTCTTGTTAATGGGAAAACATCATGACTAGAACAGAGCCTCCAGGCTATACTGTCCTGCTGGTTGTAGGTTTCAATTATTAAGCAAAATTCAAGCCAGTTCTTGGTTGCCCAGTTCTTGGTTGCCCGGCTTGCATCAGGCCAGCCCACTCTGGGGTACAGGGTTGACCCTTCCCCGATGAGACACAGGCCTTGAGGAGGAAGCTGTCTGGCCCCTGGGGCAAAGGAAATAGCTGCTCCCAGCTTTCCCATCTGCTAAGATATTTAATTCCAAGGGCCTCTCCATGCATCCAGGAACCAAGAGCTCCCGCTCACATGGGAGCTTTGCCCAGGATCTGGGGCTGAGCTGAGAGCCTGAGGGGGCCTCCCTCTAGACAGTGTCTGGGAGCAGGGAGAAAAGGGGACCTCATGGGCTGACCTTGAGCTGGTCCAAGCCACAAGGATGCAGAAGGCAGGCAGGGCCCAGTCCTTCCTCCGGCCAGTGGCTGCCCCTGAGCCAACAGAGTGTCCTGCTGGCCTCCTGGTTGCAAGAGCTGAGCCCTGCAGTGTGGGAGTGACGGCTGCTTTCCAGGCCACGTCCAGACAGACGGTCGGCTGCCTGCCAGCCAGGCGCCAAGCTGCAGCCCCAGAAGCCCCTCGGTTGACTAGGAGACTCAGGCTGCAGAAACCCTCAAGTCCCCAACTCTGAAGTTATGGTGTGCCGCCCCTACTTCCCCATCACCCATCCTCAGCTTGAATGCCTCTCAGGACGGGAAACTCACTACGCGACCAAGCATTGTATCCCACTGTTGCAGAGTTCTAAATCAGTGCTATCCAACAGAAATATAACATGAGCACACTCATATTATTTTAAAAAGCAAAAATAATAATAATCTTAATCATATATTTCCTTTAACTCAATACATCCAAATATGATATCAGCATGTAATCAACATTAAACAATTTAGTGAGATTTTTATATTCTTTTTTTTTTTTTGCACTAAGTCCTGGAAATCCAATGTGTATTTTACACTTCACCATTTCTCGGTCGGACTAGCTACTTCCATGCTCCATGGCCACATGGGGCTAGTGGCTATAGGATTAAACAGTGCAGCTCTCAACCCTGGAGTTTTTTCTTATGCTGAATTCAAATCCAACACCCTGGCATTTATTTATTTATTACTATTTAATTTATTTATTTATTTTTGTCTGCGTTGGGTCTTCGTTGCAGTGCGCGGGCTTCTCATTATGGTGGCTTCTCTTTTTGCGGGGCATGGGCACTAGGCCCGTGGGCTTCAGTAGTTGTGGCTCGCGGGCTCTAGAGCGCAGGGTCGGTAGTTGTGGCGCACGGGCTTAGTTGCTCCGAGACATGTGGGGACTTCCCAGACCAGGGCTCGAACCAGTCAGTGTCCCCTGCCTTGGCAGGCGGATTCTTAACCACTGTGCCACCACGGAAGTCCCCATCATGCCATTTTTACACATTGGCTTTTGTTATGTCCACCGTGCGTACAGACTTATCAGCTATTGGTTAATAATTAGTAACTACAAGGGAGCCGCAAGAGGGAGGAAGATAATGGGGATATATATAAATGTATAGCTGATTCACTGTTATAAAGCAATTATACTCCAATAAAGATGTTAAAAAAAGAAAAAAGAATAATTAGTAACTACAAATAAACAACTTTGTTATGCTCTTAACGCTGAGCCAGCCAGTGAGCCGAAAGCCTTATGTGGATTCCTTTTAAAACCCACACAGCCCGTAGTGCATTCTTCAAATGAAGACAGGCGAGATCAAAAAGTTCACACAGCTAGCAAATGAGAAAACCAGGACGTGGCCCGAAGCCTGCGGCCCATTCTCTCAGCCTCTAACACTGTGCTGTTCAATATGGTAGCTGCCAACCATTTGTAACTATTGAGCACTTGAAATGTGGCTGGCTGGAGCAGAGGTACACTGCACAAGCATCCCTCAGAGATGTGGCAGGTTCAGTTCCAGACCATCACAATAAAGCGAGTCACACAAATTTTTGGTTTCCTAGTGCATGTAAAAATTATATTTACACGACACTGTACTGTATGAAATGTGCAATGGCATATGCCTAAAAAAGCAATTTAATACCTTAGTTTAAAACACACTTTTTTGCTAAAAAAAATGTTAACCATCCTCTGAGCCTTCAGTGAATTGTGGGAGTGACATCAAAGACCATCCGTCACAGATCACCGCAACAAATAAAATTGTAATGAAAGAGTTTGAAGCACTGTTAAGAATTACCAAAATGTGACAGAGAGACAAAAAGTGAGCAAATGCTGTTGGAAAAGTGGCACCAAATTTGCTTACCGCAGGGTGGCCCCGAACCTTCAATCTGTTAAACACACACACACACACACACACACACACACACACACACACAATAACTGCAAAGCACAATAAAATGAGGTATGCCTATAAGTGTAAGATACATACCAGATTGCTAAGACTTAGTACCAAAAATCAATAAATAATTTTTATCTTGATTACATGTTGAAATGACACTATTTTGGTTAAGTAAAATACATTATTCAAATAATTTCACCTGTTTCTTTTTGCTTTTTTAAAAGTGGCTATCGAAAATTTTAAATTTCATATGCAGCTGGCATTATATTTTATTGGACTGTGCTGCTCTCACCTATTTCCTTCTGGGCTGAATACTCTCCCTGCCTTCAACCGTTCGTGCATGACGTCACTTCTAACCCCTTCCGGGAGGTGGTCCTTTTGATCAGTGCTTCTAGGAGTGAACACTGTCTGGCTGACTGTTCTTCTGTGATTTGCTTGCTTGTGTCCTCTGCCCGGTTTGGGTTTGAGTGGTTTTTCCTTTTGTCCCACTGTCAGACCTCTTTGCACTTAGAGGTATTTATATATATTTGTTGCAATGTTGCAAATATCTTCTCTCCGTCATTGTCAGTCTTTCAACTTTTCCTGTTGTATCTTTGACTACACAGGCTCTGTTTTCAGGCAGCCAATCCACAAACGGTTTCCTTTTGGGGTTTCTAGATTTTGTGTCACGCTAAGGAAGGTTTTGCCCACTCCCAAATGTCTGAAAAAGCATTATCTTGCATTTTCTTCCACTACGTTCACTTTTTAATACCTTCTTATTTCATCCAACTGGCATCTGTCTGTGATATGCGGAAAGGATCTGATTTAATGTTCCCCGAAATGTGTAGCCAATTGTCCCATTTAGTGAACAATTCATTCTTTCCACACCACTTTGAAACGCCATTTAAAAAATCATCTTTAGGCTCTGTTTTCCCTCTGTTGGCTGGCAACTCAGCCACCAGCAGGTCCAAACTTACATCTGCCCAGCTCAAGAAGCTCAGTATTAGGCGATTGGGATTGACATGTATACACTGATGTGTATAAAATTGATGACTAATAAGAATCTGATGTATAAAAAAATAAATAAAATAAAATTCAAAAATTCAAAAAAAAAAAAAAAAAGCTCAGTAAATAGGGGTCTCCACTTCTCCACCTGTCCCAGGAAAACCCCAGGGCTGACTCTCAGTGGACAGCTTGAACCAACATGGCAGCAGGGAGTATGCTGACTGGCCAGGGCTGACCCACTTGTCTCCTTCTGGAAGAGAGGGGTACGGTCACTTGAGAAAGTGGGGAGGGTGTTTCCTCAAAGGGAAATTGGAATGCTAGTCAGACAAACAGTTGCCTACCATAGTGTATACCCTCCTAGCCTGTCCCTGGGTGACCCACCGCTCCAGCTCTGTAGGCATTTGGGAAGAGGGGTCCTCAATCCCCTCTGTTCTAGCCTGCTTCCCCCTCAAAAGACCAGCTAGGGTTGTGTCTGCCCCAGGAAGTCAGATCTGACTCCAGGTGCCCTTGTAGGGGGATTCCTGGTGGCCTGGAAAATCAGCCCAGCAAGGCTGGGGAGGACTGTCCTGCCCACTGCTACCCCAGGACCCTTGGCCAGATTTCACCTCCCTGCCAAAGGAGGGAGAGCTCGGGGGCGGGGTTGGAGGAGGAAGGAAGGATGCCCGCAGGGCGTAGCTGCTGTTTACAAACAGAAAATACTCCTTCCTGCCCGCCCCTGAGAATGGGGCTATCTGGGCTGGCTCCGACAATGGAGCTCCTGCAGGGAGGGTCCCCAAAATGCCTCTTCTGGCCTCCCTCTGAAGGCCACCAGGGAACAGCCTGAGAATCCAGAGACTAGGCTCTTCTGTGAAGAGGTTTTGCAACACAAACCAGAATATTGACCTTGGGGAGCTGATGCCCATGTTTCTACATAAGGTGCCCCAGCCCTCGCACCTCACGCCACAAGGCGGCACTGCAAGCCCCTCCCTCTTGCTCTAAGCCTGCGGAGAGCGGGGTGAGATTCGTGGTGGAGTCAACGGATAAGGCCTGAACCCCGGTTCTCTTTTGGTGGCTCTCCATCTCCATCAGCCCTTCCAAAACCACCCATAATAACAATACACTGACCAGAACAATAGTAAATGAAAACTCCATAGCAAACAAGAATAAATGTCTCTTTAGAAAACTTGGCTCCATTGTTTGACATGGAATAGAATAACTAAAGGAAAGCAGGCTGCTTGCCACATACGGCGAGCATGGCTGTGTTCAAAGCTCAGCTCTGCCGCTCGCTGGCTGTGACCTGGGCAACTGTAAACATTTGTGCCTTTGTCAACACCTCTGTATAATGTAGCTGAGGACACTCCTCACCACACCTTACAAAGTCATTATGAGGATTCAAGAAACAAACAACTGCAATAAGTGCCCGATAACAGAAGCAACGTGTTCGGTGATTGTACCACGTGGATCGGGGAAATGGGTGGCAGCCACATTGTAAAGGAGAGGAGGGAGAAATTGGGAAAACTCTCTGAAGTAGTGTAGTGCTATTTGAAAGTGGACTTAGATTAGTTGTGATGGATACTGTAAAGCCTCAAGGGCACCACTAAATTTTTAAAAAATATAATTGATCGACTAATAGAGGAGAAGAAATAGAATCATATAAAACATTTAAAAGCAGAAGGCATAAAGAGAAGGGAAGAATTTTTTTAAAAAGGAACAAGTATGCTGAATACAGTTATAAACATGGTAGATATCAATGCAACTGTACCATTATATTAAATGGTGAAAGGTATAAATACACATATTAAATATGTGAAAGGTATAAATACACATATTAAATATGTGAAAGGTATAAATACACCAATGAAAAAACAGAGACTGTCAGAGTAAATTGAAAAAACAAGACTCAACCACATGTCTACGAGAAACCCACTTTAAATATGAACGAGTGGGACCTCTAGCAGAAAGTGAAAGGCTGTGGAGCCAAACTGCTCAGGATTGATTGGGCTGCTGCTTTAACCTTGCTGAGACTCAGTTTTTTCTTCTGTAAAATGGGTACAGTATTAGTTATGATTGTGTAGAGGTGTTGTGAGAATTCAATGAGCTAATTCATATAAAGCATTTAGAATAGTGACTGGCACACGGTAAGCACTATAAGAGCATGCTGTTTTTGTTGTTGTTATTATTATCAATTGTAGCTTCAGGACAAGTTGCTCAGCTCTCACTACCAACCAGCTTTTCACTTCCAAGCTTCCCCTAAATAGAAACTCCAGAACCACCACTTTTTCCTTGAGTTTTAAGCCAAGATCGCCTACATAATTTTTAAGGTCCAGTGCAAAATGAAAGTGCAGGACCCCCTATTCAAAATATTTAGGAACTCCAAATAGGTCCTGGCAGAGCATTAAATCAAAGGCAGGGCACGTCTGTGTGACCGCACAGGCCTCATGCCCACGAAGCTGGCTCTGCAGAAGAGCCACAGACCGAGAGGGCTAGGTCAGAATCCAGGAGGCCAACCATGCCGCCCCTCCCCCTCCCCCTCCCCTGCCCCGGTCTGCTCCACCTGACAGGTCAGAAACACAGTGACCTCCTGGCTGTGAGCATACCTCACTCCTCCAGACGGATGGAACCCTGGCCCAGATGTGCTCCTTGCCAAAGAAACACTTTGCTGCCTGCTTTCTTTTGAAATCCTAAACCCAGGATTCTTAAGGGGCCTCCTTCCTAGACCCACTGGAGCAGAACTGGGGCCCAGGTTTGGGAAGGGGGATTGGGGAGCTAATACTGATTCCGGGAAGCCTTGCTCAGGGGTGGGCTGAGTGTTCCTGGTTTCAGGGGGACGTCTGCTCCAGGGAGCCCTGGGAAGGAACAAGTCCTGGCCTGTCCACGCACTCCCCACCCCCCAGTCGCCCAGCTGGACGTGCACAGCCCCCTGCCCTCTCCAGGAGGGCGAGGCTGGTGGAGACTTCGGAGATTTTTCCCTCTCAGGGGCTCTGTTTACCAGGCCTGGTAAAGTCCATGGGCTCCAGCTCACTCTGGTCCTTGCCTATCCTGCCCCCAGGGTCACCACCCAGAGGCCCTTGCCCTCTGGGGCACTTGAAGCTGCCCCCAGAGATGCAGGGGTTCAGGCAGGGCAGGGGAGGAGGAGCCACTGGCACAGGCAGCGCGTAAGTGGCAGCCCCGGGGTGCCCAGTCATGCAGGCGATTCCCAGCCAGTGTGGGCAGCAGGCAAACAAGCCTTCAGTGTCAGCGCAGCCCACCCGGCTCTGAAATACGTCTTTCTGTCTTCTGGGGGTGGGGCCTGATAGTAACCCCTCAGGGCCCAGGGACTGGAGGGTACTCGCCACCTCCCACCCCTATTTTACATACCCATCCATCCTCTCCTTCATCAAGGGGGAGGGACTCCCCGCAGACCTGGGTGCAGGCCAGCTGGTTCTTTATCTCAAAGATCCTGTCCATCCCAGCTTGGGCAGGGCCTGGGGAAAGCCTCTGGCTCCTCCCACCCTCTCTTTCCATTTCCTGCCCCCTCAGAAATGAACCTCGTAGGAGTCCTGCCAAACTCAAAATCTTGAACTGAAAGCCGCTGCCTCGTGGGTGCCTGGCTTCGGGATGGGAAGAGCTGGGGTGAGGCTGGCTCCCCCTGTGGCACCCAATCCCTCCTCCCCTAACCCCTACACTGTCCACTCTTGCATCTCTCCCCACCACGACCCACACCCCGACTCTAGGGCGGTGGCGATGTTTTCAGAACCCAAAAGCAAGAGCATGGTGTAAGAGGCAGTCATGCTTGCATGGAAAGATGGCGGTGGGGGAGGGGGGCTGTTTGAAACCCAGGACCCAGCAGGGTGGAAGGAGGGACGATGGATCTCTTCCAATTCAGAGCTTAACACTTGGTGGGAGTTGAGGGGAGGAAAGGGAGAGGAAGAGGGTGCAGGGCGGGAAATTAAGGTACTATCTCTGCCCAAACAGCTACCAGATTGCATGAGCTGACTTGTGTAATCTCAGAGCAGGGCTAGCGTTACAGGGATGCCAAACATGTGTGTCTTACTTATTATTATTATTATTGCTGCTGTTCTTGTTGTCACCCTGTCCTCTCTCTGGGGCCTCAGTTCCCCACAGGTGTACACAGTGTCTCTGCCTCCACCTGTACTGGGGGGACGTTGCCTTCCCGGAGAAGGGGGTGGGTTTAGCTGCCTTAGGATGGTCTCCAGGACACTTCTGTCCTCTGCTTGGGGCTCACAGCACAGGCAGGGTCCCCAGCTTGGGTTTATTCTTATCCTGTTCACTCAGTTGAGGGACATGTCAATCCATCTTGGGACTCTCCTAGTGTGCTGGTCTTGTGTAGGCAGGGAAATACATACACTTGGAATTGAATTAAAGTTAGTCACTGAAACTAATTCTATTCATTCTATAGTCATCCATTCATTTAAAAAATATTTCTTGAGGCCTATCGTGCGCCAGATGCCGTGCTGGGGGTAGGGTTGCAAGAGTAAAGAGGACGGTGCCCACTTGCAGGCACTCGGAGCCGAGCAGGGGTGGGTGCACATCTGTCAGCCACCCACCCACCCATGGTGAGGGAAGAATCACCTGAGGGGCTCATTAAACAGCGCCCAGGCCCCTCTCCTGGCGTTTCTGACTCTAAGGCTGGGAAGTGCCCAGGAACCTGCATTTTTAAAAAGAACTTCACATGGTTCTTATTATCAAGGGAGTTTGGAAACATTGCCCTAAGGAATAGGATTTACACCCAGAGTCGGGAAGGAAAGGAAGCTGATAGGATCCTTCTGAGAGATCAGGTAAGGCCTTCCTAGGGAACTGACTGAGAGCTGTGAACTAAAGCACAAGGCTGTTAACTGGGAGCAGAAGAGACTCATGTTCCTGGGACAAGAACAGCACGTGCAGCGGTCCTGCAGCGGGAAGTGAAAGTCCAGTGTGGCTGGAGTGCAGGAGAGAAGGGAGCTGGAGAGGTGGGTCAGAGTTTAAATCGGGTGGAGGCTGCCCTAGGAGCCAGGGCCCTGGGGAGCCCTGGAAGGGTTTTGTGCAAGAGGGGCTGTCATGACTGCTGCTTTGAAAAGATTTTTCATTCTTCAGATACACACACTGAGCCTTACAGGTCCATCCAGCTCCTGGCAGAATGAGGTTTCTCACCCAGCTGCCTCCTTCCTGGGGCCCTGGCAGAGGGAGGAGAGGGACACAGGTAGCCTGGAGGCCCACCTCAGCAGACAGGAGGCTCTGGACTTGGTTTCTGCTCTCACGAGCTGTGCCCACCTCTGCATCCCCTAGGGCCCAGCAGCCAGGGGCAGCTCCGGAGGGAGGGAAGCTGTTTGCCAGTCCCACTGCCAAGATCCACCTCTGGCTTCCTTGCCCCTCAGAATGCGGTACCAGGACCAATTCTTCCCCCCTGCCCACCATTCCACCCACCTCCTCTGCCCTCTGGGGTCACCTGCCAAGGTGCTAACGGATGGGAGCAAGAGAGTGCAGAAGAGCAGACATTCAGGCCCTCAGGGGACTCTCCTCCCCTCGCCAGCACCTGAGTGAGCCGTTCTCCCACTACCCACACGCCCTGAAGTCTGGCTGGCCGAGGAAGACAGGAGGGTTCTCAGCCTCTCTTCAGTCCACAGAGGTTGTGGGTAAAAGGCAGTGGGAGAAGGTAGGCAGTGCCCACAGGGGTTGAGCTGCCAATCACGCTTGGCACGGAGTTGGCCTGGTGCCCTGACATCAGCTCAGGGGCTTGGGGGTCGGGGCACGGCTCATGGGGTGGGGCTACAAACTGGGCCTTATTTGTATACAGCCATGAGGGGTGGGGCAAGGCAGCTGGCATGCCATCTCCCCACCTCCACAGTGGCCAAGCCCACTGCCCCCATAACCTGGGGGACACTGTCCCCCACCCGCCCAGTGTCTTTATCTCCTCTTTGACTGGATTTAAAGCTCCTGGACCAGTTCCTGGAATCCAGGGAGGGTGGAGAGGAGAAAAGACTCACATCCTTCAAACTGATGAAAATGCCCCTGGGAAGACTTCTGGGGAAAATTGAGCCCACTGGGGCTTATGAGAAGCCAGGATGGAGAGGCGGGGTGAGGCTGAACCAGCCTTTTCTGCATCGTTCCATTCCAAGGGTGATGCATCTCCTTCATGTCCCTCCTGGGTGCCTCAAACTCTCTCCCCCTCCTTTGTTCTGGGGCAGCGTGGGGACCCCAGTCACCAAGCTCACTTCGCGATTTACTAAGTCGGCGTGTGGATCAGCAAGTCCTAGGCTAGCCAGGCCTCTGAAGGGCCTCCCTGGCCTGCAGCTCTCTGCCTGGCTGAGGTCCCTAACAGGTACTGGGCAAGCAGGACCCCCTTAACGATCCCCACCAGCTAGGTGTCCCTGCTGTGCTCCAGTCTCTGTGGCCTGCATTTCATAGACGTTACCCCAGATAACTCACTAAGCCCCCCATAAGTAGAAACTATTATTGTTGTTCCCATTTTACAGATGAGGAAACCGAGGCTCAGAACAGTTAAGTGAGTTGTCCACAGTCACCTAGAGAGTGAGTTGCAGTGCCTGGATTTAAACCCCTGCAGAGGGGCTTCAGACCCCTTACAATGGGTGATTTTAACCCCCAGGCTGACCCACAAAGAAGGTTAAAGTTGTCCTCCTCACCTGTACCCAAAGGGAAAAGTGGTGACAGGAGACGGAAGCCCAGAGCACCTCAGGAAGTGAGTGGGGGTGGGACCAGGACAGGTAAGGCAAGCAAGGAGCAAACATGAGGAAGCCCTTGGGCCCCTGGGAGTGTGGGCCTTGTACTTGCAGGCACCTGAGTGGGAGGGCCCCCTTACATGCCTGTGTATTGAGTTATTCTGTAAGATTTCAAGATATTTTCCAATTTTTCAATTAATATGTTTTCTTGTATATAAAGGAAACGTTCCAGAGTCCACACAGATATTTACTTAGGTACGAGAATAAGGTTGGAAGAAGGAGGGAATGGGTTGGGCCATGCCAGTTGTAGCTGATTTGCTTTTTCTTTTCTTTTCTTTTCCTTCTTTAAATTGAGGTGAAATTCACCTAACGTAAAATTAACCATTTAAAGGTGTACAATTCAGTGGTGTTTAGTACATTTACAATGTTGTGTAGCCATCACTTTTCTAGTTTCAAAAAGGAGGACATATACCCATTAAGCACTCACTCACTCCCCTTCCCTCCTCCCCCCCCCCCGGACCCTTAAAGAGTAAGGTGAACCTGAGCGGGCACACCTCCTTGTAGCCCCGTCCTGCTAGGGCATGAGAGCTCACTGGCCTGCTTGCGGTTCCCTATCAGGATGGCCCCTTATCAGGACCGGAGGCCAGACACCCTTTGGAAAGGCCAGTTCTCTGACTCACATCCTCCGCTGATGGGTCTCCCTCATCTTCTGAGACCACCAACAGCCTGGGGCTGAGCTGTGGGCGCTGCAGAGACCCCCTCCCAAGACACACACACACACACACACACACACACACACACACACACACACACACACACTGCCAGGCTCAAACCCACTAAGCATGTGGCAGGGGAGGGGCCATGCCAGCAGCCTCTCAGACACGCCCAACCCAGGCTATCCTGGGCTCTACTCCCCATGGGTGCCCACACCCGGGCCTGCTCGCGGAGGAGCGCCAGGAATCCCAAGCAGCATAGTTGGGCGGGGAGGAGGGAAGGACCAGCTGTCTCTGGGACACAGAGAATTCCTCCACGGAGCCTGTCTGCAGTCACAAGGGACCCAAGAAGGTGCAGCAAAAGGCTCAAAGCCCAGCCCCCAGCCCAATATAGAGACCAAGAATGTTTTTTGTGTTTTCAGGGGAGGAATAGAAGGACTCTTCATAGTTCCTTAGGAATTTGAATTGTATGCCTTGAACCTGCCTCCCATTCCTGCCCCGCCCCCCTCAGCCTGTGTGAGGGGACACTTGTCAAGAGCGCCCGGGGAACCACAGGAGCAAACAGCCAGGACTTTGTGTGATGGTGACGCACTGACATTTCTGGGCAAGGCAAAAAATGCAGCCGCCTCCCTCCCAGCGCCTTGTGCCCTGACACTGGCTGGGGGAGAGCGGGGGATGGGGGGAGCCACCTGGGGGTCAATGCCAGCTCATCCTAGCTGTGCCGCTGTGGACCCTCCGTAACAATGTGGTTGGAAGTATGAACTCTGAGCCTACTGCCTGGGTGTGAATCCTGGTTCCACCATCTCTGTAACCTCAGACAACCTCCTAAGCGTCCCCGTGCCTCAGTTTCCTTATCTGTAAAATGGGGATAGGCGCAGCAGCTACTTCAGAGGAGGAGTGTGGGATCACCTGAGAAAGAGGGTAAAGCACCTGGCATCTCACAAGCTTTCAAGATGTTATCTCCTGTTATTATTATTATTATTATTGCTTTTTGTTAGCAGAGAACAGAGAAATGCTGTCCCCCCAGGTCAGCTGCTTGGTGAGTAAAGCTATGGAATCCTCTGTTCCTTTAGACTACCCTGAGGCGGGGGACTTGCTGATGGATTAAATGTAGGGTGTGAGAGAGGAGGAGCCAAAGATGACCCCCAGGTTGGGGGCAGTGAGTGGGGGTGGTTTACTTAGAGAAGGACCGGTGGTGGCACTATTTCTGGACAAATGAACCTGGAGATGTTGTCAGGCAGGGACACAGGAGTCTGGGGTTGGGAGACAAGAATCTGGGGGTCAGTAGGGGGTGAATGGAATTAAAGGAGGGATGTAGGTGAGACTGCCACAGAAAAGGTGCGTAAGAGGGAGGAGACAGCAGCCCCAGGGCCTGCTGCCGTCAGAGCTGGGAAATTGTCTGAACAGACTCTAGATATCTGGGGTCCCTGTTCCCCAAGTGGTTGGCGTTGGCCCCCAGAGTGGGAAGTGAGTCTTTTCACGTTGATTGACACCTGTGTGGGCCACGAGGTGGGCATCATCAAGTCTACAACTGAGGGAGAGTTGCGGGGGTGAGGGTCCAAGGAAACGGATCCTGGGGGCACAAGGGTCACATTTCTGGGATCATCTCAGTGGAATGAAGCCAGGCCTTTTGAGTATAAGATGGCTAGCAGTGGGAGTGAATAAAGCCCTAGAGCTGGGTTTGAGTCTGAGGAGGGTTCTGCTCTTTAGTTATTGCTTCCTGAAGTGGGAATTAAATGCACTACCTGACTCAAGCCTGGACATCTAAGTAGATGTTCTCAGGTTTCTTCTAAGTAGATGTTCTCAGGTTTCTTCAAACTCTGTAGTTGATGGATAATTTTGTCTTTGTCTGGAGTTTTTAACCTACGCCTAAGCATCATGACAGAAATGGGTTGTTTATAGTTTCATTCATTCATTCATCCTGCTCTTGTGGATTTCAGGTGGTGATAAGTTCTGTGAAGTATGTGAAACAAGGTAACGGGACAGTCACAGAGATGGGAGGTGAGGTAGAGTAGTCACGGCAGGCTTCACGGAGGAGGTGGTATTTGGGTTCAGACCTGAACGACAATCTGGAGCCACACACACACAGAGTATTCCAGGAAGTGGGGACAGTGAGTGCAAAGGCCCTGCGGCAGGCAGAGCTGGGTGTGTTAAGGGATGGAGAAACATAGAGGATGGTCAGCACATAGTGAGTAGAGAAATGAGGAGGAGCTGAGGCTGTGGAGGGGAGCAGAGGGCAGACGGTGCAGGCTTGTGGAACACCAGTCAGAGGCCTGAGTTTTATTCAGCTCACAATGGGAAAGACAGTGGACTACTCAACAATAAAAAGGAACCAACTATTGATGCATGCGACAACATGGACGAGTCTCAGAACAAATATGCTGAGTGTAAGAAGCAAGACAAAAAACGGGGCACATGGTGTATGATTCCATTTATATGAAATTCTAGAAACCACGAACTAATCAGTGTGTGCCTGGTTGAGGGAGGGATGACCAAGGGGGCAAGGAAATTTTGGGGGTGATGGATTCATTCACTATCTTGATTAGTGGTTGCGGTTTCTTGGGTGGACACAAATGTTAAACTGATCATACTGTACTTCTTAAATATGTCGTTTACATGTCAATGAGGCTGGGAAAGATTGCGTGGGAAGCCGCTAGTGGATTTCAGCGGTGAGGGGACATGATGTGGTTCAGCGAACAGACCTGGGGCAGAAGCCCGGGCTGCAGCAGGGCCTGGGGTTGCTGCTCAGGCAGAGAGGAGGGTGGAGGGGCCCCTGTGGAGCAGGCGGAGCTCAGCTTCAGGGAATTCAGACCCCGGTGCCCCTTCTGATCCAGCTGTTGAGTAAAAGAAGACCTCGCAAATTCACCTTTTCAAGAGATGAGTGTACATTTGAAGCCCATTTTTAAAAATCTCATTTGACTCCTCAGTGAAACAGAACTGTTTTCCCTGGGTTGTTTGACAGACAGCTGTGGCTGTGAGTTCTGTGAAGGCAGGACTCAGTCAGGCGGAATCCCTGCTGGGGCCACAGTGCCCAGCACACGTGTTGGCACGTGCCAGGTCCTCAGTGAATATTTCAAATGAAGACATGAATGAATGAGTGAATGAAAGCTTATATCGAGTAAGGCAGCTTCAAAGGGCAACCCTCCCGTGTGTTCTAATCCATAGCCACCTTCATTCCCAGACCAGATGGTACAACTCTCGGCCCTTCAAAGTCATCGACAGCAAAGACAGGCTCAGTGTGACCCCTCAGCTCTCCTTAACCAGGGGGAAAAAGTGGGCTGAGGGTTTCCTGCAACAGGTCTGGAAGTTCTGAAGAGAACAGGGTACCCGCTCCACCTCTAACTTGCTGTGTGACTGTGAGCAAGTCACTGTGCCTCTCTGGGCCTTCTCTTCTGAAAAAATGGGTGGTTGAAAGTTTCACCTCCTGAGGCCTTCATGAGCTCCATCTATTCCTTCATCCATTCACTCAAGAAACATCCTGTGATTCTAAAGGTTAAAACCATAAAAAAAAAAAAAAAAAAAAGGACCTCCAGATCACCCTTTTTAACCAGAAAGTAAAAAATCCCCAATGCTTTCGCAGTCCTAGAGCATTGCTGTTGAGGTTTTACTATACTTTTCCTGGACTCAGTTTTGCTGAATTAGTGAAATGGAATTGGGAAAGAGAATACAAAAGCATTCAAATTAATAAGTGTCCTGGCCCCCAGTGGCTCCAGCCTTTATGTCTCAGACCCTATGCCCCTTCTTTTATTTTTAAATTTTTTGTTTTTGCCCCTTGTTTTAGTGCACCCCTACTGGGGAGTAGACTGACAGCAAGGTCAGAGAGTCACTTTTGGTGTCAGGCACGATAATAAATTCTGAACAATTCACACAAGGAGAAGCCTGTGGTCATAGGAAGTCAACCAGAGAGGAGTCAAGCAAACTGGTCCCCACCCCAAATCTGCCTGCTCTGTAGTCATGTGACCCCACTTGAAATGTGACCCCTTCTCCTCTGCAACCCCTGGGCCTCAATTTTCTAGGCTAGATCTTCTAGAGGGTCTTTCAGGAGCCTCAACAAGGCAGAGTGACAAAATCAGCTGCCTAAAGGGTCAGCAGGCATTATTTGTGAATAAAGCAGGACTAATGTGAGACAATAGGGAGTGGTGGGGACTGTGGCAAAATGAATGCTGCAAGCTCAGTATAACAGCTATAGGGGGAGTGTGCATGCAGGGTAGCCAGATAATCCCATCTTTAAGAGAAGCCAAATGTGTGTGTGTGTGTGTGTGTGTGTTTGTATGTGTGCGCAGAATGTATTATTTAGTTGTCAGCAATTAATTCAATTCAATACATTTTTGAAGGCTTCCTACTAATCAAGACTCAGGTCCATGCCCATCAGCCTTACATTTTCAACTCTATCTCCTTTCTTGTGGTTTCTCACTTTGTCTCCAAAGCCTGCTGGATTTCTAGCACAGGTCTGGTCTTCTGAGAAATGCTAAAATGCTGGGTGAGGCCATGGAGGCAGGAAAGGATACAAGTGTGAGCACATGCTTGCACACGCGCGCGCACACACACACACACACACACACACGCACACCCTGCTTAGGGAGCGGTGTGTTCCCTGGAGCCAGCTGGACAGCATCCCTCGTGAGCCCACAGGGAAAGCAAGTCAACTGGGAGATCCTCCAACTTCTCCCAATTTGTTCTCAGGCCTGGCAGGGAACCAGCACTTGGGGTTGTCTCTAGGATTTCCTGCCTGGGCTGCAGCAGGGGAGACATCCTGTAAGGCTGTGGTCAGCGTGCCAGCTTCTGAGAGCCACAGTGGGAATCACACACTGGTCCCTCAGTTGTAAACAGCAGATAGGAGGCTTACCTTCCTCACATCATAATGCAACTACACCCTTCTCCTCCTAAAACTCAGAAATCATCCCTCCTGTCCAAGATGGATATACATGCATTTGTATATATTTGTTTGCCTATTTACTATGTGCCCAATAAAGTGTTTATGGGACATCCATTGTGTACAGGGACTGAGGGTACAGAGCTGACTAAAATCTCAGGGCATCCCCATTCCCTCCACTTTGCTTTCTTCCCCCATCACTCTGCCAAAACCTATTCTTACAGTTCATCCAAAGCCTCCTGGGGACTAAACCCAATAATCTGTTTTTCTTCTTAAAATTTTTTCTTAGCAATGAGCACATTCAATATCATTAGGGAAATGCAAATCAAAACTACCATCTCACAGACACCATCTCACACCCATTAGGATGGCTACTATAAAAAAGAAAAAACAGAAAATAAGTTTTGACAAGCATATAAAGAAATAGGACCCCTTTTTGGTGGGAATAGTATGGTGGTTCCTCAAAAATTTACAAACAGAATTATCATATTATCTAGTAATTCCTCTTCTGGGTATATGCTCAAAATATTTGAAAGTAGGGTCTCAAAGAGATATTTGTATGCCTGTGTTCATTGTAGGATTATTCATAATAACTAAAATGTGGAAGCAAACTGAGCACCCATTAATAGATGAATGGATAAGCAAAATGCAGTACAATGGAATATTATTCAGCTTTAAAAAGGGAAAGAGGGGGCTTCCCTGGTGGCGCAGAGGTTGAGAGTCAGCCTGCCGATGCAGGGGACACGGGTTCGTGCCCCGGTCCGGGAGGATCCCACATGCCGCGGAGCGGCTGGGCCCGTGAGCCATGGCCGCTGAGCCTGCGCGTCCAGAGCCTGTGCTCCGCAACGGGAGAGGCCACAACAGTGAGAGGTCCGCGTACCGCACAAAAAAAAAAAAGGGAAAGGGTTTTGCAATATACTACAACATGGATGAGCCTTGAAGACATTATGCTAAGTGAAATAAGCCAGTCACAAAGAGAAGAGGCAACTACTGTGTGATTCCCCTTATATGAGATACTTAGAAGACTCAAAAATCATAGAGACAGAAAGTAGAATGGAGTTGGCATGGGGAAATATGGGGAGTTATTGTTTAATGGCTACAGACTTTTAGTTTTATAAGATGAAAAGAATTATGGTGATGGGTGGTGGCGATGGCTGCACAATATTGTGAATGTATTTATTACCAATGAACTGTACACCTAACAATGGTTAAGATGATACATTTTACATTACGTGGATTTTACCACAATAAGAAAAACTGAAAAAAAATCTTATTAATGAGCACCCCCAGCACCCAGACTTCGGTTTCTAAATACCATTCTCCAATAAAAGGAAACAGGGCTCCTTGGAGAAAGGGCTGATTCTAAGGCTGGAGCAGAAAAAAATTCAAGATGAGGCTTGAATTTTATCTGGCATCTTATAGGGCCAGAAAGTAAGGAAGTACTCAAAAAACAAAAGGATGGGGGGTGTCAAAGAGACACAGGAACCAACCCAGAAGAGCTCCCAATGCCCAAAGCTGGAACAATTTGAGCAACACAAGAAATAATGTAGTATTTTTCTTAGAGAAGAATTACAAAATACTCCCCTTCTAAGAGGTGGAGCTTAATCCCCCCATCCTTGAGTGTGAGCTGGACTAATGACTCACTTCTAAAGAATGAAGTATGGAAAGGGGAGAGCAATAACTGTACAAGGGAGAAGGCTGGCAGATGCCACCTTAACCACGTGATCAGTTTTACATCAGCAGGTATGTCATGCAGACATCATGAATGCCCTCATAGGAAGGGACGAGAAGGGTACTGCACCTCCGGTCTTCCCTGCCAAAACTGTAACCCCAGACTAGTCATGAGAAAAACATCAGACAAACCCAAGTTCAGGGACATTTAACAAACACCAACAAATACAGGGACTCTTCAAAACTGTCAAGGTCATGAAAAACAAGGAAATATGGAGAAATGGTCATAGACAGAGGAGGGTGATAACTAAGTGCAGCGTGGTACCCTGGATTGGACCTTAGAACAGATAAAGGTAAACAGGAAAAACAAATTCTGGAGTTTAGTTAATAGTAATGCACAAATGTTAATTTCTTAGTTTTGACAAATGCACCATAACAAACAGTTATATAAGATGTTAACATTAGGGGGAGGTGGGTGAAGGGTACATGGGAACTCTCCGTGTTGTCTTTGCAACTTTTCTGTGAATCTAAACCTATTGCACAATAAAAAGTCTATTTAAAAAAGCATTTCCTGGGCTTCCCTGGTGGCGCAGTGGTTGAGGGTCCGCCTGCCGATGCAGGGGACACGGGTTCGTGCCCCGGTCTGGGAAGATCCCACATGCCGTGGAGCGGCTGGGCCCGTGAGCCATGGCTGCTGAGCCTGCGCGTCCGGAGCCTGTGCTCCGCAACAGGAGAGGCCACAACAGTGAGAGGCCTACGTAATGCAAAAAAAAAAAAAGCATTTCCTCCTGATTAAAAAGGAACACAGGTTCACTGTAGATAATTCTTAATATAAGCAAATAAGAAACCAGCAGTTACTTACCATCAACTCTGTTAACATTCCAGTGTATTTCAATGCAATCTTTTTTCCTGTGCACAATTTTGTTCTCTGCACTTTTTTTTAAAATTGAAGTATAGTTGATTTACAATGTGGTGCTAATTTCTGTTGTACAACAAAGTGATTCAGTTATACATGTACGTACATTCTTTTTAATATTCTTTTCCATTATGGTTTATCACAGGATATGGAATATACAGTAGGACCTTGCTGTTTATCCATTCTATATATACTAGTTTGCATCTGCTAACTCCAAATTCCCACTCCATCCCTCCTCCATCCCCCTCCCCCTTGACAACCACAGGTCTGTTCTCTTTGTGAGTCTGTTTCTGTTTTGTAGATAAGTTCATTTGTGCCATATTTTAGATTCCACATATAAGTGATATCACATGGTATTTGTCTTTCTCTTTCTGACTTACTTCACATAGTATGATAATCTCTACTTCCATCCATCTTGCTGCAAATGGTATTATTTTGTTCTCTTTTATGCCTGATGTACTCTGCACTTTTAGCCTTACAAGCATATTCCTTCAGCACTCAAGCATTCGGCGAGCTTCATTTTGGTAGCTACTTAATATTCTATGACTTGGTTGTGCTGTATTTTACTTAGCTGCTCTCTCTGCTGTTGGACATATCTTTCAGAGGTTTCCTATGATAACTAACTCTTTAGTGCTTAATCTGAGTCTGCATCTGGGATAGTTTTCTAATGATAGAGTCTTAAGGAAGACATTTATAAGTTGAAGGGTGTGGGTATTTTTAAAGCTCTTGACACTTATTGCCAATTTACTTTCCAAAAGTGTACACCCATGGGTACCCAGGTCCATGGTGTGTTTAGGATGCCTGCTTCCAAAGGGCTTTCCTTATTCTTCATCTGAATACCCTCACTCTTGCACCTCTTTCTGCAATCCCCTTGATGTTGCTTCTTCTGGGCTGTTTGCCTCTCTCTGTGCTCTCTCTGTTCCCTCCTTGGTCCTCTGTTCACTCCAGCATCACATTCCTCCAGTGAACCTCTTTCATGCTTTAGCATCTCCTGCACTAGTCCATCTATCCCTGAGGCTTCGGATATCTCCTGCATCCCCAGGCACAGCCTCACTAGCCTCTCTCTTGAGCTCTAAGTTTACATTTCCACTCTCCTTTCAGATAGTTACACCAGGACATCCCTTAGGCGATGATTCAAACTCCACGCATGAAAGGGAAGTTGTCTACATTTTCTCTGCCTCTATCCATCACCCCACTCACTCCACTGCTCAAGGGCACAGCATCCCCAAGCATCAGCTACTCAAGCCAGCCATCTCTGCCCCATCTCAGTCTCCCACTTGCCCTCTTCAGTCCATACTCTAAGGATTTGGGCCTCAACCACATGAGTGCTCCTCACGCACCTGTCCTGATCCAGAACTTCTGCCTCTTGTGCCTGACATTCTAACAGCTTGGTCTCCCCACCTCCCTCCATCATCCCTCTGCTCCTCATGAGGAATTATTTCTGAAACACTAACCTGGTAATTTTCACATCCCCACTTTAAAGATCCTATGGGCTCCCTACTGCCCATCGCCATGACTCCTTGGGTGCAATGCATGCAAGTCACCCAATAGCATTGCCACTCACTTGTAGGAAAACTGACTCTTCTATCCT
Organism: Aethalodelphis obliquidens; assembly: GCF_003676395.1. Lineage (NCBI taxonomy): Eukaryota > Metazoa > Chordata > Mammalia > Artiodactyla > Delphinidae > Aethalodelphis > Aethalodelphis obliquidens. Next base: position 4,878,824 of record NW_020837962.1, on the reverse strand, counting down.
CTTTCAAGCGAAATTTCCTCAAGCACGGAGTTTCTATTGGATGCTAAGTAGCCTTTAACACCTCTTTAAGACTCTCTGATCTCCTTTTTGAACCAAAGAAGACTTCAGACAATATTACCTTGGGCAGACAATATTACCTAAACAGACACCATTAGCAGTATTTTGTTTTTTCAACTCCTGGCAAAGCAGGTTTCCTGTTTGCAGTCATGCTATAAATCTGCCTTTTAAAATAAATTTGCCTTTTTTTAAAGTGCAACAATCTAAAAGATTGAGTGAATAACAGTAAAGATGGTACAGACATACCTCGGAGATACCACGCGTTCAGTGCCAGACGATTGCAATGAAGCCAATATCTCAATAAAGCGAGTCATATGAATTTTTCTGGTTTCCCAGTGCATATCAAAGTTACGTTCACATTATACTGTAGTTTATTAAGTGTGTGAGTGCTATGTCTTTTAAAAAGTATATACCTTATTTTAAAAACACCTTATTGCTAAAAAATGCTAACCATCATCTACGCCTTCAGCAAGTCGTAGTAGTAACGTCAAAGATCACTGATCACAGGTCACCGTAACAAATACAATAATGATGAACAAATTTGAAGTATTGTGAGAATTACTACAGTGTGACACAGAGACACAAAGTGAGCAAATGCTATTGGAAAAATGGCACCAAGAGACTTGCTCAGTGCAGGGTGGCCACAAACCCTCGATTTATAAAAAACGTATTATCGGCGAACCACAGTAACGCAAAGTGTGATAAAACAAGAGATGCCTGTACTTGGTCATGGCAAAAATCGTGGAGGTGTTATTTGCTACTCGGAGTCTGGTCCCTAGACTATCAGCATCGTCAGGGAGCTTGTTAGAAGTTCAGAATCTCAGGCTCCACCCGAGACCTACTGACTCAGAATCTGCATTTTAACAGGATCGCCAGGTGATCCGCACGTGCTTTTAAAGGGTTGGGAAGCACCGATGTGAATAATGAACCAGGAAAAAGTCAAAGCTATTTGTCCTTCACGACCTGGCCTCATCCAGTCCTTCTAGATGATTCACAGCCTTTCCAAGGGCCTCTCCATCCCGGGCGCAACTTTCTGCCTCGACCCATGCCATTCCTCTCACCAGAAATACTGTCCTTTTCTCCCTCAGCCTTCTCATCATTCAGGACTCAGCTCTAATAGTAAGTTCTTTTTTCTGTTGTTTGAGATGAATTTCACGTAACATAAAGTTAACCACCTAAAGTGGACCATTCTATGGCATTTAGCCCATTGACAATGTTGTCCAGCCACTTCTACCTAGTCCCAAACGTTCTCGCCACCTCAAAATAAAACTCTGTACCCGCTAAGCAGTCACTTCAATCCCCTCTCCCTGGCAACCACCCATCTGCTATTTCTATGGAGGTGCGTATTCTGGGCATTTCATATCAATGGAATCATACAATATGTGTCTGGTTTCTTTCACTGAGTATGATGTCTTCAGGGTTTATCCGGGTTGTAGCAGGTATCAGTGCTTTGTTCATTTTTAACGGCTGAATAATATTCTGTTGTGTGGGTAGACCACATTTTGTTTATCTGTGAACCCACTGATGGACATTTGGGTTGTTTCTACCTTGTAACTATTGTGATTAGAGTTGCTATGAACTTTCGTGGACAAGTATTTATCTGTTTTCAATGCTCTTGGTTGTATAACCAGGAGTAGAATTGCTGGGTCGTGTTTAACTTTCTGAAGCAATGTCCCTTCTTCACAGAGCTTTCCCTCAACCCTGACCTGCTTCCTCCTGCCCCAACACGGAATGAATTTTGCTGCCCCCTTCTCCCACTGCAATTTCTAAAAATGTCTAGCAAGGCCAGGATCCAAACCCAGGACTTTTGACTCCAAATCCTATTTTTTTTTGCACTGCCCTACATGGCTGACAGTTACTTCCACCTCAGACTGACCTCGTTTTATAGAACAGGCTCAGTCTGGGAGCTTGTTCAAGGCCACTCGGCTCCTGAGTGACAGCTGGTCTCTGGACTCTCAGCTCTGATGTCCAATCTTTGGACACCATGGTCTATACTGTGCTCCTAAATGGACAAACAGGTTTAGAAAAGGTGGCCTCTTCCATTCCTGGCAAGGCTGACAACCTTACAATGCTCCGTCACCGAGAGGGGGTCACAGTCTGTCTCCTCCTGGGATCAGCCAGAAAGGTGGTTCTGCAGCAAGGAACGAGCTCCAGGATTCCTGGCATGGCACATTTATTTTAGCTCTTTATATATATATATATATATATATTTTTTTTTTTTTTTCCCATGATAGGAGGAAAGGAAGAAAATGACTCTTTTGTTTTTCTGACTTTGCAAATTCTATGCTGTGTAAGGAACGTGCATGGAGCGGGGCACCAGGGGCGCCAGGAGCAGCGGCGGCTCAGGGGCAGATCCCCAGGCAGGGGGCGCTGGGGAAGGTCTTCCTCATGCCCATGCACTTCTTGTCAATGCACAGGGTGTTGGCCTTCATGGCCAGCTCGTGTTCCAGTCGGCACTTGGTCATGACCAGCAGCTGCTGCGTGTCCTGCGTCTCCCGCAGCCTCAGCTTGAGGGTCTGCACGGTGTCATTGATGGTGCACACCTCGCTCATGAGCCTGGGGAGAGAGCAGAGGGGAAGGCACGGTTCAGCCAGCCGGGCGGCACAGGTCTCCCTTGTGTCAGGAGCCAGGTGGGAGGGGCTCGGCTGGCAGAGAAGACAGAGGGGGAGCAAGCAGACAGGTGAACACTCAGCAGAGCTGCTGAGGGCAATGAGTGCAAAGGGAGAAGTAGATGAGATGTTCAGGAAAACAATCTGGCAGTTCCTCAGTTAAACACAGACTCGCCAAAGGACACAGCAATTCCACTCCTGAGTATGTACCCACAAGAACTAAAAACAGACACTCAAATACTTGCACAAATACTCGTGGGGCACAAATAACAAGAGTCAACAGGTAGACACAGCCCAAATGTCCATCGACAGATGAATGCATACACAAAATATGGTCTATCCCCACACTAGGATATTGTTGAGATGTAATGAAAAGAAATGGAGCAGCGGTACGAGCTACAACATGGATGGACCTTGAAGACATGATGCTGAGTGAAAGATACCGACACCAAAGCTTATATATTGTCCGATCCCATTTATATGAAATGGTCAGAATAGGCAAATCCATAACAAGAGGTAGTAGATTAGGGGTTGCCAGGGGCTGAAGGGAGAGGGATAGGGAGTGACTGCTAATGAGGATAGGACTTCCTTTTGGGTCAAATGAATGAAAATGTTCTGGAGCTAGCTGCACATTGTAAATGTACTAGGTGCCACTAATGGTATGTTACTTTATGTTGTACGTATTTTATCACAGTTTTTTAAAAAACCCAGATAACAGGGCCAGCCTCATGTAACTAAGATGGTCAGGTGTGATGTCTGCTCTTGGCATCCATCTCAGGTCCCACCTGTGCCCCAGCTGCCGGGAGTGTTGGCTGTTGATGGCTCCTAGGTCCACATGTCTCCAGGGAAGCCAATGGCTCACCAACGGCAGTGGGTACAAAAGGCCATCCCCTGCCTCAGGGTGGAACCAGCTCCGTGGTGTAATTCACGCTCCAGAGTTCCCCGTGGGATCAGGCTGAAGCGGGGCTCCCCTATCCTGAAGCTCTGCACCTGTGGGACCTTCCCAAGGCACCAGGAAAAGCCTTTCTGAGGAGGGAACGTTTGAGCGAATGAGCTGGCTGTGTAAAGATCAAGAGGGAAGCACTCTACAGCCACTGATCTAGAGAACTCTGTGCGATGCTAGTAATGTTCTATATCCGCACTGCTGGATCCGGCGGCCACTAGCCATGCGGAGCTCATGAGTAATTGCAATGCAGCAAGATCAACTGAGGAGCTGGATTTTTCATCGTTTTTCATTTTAAATCATTTAAATGTAAATGGAAGAGCCACACCCAGCTGGTGGCTACTGAATTGGACCGTGTGGTTCTACAGAGAAGAGCACATGCAAAATCGATTGGTCTGGATTTTGTTCTCAGGGCAATGGGAAGGCGCTGGTGAGGCGGTGGGCGCTGAAATGGGGAATGATGTGCTGATTCAGATTTAGGATAACCTCCAGGCTGCTGGGTAAAGATTAGATTGGACGGGGATAAGAGTGGAGGCGGGAGAGAGATTAGGGTTATTTCAATATCCAGATTGAGTGGGTTGAATAGTGTCCCCCAAAAGATATGTCCAAGTCTGAACCCCAGTACCTGTGAATGTGATGCTCTTTGGAAGAAGGGGTTTTTGTAGATGTAGTTGAGTTAAGGATCTTGAGAAGAAATCATCCTCGATTTAGGATGGGCCCTAAATCCAATGACTGGTCTTGTAAGAGAAAGGAGGGGGAGATTTGAGACACAGAGACACACATGGAGGAAGGCCATGTGAAGACGGAGGCAGATGCAGTGATGCAGCTACTAGCCAAGGACCACCAGCCACCACCAGAAGCCAGCTGAGGGGCCGGGAAAGGATGCTGTCTCAGAGGCCCCAGAGAGAGCCAACCCTGTTGATCCCTTGATTTCAGATGCTTGGCCTCCGCAAGTTTGAAAAAATAAATTTCTGTTGTAAGCCACCCAGTTTCTGGTAATTGGTCACAGCAGCCCTAAGACAGGAATATACCTGGTGAGCTGTGACGGTGGGTTGGTTTTGGGGCTGTGCCCTGGGACCCACCTTGGGGGTGGTGGGGAGGGACAGTGAAACTGTGCTCAGGACTGGAGGACACGCTGCTGGGAGGACTTGGGTTGATATCCCAAGGATGAGCACCCCCATGACAAGCCTGAGCTAGAGAGAGGCGACAGAAGCAGCCTGGACACCCTTCTTTCCTGGGGGCTCTCTTGAGCAGTGCTGTCCAGCGATGGAAATATTCTGTTCCGTGCCCCCGGCCACACGTGGCTCCTGACCACTTGATATGCAGTTTGTGTGAATCAGGACCTGAATTTTAAATTTTATTTCATTTTAACTAATTGAAATGCAAATCTAAAGGGACTTTCAGTCTGAGGAATGGAGGGATGGACACGGAAGGGACCTCCATGCTCAGAGAGGGTCAGGAGAAGAGGGGCCACCTGTGGGAGGTAGAGGAGAAAGACCCAGAGGTGGTAAGGGAGGGGATGGAGGGACAAAGAATGTAATGCATGGACGGGGCAATTAAGCTGCTGCAGAAGGCAGACAGCTTGAGTGCTGTTGTCCGCTCAGTTCCCAACACACGTGCATATAGTTGTGCACACACACACACACACACACACACACACACACACACACATGCGCACACACACACATACACATACACTGCCCAGGACTCTTGAGCCAAACACGCCTCATCCATGTTCTCTGTCTACACCCCTTGGTGACACAGTTGGTGGACGGGGAGGCAGGGAGTGTGTCCCAGAGCAGTAAGTCCCCCGGGACAACATCTGGTCCCTCCCCTTAAAGCTCGGTTGTGTGTAAGCCTCCCTGGGGTGGACAAATGGGTGATCAGAGCCTCTGCACCAGGGCTGCTGGAGCCCAACCTGAGCTGATGCAGGGGCAGGTGGAGGAGGGGTCAGGAGAGCTTCCCCAACCCCTCACCCAGGACCTGGACCCCACCCAGCCCAGGTGGGGCAGGACCCTGGCCACACGGCACCCGCTTCTGGGGTGAAGACTTTCCAGGCCAGCAGCGGGCTGAGGAGCAGGTAGCCAGGCCTTCAAGCTCAAAGCCAGGCATCGCTTTGCACCCCACCCCCGACACAGCCAGCTTTTCTGTGTCCCACAAGATTATCTCAGGCAGTAACCAAGGCCGTGCAAACCTCAGCACATGGAACCACCTGGCGTTTTCTCTCCAAATACTTTCCCTCCTCCTTACTTCTCCAGCGCTCTTCTCCACATCTCAGCTCGGAAGGAAGACAAGCCACTGAGTTGTGGGGGCATTTGTTATGCAGCAATAGAGAACGAAGACAGTGCCCCTAGCATGGAGGGAACAGAGCAGCCAAGTGACCAGCCCCAAGTCACACAGCATGTTCATGGGAAACGAATCCCCCATGGCCAATGACCACTTCCTTCCTTGCCTGGTCATCATCCCATTCCAAACCCCTCCTCCAGACTCACAAATCCTGTCTCTGGGGCTGCATGAGTGTTTTGCCCCTCTCCTGTGAGGAGACCCTTTGTCAACAGAAGAAGCCCTCCTTAGCTAAGCGGCACAGGCAGGGTTAGGCTATTCCGAGGGCTCTCAGCTGAGAACTTCACAGAAAGGGCGGTGGAGGATGACTGAGGTGTGGGCTGGGCGCCTCTTTTATGGGAGCCTGGAGAGAGAGAGAGTGACGCCCGCAAGGGCAAGGGCCACATCTCTGGGCTGGGTGGTTCCCTCTTGTTGGCTTTTAGGGGACAGCTGGAGGGTTCCCAGAGCAGAACAGAGCTACAAAACCATCCTCACTTAGATGAGAGGGCTGCAGTGCAGGGGGGCGGTCTCCACGGTGGGGAGGCCATCAAGGGCACCCCAGAGCCCCAGGCCCCCACCCAGTGCCCTGTGGAGTTGTGGGCCTGGACGTCCTGATTGGTGGAGGGTCCGTTTTCCAGACCCAGGCTTCCTGGCAGCTCCAGAGACCCACCCCTCCCCTCTGGCCTCCACCACTCACTTGAACTGGGGCATGTCCCTGCACAGCTCCACACAGGGCCGCCGGGTCCGGCACTCCAGCCTTGTCTGCGCCACCTTCAGCGGGCTCTCCTTGGCCATGATGGACCTTTCCAGCAGCATGATGGTGTTCTCCGTCTGGAAGATCTCCTGCAGCGTCTGCAGAGAACATTTGCGGTATCAGAAGGAACCTGATCTTGAACTTAGCCAGCCATGAGTACCCCCAGAACCGAGTGTTCTCAACAGATGTCACCTCACTGTGGGTGAAACATGCATTCTCCTCCTATCATCACTGGATGCCCTAGATCTGCGAGCAGTTCTAGTTTTCATGGGGCCCCTCCCTTGCGAGAAGGCTCTTTGTGGGTGGGCTGTGCTAACACCCCTCTCAGACTCAGCAGGTCCCAATGGCGAGGTGACATGTGCTCTGTTCCTGACAAGCCTAGAAGCTGTACCCTGCCATGGTGCCCCCCAACATCCTTCCTTTGGCTAATCTATTCGTTTGCTGTCTGTCTCCCTCACTAGCATGTAAGCTCCCAGAGGTCAGGGGCTTTGCCTCGTCCATTGCTGTATCCCCCATTGCCAGGAACAGAGCTTGGTGAGAGTGAGGGCTATCAGATAAAATACAGGACACCCAGTTAAACGTGAATTTCAGACTCACGACAAAGCGTTTTTTATCATATGTCTCAACTACTGCATGAGACATAGTTACACTAAAAATCCACTTGTCGTTGATTTTGAAATTCAAGTTTAACTGGACATCCTGCATTTTTATTTGCTAAATCTGGCAACTCATAGTAGGAGCTCGGTAAATATTCATTGAATGAATGAATGAATGAATGAATGACAGTGGGATCCAGGAGTGTAGATTTTTAGCTAGCTCCCCAATGGTCCTTATGCACACTGAAGTTTGGGAACAGTGTGCCCTGAAATTTATCTGGTCCTGTCCATCTCAGATTTTAATGTGGGGAGCAGTACTTACACGTGAGTATGCCAGCACTCCTGAATGCAGTGGGGACTGCAAGTCTAAGACCCCGTCTCACCTTCAGGGACTTTACAGTCATGTTGTCTTTCTCTTTGCCATGAGCTATGAAACATTCACAAATCATAACAGGTACTGGGATGACTATTTTAGCTGGGTTGGGCCCATATTCTATGGGCAACAAGAAACTGCTTAAAAGATGATTTTTTCCAAAGAATTAAAGTCCTGGCTTCCCTATTACCTTAAGAAAAAAAGCCTACAAGGAGAGCATTTCTCTGCTTCAGGAGAACAAAAGGATGTCCTTTTCCTCCTGGGGGTGAGATGGAGGCAGAGTTGTCTGAGGGCAGGGGGCGGCACTGCCTCTTTCAAAGCCCACCGAGGAGGAAGACTGACCCCTCACCTGGTCCTCAGTGAGCCACCCAGACCAGAGCGACGCCAACCACACGCTGGTTAAACATTATCCCATGAGAATGTTCTGTGCCCAACACGTGGGAAGGTCAACACTCCAGTAAGTGGGGGGAACACCTCTCCTAGAAGCCCTGGGGATTTCCCTCAGAAACCTGCCCTTTGGGTATGCAGATACGCAGAGCTCAGAAAACACCACCCCAGCGTCCTGTGGAAGAAAATTGAGCCCTTCTAAACAGGAGAAATGCTTCTCGGCACCACACTGCCCCGACCTACTACCTAGATGGCCCTATTGGGGGGTACCTACTGCTGGCGTGCAGTGAGGGGGACATTACTGAGGTTTGGGCTGCTGGCGGTGCCCAGCCTGGGATGCTTCTCTCTCGCGAGAAGGCTGCTGCCGGTGGAACCAAAGCCAGTGGCCTGTGGTTGTGCCTACCTTGGCTTCTCCTCTTTGTTCCCTCTCCTGCCCCTCTGGCCCCCAGCTTGGGGCCTGAAATGTTACAAAAGACCTATCGCTCTGTTTTTTAAAAAAATTTTATTGTAGTACAGTTGATTTACAATGTTGTGTTAGTTTCAGGTCTGCAGCAAAGCGATTTAGTTAAGTATATTCTTTTCCATTATGGTTTATTACAGGATATTGAATATAGTGTCCTGTGCATACAATAGGACCTTGTTGTTTATCTATTTTACATATAGTAGTGTGTATCTGCTAATCCCAAACTCCTTATTTATCCCTCCCCCACTCCCTTTCCCCTTTGGTAACCATAAGTTTGTTTTCTATGCCTATGAGTCAGTTTCTCTTTTGTAAGTAAGTTCATTTGTGTCATATTTTAGATTCCGCATATAAGTGGTATCATATGGTATTTGTCTTTCTCTGTCTGGCCTACTTCACTTAGTATGATAATCTCTAGGTCCATCCATGTTGCTGCAAATGGCATTATTTCATTCTTTTTTATGGCTGAGTAGTATTCCACTGTATATATGTACCACATCTTCTTTATCCATTCATCTGTTGATGGACATTTAGGTTGTTTCCCTGTCTTGACTATGGTGAATAGTGCTGCTATGAACATAGGGGTGCATGTATCTTTTTGAATTAGAGTTTTCTCTGGGTATATGCTCAGGATTGGGATTGCTGGATCATATGGTAACTCCATTTTTAGTGTTTTAAGGAACCTCCATACTGTTCTCCACAGTGACTGCACCAATTTACATTCCCACCAACAGTGCAGAGGGTTCCCTTTTCTCCACACACTCTCCAGCATGTATTACTTGTAGACTTTTTAATGATGAAAAGGCCTATCTCTTGAGTCTAAAAAAAGGGCTGACATTCATTCACGTGTTCAATCATTTCTTCATTCACTCATTAATTTACAGATTCATTGATTCGCTTGTTGACTTAACTGCTGACTCGGCACCTACTGGGTGCTAAGCACTGTTCTAGGCAGTGGACACAGCAGTGCACAGAACAGGCAGAAAGACCCATCTTCACAGAGTTACATGCTAATGGATTATTCACCCATTCCTTTGCTCCTGTATGCAACATTTATTCAGCACCCACAAGCCGTTACTACTGTACAACTGCAACCATCTTTACCAGCACAGAAGTTCAAGTTCCTTCCTGTCTGTTAAAAACACATGTTGGATGCCTTTAGTGTGCAGGACATTGGTGGGAGGTACCATCACCTAAGAGGCATCCAATACGTTTCAGTGTTCCAGGAACTCTCGTGTGAGCACAGCAGAGGGACAGGGACACAGCAACACAACAAACGGGAGCTCCTGGAGAACTAAAACCTACTAATTATTTTTTCAAACCTGCTGACCACCTGCAGGAGGGTGAGCACCGCCTCCTAACACTTGCTCATCCCCCTTGATTGACATAAAGCAGCTGGGAAATCCAGAGACTTCTGCAGGCAACAGGCTCCAGCTACATTTTGACAAGCCTGCTCTGCCTTGTGATATGTCTCTTTCTAGCTACTCTCTACTTCTGTCAAGTGCTGTTCGTTTTCCAGCTGTAGAAGTAATATACATTTTTTTTTTTTTTTTTTTGCTGGTGCGGGGGGCCTCTCACTGTTGTGGCCTCTTTCGTGGTGGAGCACAGGCTCCAGTAATATACATTTTAAACGACTTGATTGAAACAGAAGTATAAAGTAAACAGCAGCCCAGGTGGCACGGGGGTAAAATCGCGAAGGCCGCCCAGGCGTGACTGAATTTGGAAAACCCTGTATCATACTGTGTGTCCCCCCTGGGCACCCAGATTCAGCAGGTGAGAGAATTGAGAGGGAGCTGCGGAGCTCGGGGGCGGTGATGGTGGAAGGAGGGTGGTAAGGGGCAAGGGCCACTGTGCAGCCCCCTGCCCCCAGTCTCCTCCTCGGGGCTGGCTTCTGGAGGTGCTGGGGGAGGCGGGGTGGCTGGAACCAACTCTTGGGTTTTTCTTCACCACCCGCTGTCCCCACTGGCATTTCTTGAGCGGGCCTGCCTGGGGATTTTCCACAACAGTAGGGGTTTCCAGAATTGGCTGCTCTGGAACCCACTGAGGACTCACAGCCAAAGGAAATCTGCCCAGGTGGGTCTATACTCTGACATAAAGGTTCTCCGGAACCTCCTGTCCAGCCTCTGTCACTCACTGTCAGGGTCCTCTTCCTTGGAAGGGAGAAAAAAGACACACACACACACTCCGTCATGGGGGCAGCCCCTGATGCCCACCCCAGTCCTGCCAGCCTGTGAACCTCCAAAAGCCCGGGGGGCAGTGACTCAGCCTCCAGAAGTTTGAGGAGTGTGACCCCCAAGGGCCAGGAGACAGAGACCACATGGGCTGACCAGAGGCAGGGGCTGGAGGCAGAATAGCCTTGACCTTCATGCTCAGGAGGAAGTTAGAGTGCCAACACCGAGCTCTGAGCTCCAGGACAGCCTGGTCCCTAGACCCCAAATTCCATGATAGCCCCTAGGAGAAGAGTCTGAAGTCTAAGAGGGTGACGCACACATCTCAGCATGTCCACTCCTGGTATATACTGTAGGAGCTCAGGACCACTAAGGAATACACCTGTCAAGAAGGTTCAGTGAGCTGGCAGCATCTGGGTGCCCATGACCATGGAGACAGACACATTAAAAAACGGTAAATGAGCCGATGGAGGATTTCGGCAGCCAATAGGTGGAGAGCATTAACCTCACATAGGAACAACGGTGGGTCTTTAAAATGATGCAAGGTGAGAAAGCCAGGAAACAATGAGCTACTTTATACAATCCCTTGTGAGGAAACTAAAAATCCATGCACATACAACGGTCATCCACATTTTGTGAGAACGCATTTAAATCAACAGTCCATGTTCACTCAATTAAAGAGGTCATATTCACTCATTCATTCATTACAATGGTCGTCTATGGAAAGTCATCTATGGGAGAAAGGGAGTGACCACAAAGAGTGGGGATAAAAGGGAATAAAGAAACGAGGGGCTTTGTACAAACATATGTGCAAGGAACCAAGGAATATGATAAGCTCACCTCTCTTCAACAGGGTCAAAAGGGAAAAAAATCCCCACAATCCTACCAGATCTAAGGTTTCCTTTTAAAATAACTTTTTTAGTTTTTTTTAAGGGAGAAATTCAATTAAGGACAAAATACTATCTAATAGTAAAGGGTATTAATTCTTAAATTGGTTTGCGCATTAGCATTACCTTGAGAATATTTTAAATTGTGGATGCCTGCCCCCTGCAAGAGGTTCAGATTTCATTGGTCTGGGGTGCAGCCTGGGTGTCAGGATGTCTTAGGAGCTCCCTACAGGTGTAGCCAGAGTCAAGAACCATTGGTGCAGGTGAAACAGAGACGTGCAAACGTTACAAAGTCTCAGAGGAAAGGAGATGGATTACGGACCACAGTTAGGGACTTGAAGTAGCAAATCAAAGCTGTCTGTCTTGGCAGAAAACCCCAAATGGGGTCAAGGGAGTAATTTCATCCCTAGGTAGAAGATATTTTTGGAGATATACATGTGGGTGATCTGTTCGCTATGGGCTTGGGTTTCCAGGAAGGGGTCTAGGGAAGGGGTCGCTGCCTCATCACACGGTTTTCAGGTTTCTGGGGGAAGTCCGATGTCAGCAATTTGAAACCGTGGTGCTCCAACCCCCAGTCCCAGAGCTGAGCCCTTGTCCCACCATGGCTACCCAGGCAATCCAGACCCCTGCCCAGGCAGGCAGGAAGCTCAGGGCACAGGCAGCCTTCCAAGGTGGGAAGGCCTGGGCAAGTTTGCACATGCTCTGCAACTTAGAATCCCTCAGACCCAGGTGCCTGTTACGTACACGTGCACACACACACACACACACACACACAATGAGTGTCTCAAACCTCCACCTCCCTCTGCAGGGGGAGGGAGGTGGAGGTGTTTGAGACACTCACCCGCCTACCTGCCCCCAGAGCTGGTGTATCTCACACACCCACGTCAAACCCAGCATACTCCCACCACAGGGCCTTTGCACGGACTATTCCCTCTGCCTTCCCCAGATATCCACATGGCTCATTCCCTCATTCCCTTCTGGTTGTGGCTAAAATGCTCAGAAGGCCTTCCCTGATCATTTCCTTTAAAATTACAACCCCCAGGAATGCCCTGGTGGTCTAGTAGTTAGGACTCCACGCTTTCACTGCCAAAGGCCCGGGATTAATCCCTGGTCGGGGAAGTAAGATCCCACAAGCATCGTGGCGTAGCCAAAAAAAACCCTAAAATTACAACCCCCAAGCCGGCCAGCACTCCCAATTGTCCAAACCCTGCTTTACTTTCTTTATAGTCCTTACACCTTCTGTCATACTGAGCTTTACTCATTAATATTGTTCATCATCCCCCACCACAGAGTAAGCTCCACGTGGGGAGGGATTTTTGTTTTACTCACTGCTGAATCCCCAGTGCCTAAACCTATCAATGCCTGGGACACAGTAATAATAATAATAACAACAACAACAATATCATCTAACACTTAAAATAGTGTTTACTGTGTGCCAGGCATTTTGCTAAGGGCTTTGTGTATATCGACCAATTAGTAGGTGCTTAATGAACACTTCCTCCCTGGGTGGACCAGTACACACCATGGGGTGTTTGGTTAAGAAGAGAGCACAGATGTTGGCACTAGACGGCCTGAGTCTCTCCAAATCCCAGCCCCAGCACATCCAAGCTGGGTGACCTTAGGCAAGTGTCCTAGGCTCTCTGAGCCTTTCTAGTAAAATGGGGATCATAGCCATTCCCACTCCATAGAGTAGAGGTGAGGCCATTACTGCCAGGCCTGGGAGAAGGAGCTCTTGGAAACCTTAGCAAGTGTACAAACCCCTTCACTGCGGGCACACAAAACTGGTGACACTCGCACTCATTTGCAGTAACTTGAAAAGCATTGGTACCAAGTCCTGCTCTTCCCAGAGCAAGCGTGTACCTGTGTGTGTGTGTTTCTCCCACAAACACACCCTGGAAAGTGCCACGAGGAAGTCATCCTGCCCCTTCTCCCATCTTTCCTTGGCCAGCTGGAGATCTCTTTCCCTCCTTCCCTCTCTTCCTCTCTCCCCAGTCCCTAAGCTGGGGAAGGGCTGCCCTGAGCCCCAGAAGCCCCCTCTCCCAGAGTCCCCAGGGATGTTAGCCTTTCTGCTCCCACAAAACCAAGGAAGTAGGGGGAAAGCTGCCCTGGGGCAGGGCGCAGGCTGGCTCACCGGAGCAGCTGGGCGAGCCGCTGTGGGATTGGCCCAGGGGGTCACCCCATGGGAGGAGTCTCAGCAGCCTTGGCCGGAAGCTGGGAAGGAGGGGGTGGGAGTGGAAGGGTCACCTCACTCCCCTCCCCAGGCCCTAGCTCTGGGCCCTGTGCTGCAGGCTGCCTGCCAGTCAAGGTTGTGAGACTATTCTCAGCCTCCCACATACCGTGCATGGGGGCAGGTCACTTCAGCTCACTGAGTCCCTCCGTGATCACACAGATCTAGGTTCAAATTCCAGCTCCTGCTTTTCCCCGCTGTGTGACCTTCAATGGGTCACTTAACCTCTCTGTGCCTCATGCAATCATGCATTCAATATCTACTGAGCCCTTCACTCAGTAGCCCCTTCTATGGGGCCAGACACTGTGCAGGGCGCTTGTTCTCTTGTCTGTAAAGCCAGTACGACAATAACAACTCACCCCCCAGGTTGCTGTGCAGATTAAATGAAATAACGTGTATGAAGTGCTTAGCCCAGTGCTGGCATATGCCATGGGCTGTCCTGCCTCCCCACCCTACCCCCAACTCCCATCCTGCAGCGTTCAGTCTGTTAGGAGATTTTTCCTCTGTGATCATTGGTCTTTTTTTTCTTTTTAATGTCAGGCAATCTGAAGAAACTCAGATTCGTTTGACTGAATTTGTCTTTGCAGGCAGACCTCCAGTCCAGGGCTCAGGGTCAACCTCCATCAACCCACTTCTTTGGGTGTAAGGGGTCAAGGCAGGGGTCACCTGCGCAGTCGAGGAGCGTCCTCTTTCTCAGCCTCTGGAATGTGGCTCAGAGGCGAGTCAGCTCAAGGCAGAAGGTGGGCCACATCCCCCCATCCCCCTACCGGCTTGGGGAACCAAAGGTCTTTCTGTTAACAACCCCTACCCGCTCCGCTCCAGGCAGATTCCCAGCCACAGAAGCCTCCATGCAGGCTCTTGGAGGTAAGAGCCCTGGGCGGGAAGTCAGGAGACTAGGGTCCTGTCTAAGCCCCAATGCAAACCAGCTGTGGCGCTCACTCCCCACTCAGAGCCCTGGGCTGTGGGGAGGGGCCCAACTTCTTCATCCAGTGAATGAGGACTCGAGGCCTGTCTTCCTCACTGGCTAGGGCACTGCAAGTGCTCCCGGACCACGTACGTGCTCTAACCCATCACCCATCAGCCCCGCGTGCCCAGAGCCACTGCCTCTGAGATCCGCCTGAGAGCTGTTAGCCGCAGGTATGGCTGTGTGTGTGTGTGTGTGTGTGTGTGTGTGTGATTTTAAGTCTTCAAGTCAACCCCCCTCAGATGGCTGGGAGTCCCCAACACGCAGCCTTCCGGAGCCTTTTGAAGATGCTGTAGACAGTGGACACGTTTTTCTGTAAAGGTCTGGGTGGTAGATATTTTAGGCTTTAGGAGCCATATGGTTTCTGTCACAACTGCTCAACTTGGCCACTGCAGTGCAGAAGTAGCCCCGGACAATACGTAAATGTATGGGGGGGATCTGTGTTCCAGTAAAACTTTATTTACGGAAACAGGCGGAGGCGGGGTGCAGATTTGGCCCTGGGGCTGGTAGTTTGAGGCCCCCGCTGTAGTCCCTCACAGAGGAAGTCCTGGTCCCTCTAAGCAGCCCAGCGCACACAAGGCTGCTGCGCCTCCGAGGTTTCCCACGTACAGAGAGAACAATTTCTCTAGCTCCTCGCTACTCAAGGTGTGGTCTGTAGACCAGCATCACTGGATTCTGAGCGCTTGGCAGAAATGCAGAGACTCTCAGGCCCTACCCCAGACCTACGAAGGAACCGTGCATTTTAACAAAACGCTCAGGTGATCACAGGCACATTAATGTTTTAAAGCAGGACATGGTCATGTTTGTAGTTTGAGGCAAATCTCTCCGGCTGCCATTTGGAGGGTGGACAGAGGGGACAAAGGAGGGAAGAAGATGGCCAGTGAGGAACTGAGAGGCAGGAGGGCCCACACCAAGGCAGGATGGAGAGACACAGAAGGAACGAGTTCACAAGACTATACAAATGGGGAGCACTGGTAATGGCTGGGGTGTGCCAAGGGAGGAGGGGCAGCCCCTAAAATCAGGAGGGGCCTCCAGCCTGTGTTCAAATGCCAGCACCACAGGACTGAGCATGTGGCCTTGGCAAAGTGCCAAGCCTCTCTGAGCCTCAGTTTCCCCATCTGTATAATGGAGATAATAACAGTATCTACCTCAGAGGGTGACTGCAAGGATTGATTTAGGTACCCCATGTTTAGCACAGTGGCTGGCACCTAACAGGCACTCTATAGACCTCAGCACTTTCTATCCATCCATCTATCCATCCATCCATCCATCTATCCATGTATCCATCTATATACCCATCCATCCATCCATGTATCCATGCCTCCATCCACGTATCCATCCATCTACCTACCTTCTACCTTTTATCCTTTCTTCTTTTTTTCTTAAGTCAAACCAGGAGACCAAGGCTTCTCAGTCCTGGCACTATTGACATTTGGGGCTGGGTTATTCTCTACTGTGGGGCGCCCCATGCACTGTAGGATGTTTAGCTGCATCCCTGGCCTCTACCCACTAGATGCCAGTAGCACCCCCTACCAAGTTGTAATAACCAAAAATGTCTGTAGACGTTATCAGATGTCCTTGGGGTATAAAACTGCCTGTTGGAAGGCCACCGATCTAGTGGTTATTATTGTTGTTGTTAGGCTGTGGTGGTGGGAGTGGGGGAGATGTTCACATTAACTTAAAGAATGAACTCCAGAGCGGAACACCTAGATTCAAATCCTGACTCTGCCATTTACTTGCTGCGGTGGGTGGGGGTGGGGGGCTTTAGGAAAATACTTGTCTTCAGTTTCCTCATCTGTAAAATGGGGCTAATAGTAATCCCTTCTTCATGGGGTTGTAGGAGGGAAGATGAGTTAATGTTAGAAAAGCACTTAGAACTCTGCCTGCACAGAGGAAGGTTAATATGTCTTTTGTGGTGATGGTGAATTTTTTTTCTCTCTCCTGCTACTTGTAATCGGATGGCAAACTAGACCGTGATCGTCCACCCTCAGACCTTGTTGGGGTTCCCAGCGTGGGGAAAGGGTGAGGTCTGAGCTGGAAATGGTCTCTGGTCTTGAATGGGGTGTGAAAAGCACTTGCCAGGTCTGCCTCGGACGAAACCAACCTCGGCTCAGTGGAAAAGGGCGCTGATATTCCTGGCTGGAGTAGAAATCCACCCAAAGCCTTTGAAAGGGGGAATGTGTTTGGCAGAGTTGTTGGCCGTGTAAAACTATCTGCCTGCATCTTGTCTTGTGACAGTAGAGAAAGCTTCTAGGCTTTCTCTAGGGCTGGGAAATTATTTTTGATGTGGAGGGAAAAAACAGATTTAGCAGTTCCAGCCGGCTTCTGGGTGCTTTGTGCAACCTTGCAAATTTATTGTTTTCCAAATTGCATGAAGCCAAGGGGTTTCCAAGGAGATGCCTGGCTCAGTGCGGCTCCCCAGCTTAGGAAGGCAGCTTGGAGTCCTTTTTTTTGGTCAAACGGTGGAAGATTTTCAAGCGCGGCCAAGCCCAGGGGCAAGAACGAGTTGAGGAGGGCTCCAGAGGGACTTGGCCAGAAATGCAGGGCGTGAGAGTGCCAGAGCATTTTTTTTTTTTTTACCATTTTTATAGTTAATAGTCAAACTCGGCACTCCTGACGTTTGGGGCCACAACGTCTTTGTTGCGGGAGGCTGTCTCGTGCGTTGCAGTGTTTAGCAGCCTCCCTGGGCTCTACCCACTATCTATCTGGTAGCAGCACGCTGCCCCCCGCAAGTTGTAACAAACAAAATGTCTCCAGACATCGGCAAATGCCACCGGGGAGTAAATTCAGCCCGGGTGAGGATTACGACTCTGGAGGAGAGATGTTGAGTCAACCCTGCTCGCAGTTGTTTCTGTCCAGAGGCGGCCGGCTGCCTTCAGACAATGCCAGGCCAATACAAGTATCAGCTGCTCAGAGGCCGTCTTGGGTCAGGGGTCCTGAAAGTCCTGGAGGGGTGGGAGCTCCCTGCTAGAGAGGATACTTGTATGATTCTGTGAAAATTCATGGAAATCTACTAGCTCAGGCCCCCGAGGTTCTTCTTCTTAATGCTTATCACAATTTTTAATTAATCATGTATTTACTTATTTTTTTTAAATTGGTCTCTCCCACTAGAACATAAGCCCCACTGAGAGCAGGGATCATTGTGCCCCCAGCTCCTAATTCAGAGTCTAGCAAACAGGATGTGCTTAGTAAATACCTCTCAGGGACGGAGGGAGGAGAGAGGAGATTAGAAAACATTTGTTGCACGTCTACACCTGGGAGGCACATCTGGAGAGCTGGTTAAAACTCAGATGGCTGGAGCCCAGAGTTTCTGATTCAGAAGGTCCAGGATGGGGCCCAAGAATGTGCACTTCTAACAAGTTCCCAGGGGATGCTGATGATGCTGGTCCGGGGACCACACCTGGAGAACCACTGATCTGAACTCTGAACCTTTAGCTCTCAACCTTGGCTGGGGAGTTTAAAAGGTTGGATGCCCAGGCCACACCCCAACCAATTAAATCAGAATTCCTAGAGATCAGGGTGATTCCAACGTGCGAGGGTTGAGAACTGCTTAGCTGTACCTTTTCTTTCAATCCTCGCAGGATTATTCCTCTCTCAGAAATTAGGAAATCGAGAATCAGAGGAGTTACTTTACCAAATCCAACACTGGTCTTTGGATTCCAGAGGCCATATTCTTTCAGTCACTTTGCTTGTCCCTCCCCGTCAACAGGTTATAAATCAGACCATAGTTTTGTTTTTTGGGTTGTTGTTGGGTTTTTTTTTTTTTTTTTTTTTTACCATTTTTATAGTTAATAGTCACTGAGCACTTACAAGGCGACCAGTCCAGTGTGGATGCTCTTATTCTCAGAGCAAATATTTGCCAACCATTATTGCTCCCATTTGACAGAGGGAGAAACTGAGGTACAGAGAGGTGGGGCAATCTGATCTTGGTCACATGGCCAGGAAATGCTAGAACCAGAATTGAACCCAGCCATCTGCACTGCACTATGGGGCTCACATGTGAGAGAAGAGTGTCAAGATGGAAGAGGAATCTGGACTAGGATGAGGCAAGCATATGTGAAAGCCAGGTGTATAGGTGAGGCTGGGCAGCAGGTCCTGAGTAGGCAAGGAGCTGAGGACCCAAAACTGAACAAGTCACAAATTGGAAGAAACTAGGAGATTGCTGGGACACACCCATACCCAGGAGGTGCCAAGTCAACCCTCTGCCTCCGCCAGGCTTGCATCTTACATTCTTCTTGTCTCAGCAGCAACCAATCCCGGTGATTGCCCCACCCAGGGCTTCCAGTCAAAGCATACGATTGGCTAACACCAACTGCAGAGGGCAGTAATGGCTTCCTTGAGTATCAGTGGTCCACAAAGTGAGCTCCAAACTACCTCATTTGCACTGTCCTCAGCTCCTACCCGGGCCATGCTGACCCACGCTCATTTTCGGCCCCCTCTGCTGTCTGGTCCCTCCAGCATCCTGCATTTGTTGGCTGCCTTCCCAGCTCTGGACCTTGGCCCTCTTTCCCTGATCCCAGCCGTTCCTCTCTCATTTGGCACAGTGTCACCGTGGACAGACAGCGGTGACCCAGCACCCCCGCCCCATCATCCCGCCGTTTCACAGCCCTCAGAACTGCCCGTATCTGAGCTCTCGTGGACCCCTCAACCGGGTGTCCCCAGGCCCATACCTCCCAAGTACAGTGATGAGACCTGAGCCTACATGACACCAGGGAGCCTTTGATCCCTCTTGGTACTAAGGTGAGCATCAGGCAGAGAGACCTACTGAACACAGCCCCGAGGCCTCTCCTGAGGGTTACCTTGGAAACCCTCTACACACCCACATACCCAAGCATGTCTGAACAATTATTTATCTACTTCTTCAAATCAACTCCTTTTTCAGCCTTGAACAAATGTATTTGAAATGGCATCTTTATAGCATTGCCACACATGGAAAATGAGTATCTCTTGCCATTGATAGAAAGTACCATCACAGTAGAAAAGATGGAAAGAAAGACCTTGATTCTAAGTTCTGTTGTCTTTCAAAGGTTCAGTGCCAGCTTGAGGCTTGAGGCGTGGCTGGAAAGGGGGATTCCCAAACAAAAGAGCGATGGCAAAGACAGATTAGCGTCACATCAAGCCTTGTTCCTCGACACTATTGGGAGGATTGATGGAGGGAACTTGAAACGAGAACTTTCTCACTAGGATGCAATGGTGTTTAAGGCCTGGCCCGGCCCCTGCTCACCAGAGGCAGGCGGGCCGGCTCCACATCCCCTGGGCTGGGCTGGTTTTAGAAACGAGCCGTCAGGAGCTTGTCTGCGGGCACTGGTGCTGGAAGGGATCCGACTGCTTGCAAAGCACAAAAGCTTTTCCCACTCCACCACGGGTTCCAGGCCTCGTTAGGCAAACAGAGGGGCTGGCGGCAGGCGCTGGGGCCCTCAGATGGCGACTGCGGGCCGTCACCCCACAGACACGCGCCTTCCTGCCCTGGCGTTGCCTCCTGGGGCAGGAGAGGTTCTGCTGGTATTAATGACCAATTGGAAGTCGAAACCCCAAAGAAACTTCAGAGTAAAAGCAAAACGTTTCAAGGGGAAAACTCAGAGCCCCTCTGGGGTCTCTACAGTCCTTTCCAGGCCTGGCTGCTTTCTTGCGGTTCCTCCAGTGCACAGAGCAGAACGTGCCAAGGTACAATCCTGCTGGAATCAGGCAGGTGATGCAAATGCGCAAAGGGGGCTGTGAGGGAAGACCGCGGGGACTGAGCCAATCGGAGGGCCCGGGCCCTGTCCAACCAGGGGCTGTGGCCGTTCAACTCCTGTTTGTTGCTTCCCTGTAGGAAAGTGGGCTCGGAATTGCTAGAGCCACCCATTTTTCCAGAGATTCTAGAAATCTGAACTTCTACATAAAATCTCCATTTTTTACCAAGATATTAAAAAAAACAAAACCTGAGAATGCATAGAAAGGTATGTACGTGAATGTTCATAGTAGCTTCATTGGTAACAGCCCCAAACTGGAAACAACCCTAATGTCCATCGACAAGTGAATGGATAAACAAATTGTGGTGTATGGATACGATACATACCAGGGGTGTATACATACAATACGGTATCCATACAAGACACAGGAGTAAGAAGGAACAAACTAGGAATCTCAACTAAGCTGAGTGAAAGACGACTAATGAAAAAAGAATGGATAGGGTATGGTGCCCTTTATGTAATTATTCTAGAAAATGCAAATTGATCTTCAGTGACAGCAGATCAGTGGTTGTGTTGGAAATGAGGGAGGGAGCGATGACAAAAGACATAAGGAAACCTTTTCGTATGTTCACTACGTTGATTGAGGTGGTGGCTTCACGACATATACGTGTTAAAGCTTCTCAGATTCTACACTTGAAATATGTACAGTTAATTATGTGTCAAGTAAAAACAGAGCTGTTATAAGAAAAATGTGAGAGGCCAAATAATAGGTGGGTCAAGTTTAACCCCTGGACTACAGGTGTTTATCCCCTGATTTAAAAACTAGTCCGTCTGCATTACCTTAGACTTCACTGAGCTCCATGCATTTTGGGAGGCGCTGCCATTGCAAAGGTGAGGGGTGCTGAGAAATTCTCATGACAGCAGTGGTGCAGACAGGCCTGGCCACGGTGAAGATGGTGACCCAGGGACACCAGAGAGAGCCTGTCACCTGCATTCTCCAGCTAAACTCTCAAGGTTTTCTGAAAAATCTAAAGCAATTGAACTTTTTCCCTCTGTCAGTCTAGTCGGCCTATTCTAGTATCGAATGTCCTCTCAACAAGCCTCCAGCTAAACAGGTGGCTGTATCAAAAGCAAACAGAGGGCTTCCCTGGTGGCGCAGTGGTTGAGAGTCCGCCTGCTGATGCAGGGGACACGGGTTCGTGCCCTGGTCCGGGAGGATCCCATGTGCCACGGAGCAGCTGGGCCCGTGAGCCATGGCCGCTGAGCCTGCGCGTCCGGAGCCTGTGCTCCGCAACGGGAGAGGCCACAACAGTGACAGGCCCCCGTACCGCAAAAAAAAAAAAAAAAAAAAAAGCAAACAGAGCCATTAGGAGATCACAGCAATGGTCCAGGCAAGAGATGGTAGAGGCCTGGGGCAGGGCGGAAGCAGAGGAGGGCATGGGGAGTGAGGAGATTCCGAAAGTAGAACCAACAGGGTTTGCTGGTGGAGGGGATGTGAGATGGTAGAGAAAGAGGAGCATCTAAGTGGACTCCAGAATTTGGGATTGAGCCCCTGGAAGCTTCTGGAAGCATCTGGAAGTGAGAGCCACCAACTGAGATGGTTGGAGCTCCAGGTGGAGGAGGCAGTAGGGTGAAAGTTGGCTCCTGTTTGCTACAAGAAAGCCTACAGCTTGCAGGGGGCGGCGTGCTGTTGAGAGGAAGCAGAGAAATCCGACGCATCTCTCCGACAGCCCAGCCGAGGCCGCACTTCTGGCTTATCCTCCCCAGCTCCTAAGGTCAATTGCCCCGACCACATTAATAACCAAGATGGAAAAATGAGATTTTGATTCAAGGGCATGCATCCGGGAGGGGCGGCAGAAATCCCAGAGGGGTGTTTGCATCTGCGAAGTCGGGCGGGGAAGATCTATGGGATGGGCCGAGCGGGCCTGATCCCTCGAGGGAGGAATGGCTGGGCTTGGCTGGGAAGCTTGGAAGCAAAATGCAATTAGAGAAAATCTGGTTAGAATTGGATGACTGTGGCTTGCCTTTTGGAAGGATTTGGTTCCCCCAATATTTTGAGTTTGGGAGAGAGAGGCAGGAAGAAGGAAGGAAAGAAGAGAAGGAGACAGCTTCTTGGTCAAAGCCAACTCGCTTCACAACCTGCACTCTGCCTTACCTCCCACCGGTGGTACTGGCAACTTCCTGAGGCTGTTCAACATGCATATGCTCAGGCCCAACCCCAGACCTGCTCAGTCAGAATCTGCATTTCGATGCAGTCTCCAGGTAACATGGGTGATTACTGCACACAAAGTAATACCTGAGATGCACAGGTCCACTTTGCTCTTCTCCAACAGTCAGGTTTTCACCTACCATCCTTACCATTACGGCCATATCCCCTCACACCACCTGTGACATGATTCACAATCTTCTCAAGGCAACTGGCTTTTTAAAAAACAAAAATACAAACCTTAAATGCATTTGTTTAAAAATAAAACTATATCACTATCATCAGTGGAAAATCAGCATCATTTGCCATAATGGAAATAACCATAAAAATGCACGAACAAGATGAAAGTAAAACCATGTGACTGAAACTCTGGCTGGATACAGCTGCCTGCCCAAAGCTCTCAGCCCGAGGCCGGCGCTCTCTGTTTAAAAGGGAGATCAGACGGGGTTAGAGAGGTGAGGAAGGCCGTCTAGTATCCGATCAAGACTCTCCTCTCGAGAGCATCACAAGGATTGAAAAGGGACTGAAGAAGGAATAACTTTCTCACTGTGTGATTTGGTGATATTAACGCTGCGTCCGTGTAACACACCTACCGGCATTTCCCCTGCTGGGGCCTCGTTCCCACAAGTGTAGAATAAGCGCTATGCTGTAGCAGCGTCCCTGCCCCCGTGCCCCCTCCCCCCAGGTCCTTGCACCTTGCCCTCCACATTGAGTCTTCCACTAAAAGGCACCTTGGACTGGGCAATTGGATGCAGGGTACTTACGCTCATCTGGAGACACGCCCCTCCCCCACCTCCCACCCCGCACTGGGGCCCTGGTTCTCAGGAGCCACCCACTCTGTGGCTATCAACTGACTCAGCCCAAAGAGGTCACCAGCCCTTCTTTAAGCAGTGGTCAGTGTGACTGGTTGATACCCCAAGGCCCCAAAGTGTGAGGACCCAGGACAAGTTACAAGGCTTGGGGTATGGCCTTGGGGACAGAACCCCAGGATCATGGTGAACATGACCAAGACAGCCAAGGCTGTCTATGCAGCCCTAAGCCACTGGGGCATTCAAAGTCTGCATGGGGAACTGTGGAGACCTGGCCTTCCAAAGTGGATTCCTATGACCACCTGGGCAATAATTGCTTTGCAGCACAGGTAGGGATGGGGGCCTAGAATTTTCCAGAAATGCCTCTTGCCAAGGGGAATCAGGCCAAGCTCAACAATTAATAGCTGAAATTTTAAAGAGAGCATTTCAGATCCTCCAGCTAAAGCAAACTGTTGAAAGGTGAAATGGTTGCTATATATTTATTTTCATTATATCAACTCTTTCCTTTACTATCTTAGAAAAACACTATGTGAGATGGTCACCAACCAGAAGACAAGTGAAATGTCAGTCGTGTCATGTTGGGGTCTGGCGTATCTCAAATGGGTGCTCACTTACTTGCAAAGCAGCTGGTTATTAAATAATGACTATTAATAAAAATCCACGTGGTAGCAAAAACTCTGTGATCAGCAGTGATGGAGCTGCTAGTAATAATTCCAAACTTCCGTGGAGAAATGTGGATAGGGAAAAGGGTATGCACCCCACCCCACTCAGAAGATCCGTTTTCTCTCCATCAATAATACTAATACTTACAGTTACCTTTTACTGAGTGTTTACTGTGTGCCAAGCACTAACAGCTCCACAGAGATCAACTCACTAATCCTTACACTATCATCACCAAGTAGGAATTCTTACTCCTTGTTTCACAGATGAGAAACCAGCCACCAAGTCCCACCAAAGGACTTGCAAAGGAGTTCCCAAGTCACCTCCAGGCTTCAGACTCATGTGGTAAAACTTGCCAATGAACTGTCTTTGATCCACTATAGAAAATGCCTCATTAAAAGAAAACACTTGCACAACAGCCAAAAGGCGAAAGCAACCCAAGCGTCCATGGAGGAATGAATGGATACACGGCACATACATCCATGGAATATCGTTCATCCTTACAAAGGAAGGACATTCTGATGCAATCTACAACATGGATGAACCTTAAAGACATTGTGCTAAGTAAAATAAGCCAGACACAAAAGGACAAATACTGTATGGTGCCACCTATATGAGGTACCTAGGCAATTCATAGAGACAGAAAGTAGAGCTGGTGGTTGCCAAGGGAGAGGGGAATGGGGAGTCATTGTTTAATGAGTACAAAGTTTAAACACAGGGTTCTTTTCACTTTGGGAAGATGAAAAATTGTTCTAGAGATGGATGGTGTTGAAATCTGCACCACATGTGAAGATACATAACACAGAACTCTACACTTAATAATGGTTGCTATGGACTGAATGTCTGTGTTCCCCCAAATTCAGATACTGACACCCAATCCCCATTGTGACAGGATTAGGAGGTGGGGGTCTATGGGAGGTGATGAGGTCATCAGCTCATCAATGGGATTGGTGCCCTTATGAAAGAGAGATCCCGCACCTCTCTGCCGTGTGAGGACACAGCGGGAGGACAGCATCCATGAACCAAGAAGTGGGTTCTCGCCAGACACCACATCTCCCAGTACCTCGATCCTGGACTTCCCAGTCCTCAGAAGTGTGAGAAATAAATTTCTGTTGTTTATAAGTCACCCAGTCTATGGTATTTTTGTTATAGCAGTGCAAACAGAGTAAGAAATGGCAAATGTTTTGTTATGTATATTTTATCACAATAATAGAATGACTTTTCAAGGAAAGGAAGAAAGAAAGAAGGAAAGAAGGAAAGGGAAGGAGGGAAGGGAAGGGAGGAAAGGATGGAAGGAAGGAAAGGAAGGAAGGAAGGGAGGGAGGGAGAGAGAGAGAGAGAAAGGAAGGAAGGAAGGAAGGAAGGAGGGAAGGAAGGAAGGAAGGAGGGAAGGAAGAAAGAAAGAATCCGCAGGAGGTCCCTGTGCCTACTCCTTCCTCCAGCCTCATCCCACATTCATCCTCTTGGGAGCACTCGCCCCACCCCATCCTTTGGCTGCCTAACTCCTTATCCTCTGCTCTTAATGTCAATGTCACCTGCCTGTCCGATCTACCTGGTGTAAGAACTCCAGGAGAATCTCTGGCGAATCTCCTTGCTTCCTCTCATTACCACTTATCATAACCTTGCAATTATTTTAGAGAAACTTGTTTTATCTGTCTCTCCATACCCCAGGCCAAAGGGTGGCCTATGTGGGTGGGCTTAGACTGCCCCTGTAATTTCCATTAAACCCTGCCTGCAGCCCACAAAACCTCCCCAAATATATATACAGTAAAAAGGGGTACTGTGTTGCAAGTTCAGGTTCAAGACTAGTCCCCTGTCTCCCCACCCCCTTCCCACCAGATTGTCATCCCTAAGTCCTTCCTGTGTACCAATTGTGCAGCCACCACTGCTCCCTGACCAGAATATAAATCCCCTGAGGACAGGCACCAGGGGACTGTTTGTGTGACTCCTCTTTTCATTCCAGTCCCTAGCACAGCATCTGGCACCCAGTAGGTGCTCTAAATTGAGCAGAGTATAAATTCCATGCAGAGAGGACTCCCCCAGGGGTGAGAAACAGCATGACGTGTTCAAATACAGGAGCAGGAAAAGGGCATGTCAGTGTGGGAACAGCAGGAGATGGTGGCAGGATTAGGCTGTCCTTCCCGCTCCTCAAATTCAAAAAGCCCCCCACCCCTCCTGACGCTCTTGAAACCTTTGAAGGTCAAGAGGTTACATTTCCAAAGATGCTGATGTGGGCGCAGAAGACCTGCTCAGACCCATTTCCTGGGGCTCTGATACTGGCACCCACCCTCGTTGGTCACGCTTGGCCACATGCGCTCAGATGGAGAAAAGAGACCTGGGGGCCATCGGCAACACCTTTGGGTGTTGCTGTGACAGCCAGGCCAAGCTCCAAGCTCCATCATCCAGTGAGCAAGGAAGATTCACACCCAAGATGCTGGAATCCCCCAAAGGAAGCTCACAGTCTCTGCCCCCTTTTGGGTAGACAGGCTCATAGACCGTGGGTTGCTGGGACCATTTCAGCAGCAGCAGTGGGGCGGGCAGCTTGACCAGAAGCTGCTGAGACCCAAGGGCGAGGGCCGGGGGCCTGGCATCATGGACGGTGGTCCGCACAGGCATCTCGCTTACCTTAGCCAGCTGCATCTGCATCTTGTTCTTCACATCTGTCACCTCGGCGATGCGGGCATTGAAGGCCAGATTGGTGTTGGTAAACTGCTTCCACATCTGATCCAACAGCACATCGAAGAGGTTCTGGGCCTCCTCCCGCAGCTGGACAGAGTTGGCCTGCATGTTCTGCGAGTGCCTGATATTGTCGTTACTGAACTTGGCCCATGTCTCGGGAACGGAGATCCTGCAAGAGGCATGAGAGAGAACTTACCAGGCGAGGAGTCGGAGGTCTCCAGCAGGCTTGGAGATCGCTGAATCCGGGGTTTCCCAACCTTGGCACTTCTGACATTGGGGTCACGATAATTCTCTGTTGGAGGGGGCTGTCCTGTGCACCGTAGGATGTTTAACAGCATCCCTGGCCTCTACCCACTAGATGCAAGTAGTAACGCTTCTCCAGTTGTGACAATCAAAAAAGTCTCTACACATTACCAAATGTCCCTTGGGAGAGGGGGCACAATTGCCCCCAGTTGAGAGCCACTGAGCTGACCCAAACACCTCATTTACAGATGAGGCAACTGCAGACTAGCTGGTTTCCCGAAAGGGCACTTGGTGAGTTGTAGGAGAGGAGAGATTCCCCCAAAGAGCTTTTTTCTCTAACACTCCCTCCACCATCACCAAAAACAGAGAGACAGGCCAAGAAGCGGGCATCGGGCATGATTCAGGGATGAGCCTGTGGCCATGCTACTTGCATTGACTTATTCATTCAACAAATGTTCTTTGAACACCTACCACATGCCAAGCCTTGTTCTAGGCACTTGGGATAGAGTGGGCAACATCCCTGTCCTCATAGTGATAAGTTTCCGAGGGAGGCGGGGGAGATAGAAAATAAATAAAGAAGATGTTCACACATTGTGTTATGTTCTATGAAAGAATTTAGAAGCAGGATGATGGAAGAGAGACAAATGGAGTGGGTCATTACGTGTCAGTCAGGGCCATAAAAGGAAATGGAATTTATTCTCAGATAGCGCCGAGGCGCTCATAGACTAGCAAATGCACGAAGTTGTCACCACCCCAGGTGTGAAAGGCAAGAGAGGGAGCCATGTAGAATAAATCCCCAACATCTTTCTCCTCCATCTCATGTTGGTGACCCTCCTATTGGCTGAACCCAACTGGGAACCAGATGGCAAAGACCCAGGAGAGGCAGTTTGTAGAGGGCAGGCTCCTCTCTAGGACTCACAACAAGGCAGCTAGAGAATGGATCTGGGAGGACAAATGGAGCTCAGGCTATATTGGAAAGGGCAAACTAGGGAAAGGGCAGACTGGGAAGGCTTCTTGGAGGCAGTGACACATAAGGGATTCGGTTTAGGGAACAGAAAGTTCTTCCTGGCCGAGTATGTAAATTCAGGCAATAAGCAATCCACTATTGTACAGGAGTTTTCTCCTCTGGGAACCTTTTGAGAAACAGAGACACATGCTTCTTTGAGCTGACTTCAGTCTCCGGATAAACCAGATTAGATAACTTTTCAAGGTCTTTTCTAGCCGGGAAGTCTCCAGTTCTTAAAATAAAGCAGATTTTTATTCTCAGGCAGTAGGAAAAAAAGAGATTCAATCATCTGAAATAGAAGTCTCTTTCAGGACATTTTAAAGCACACTTAGATTACATAGTGAATAGAAATATTTTTAAAAACATACAAAATGTGGTTGTTTTGTCTGGCTTTTGCAGGAGTTAAAATCAAGCCTCTGGAGAGGCCTTGGGCTCCTAAAGATGTGAGAGGGCACTGAGTCCAATCCAGAGCGTTCATCCAACGAAGACCTGAGGCTCAGGGAGGCGAAGTGTCTTCTTTTCCAAGGTCACACAGCTACTCACCATCAATAGAGGAATGAGGAGGCAACAAGGACAGCAGAGAGTGACCTGCAGATTTATTCTGAGGGTACCTCCCACTGCTCAATGGGACACTGTCAGTGTCAAGGGCAGCAGCCGCTAAGCCCTCCCCTGGAGCAGACAGCTGAGCTCCCAGGGAAAGCAACCCGCTTAATCACACTCTCCCTGGGGGAATTTGCCGAGGCAGCCTGTCTCCTCACAGGTGATGTGCCTCAGTAGGGGGAACGTGCTTTCTGGAGCCTGTGTACTCTAAAAACATAGGACCCAGCAGGCTTTGCTGGGGAGGCAGGAAGGCACTATGGTAAAACAAAGGCCCAGTGTCCAACGTGGGCTCAGACTGTGGCTCTGCCACTCGCTGTGTGAGCTTGGACCAGTCACTGCACCTCTCTGAGTCTTAGTCTCCTCTGTAAAATGGGGATAAAAATGGTACCTACCCCCAGGGTTTTTGACCAACTGTGAAACCCCTATCACGGCACCTGACAATAGTAAGCACTTGATAAATGTTTATTATTCACGAGACCGTGGAAGCGCTCAGCACAGGGCCCAACCTATAGCAAACAGCAGGTAAAAGGCATCAGCTCGCATCTTCATCTTCATTATCAGTGGTTAATCCGTGGCAATGAGACCTTCGGTGAACAGAGATACGGCAACACAGAGCCTCCAAACGTCCTGTTGCCTGCCCAGACGTGGCCCCGCTTTAAGAAAACCTCACATACAAAGCCCTGAGCTAGTACATCTGGGGAGCAATTAGTCACAAATGGCAGCTCTGGTTTTCCCTCTGGAGTCGCTGGATGGAGGACTTTAAACAGCAGACCCCTCCTGGGCACGGAAATCAGAGTCTCTGCCAGCCAGCCTGGCTGCCCAGCTTTCAGGGAGGCATCTGTTTGGGAAGGGAAACTTCCAGACTCCCTGTCCAGGTGGGCAGCCGTGGCTGAGAGGACTAGGCCCCCTGGAGGTCTTGTTCACTTTGCCAGCGCCGTGGGCAGTCAACCTTGTCAGGAGGAGGAGAAGGGTCCCCAGGACCTGTCATCGCAGGAAACCCCAAAGGGTCCTTTCAACACCTGCATATTTACTACGATCCAGAAAGCGACCCTGGTGTGGGCCAAGAAGACCTTCCCTTTCCTTCTCTCCTTTCCCTCCCTTCCCCCTTTCATTCATTCTTTCATTCAACAAATATTTACTGCACACCTACTATGTACCAAGCACAATGCTATGTGCTAGAGATTTTTTTAAAAAGGACCAAGATAGACCCCTCCCTCTGCATGTACCCAGAGCATCTCTCTCCAGCCCTCATTATCCCAGACCTCGGACTGCCGATGGGGAAAGCACGCCTTCGTTCTGCACGCAATTCCGCGATGCTAGGACGTGTCCATGGCAGTGTCAGGCAGACAGGAGACGCCACCCTTATAGCTGTTGTGACGAGAAAATGAGGTCACACAGCAAGCACTCGATAAATGTTAGCCGTCGTCATTCCCCGACACGAGGCTCTGTGCCTAGCACTTCACACGCCCACCTTTCCACACTCACAGCAACTCTGGGAGGTGGGTGCTATTTTTATCCCAGTGGTAGAGGTGATGAAACGGAGCCCAGAGAAATTAAATCCTTTGTCCCGAGGGTTAATGTGGAGGCTGGATTTGAAGCCAGACAGCCTGGCTCCAGGATCCACTCTTAAGCCACTGCCAGCATGGGCAGGCATCAGCTGGCTCTCCCAGCCAAACTTGAATTCCTCCTCCTTCTGGAAATTCCTCTTGGAATTTGTTTGGTGGACTTGCCAATCCAGGTGTCTCAGCAGCAGCAGCTGTGGGACCCTCACGAGCCAATATCTTGCCCTCTCTTGCTGGAATTGGGATCTTGGGTGAAGTGGGGCAAACGTGGAAAGACAGTGGTGCTCCAACAACAAGGCCGATTAGCTCTCTCTCACTGGCTCCTTCAGGCTGCCAGAACCTCCCCTCCAGCCTTCCCCTGGAGCCAGTGGCTGCCCAACAGCCTTCCAGTAAATTCCATCTTAAGTGAGCCAGAATCGGATTCTGTAGCTTGCAACTCAGGATCCCCACTCAATCACACAGCCTCACACTCGACTGGTGCGCGATGCCCCTTTACGTTTCCTTAGCAGGCTCAGACCCAGAAACCCCTGCTGTCCTCGGGCACGGCCAGGTGAAGATTGACAGCCCGGTACTTACGTGCAATCAATTTTCTCCACGCCGTGGAAGAAGCTGATGCAATCTGATGTGTTCCGTAGGTTAAGGCACTTCTCGTCGATGAACTCGGCTGAGTTTTTGTCCTCGAGGTCCCTCTCCAGGACATGCTGAGCATCCCGGTTATCCCTGTGGGGGCAAGGACATGTCCCTAAACTGTGCACTCACCCAGCGTACCTCACCCAAGGTCACAGGGGAGGTCGGTGCAGAGCCACTGCTGGAAGCCAAGTCTCTGGACCCCCAGGAGGGTGCTCTGTCCACCCCCAGTGGCTTCCAGCCCTCTTCCCGCCTTGATGCCTCCCCGCACACCTAGGGCCTCCCTGCACTACCCCACCCTCCCCCTAATCCAAGCAGACCTGTTGTCACTTAGAAAACATTTACTGTAAAGGGTCAGATACTACATATTTTAGGGTTTGTGGGTCATATGGTCTCTCTTGCAACTACTCAACTACGTAGGAAAACAGGCATAGATAATGTGTAAATGAATGGTTGTGGCTGTGTTCCAATAAAACTTTATCTACAAAAACAGGTGGTGGGCCAGATTTGGCTCTCCAGCTGTAGTTTGCTGACCTAATATAGAAGACATGAATTCACACTTTGGACAAAGCCAGGTTTCAATTTAAATTAGTTCACAAATCCTTGTGTCTGATGCTATGCCAGGCACAGAGGGAAGACATGAATAAGCCTCAGTCACTACCTTCAAGTGGCTCACGGATTTGTGTAAATAAATACCATAAAAAATAAAGAAAGAATGAAAAGAGCAACAGTGCAGGTTCAAAAAGGATACACAGTAACACAGAGGAGGAAGCCATTAACTCTGGGTGAGGGGTGGTCAGGGAAGGCTTCCCCAGAAAGTGTCTGAGCTGGGTTTTCATAACAATAGGAGCAGATATTATGGACAAAGTTGGGTTGGGGGGATGAGAATTCCAAGCTGAGGATACCACAGAGAAGCTAGAGACATCCAGGTATTTAGGGACCCATAAGCAGCTCAAAAGGCTGGCAGAATCAGGGACTGGGTGGAGTCAGGGAGTGGGTGGAGTCATGGACTGGGCAGGGTCAAGGATTGGGTGGAGTCAGGGAGTGGGTGGAGTCATGGACTGGGCAGGGTCAGGAATTGGGTAGATTCAGGGACTGGGCAGAGTCATGGCCTGGGCAGGGTCAAGGAGTGGGTGGAGTCAGGGAGTGGGTGGAGTCTGGGACTGAGCCAGGTGAGGAGAACACAATTGGGTGGGGCCAGGACTTGAGCCTGAAGGGCTGGTATCTTGGCTGAGAAGTTTAGACTTAAATGTCACTGTGTGCCAAGACTCCAGACATTGGAGACCCACTTTCATGATTCTTGCCATATTCCCAAAGTACCTGTACTATTATTTACCTGCTAATTTTCTTTTTTCAATCATAAATAAATAAAATACATAAATAAATGCATTTTTAATTCAAAAAGAGTCATGTACCACAATGCTCATTGCAGCTCTATTTACAATAGCCAGGACATGGAAGCAACCTAAGTGTCCATCGACAGATGAATGGATAAAGAAGATGTGGCACATATATACAATAGAATATTACTCAGACATAAAAAGAAACAAAATTGAGTTATTTGTAGTGAGGTGGATGGACCTAGAGTCTATTATACAGAGTGAAGCAAGTCAGAAAGAGAAAAACAAATACCGTATGCTAACACATATATATGGAATCTAAAAAAAAAAAATGGTTCTGAAGAATCTAGGGACAAGACAGGAATAAAGACACAGACGTAAAGAATGGACTTGAGGACATGGGGAGGGGAAAGGGTAAGCTGGGACGAAGTGAGAGAGTGGCATGGACATATATACACTACCAAATGTAAAATAGCTAGTGGGAAGCAGCCACATAGCACAGGGAGATCAGCTCAGTGCTTTGTGACCACCTAGAGGGGTGGGATAGGGAGGGTGAGAGGGAGATGCAAGAGGGAGGAGATATGGGAACATATGTATATGTATGGCTGATTCACTTTGTTATAAAGCAGAAACTAACACACCATTGTAAAGCAATTATACTCCAATAAAGATGTTTAAAAAATAAATAAATAAATGTATTTCAAAAGGAAAAATCTACATCACTGTCTTTAAAAGAAAACCAGTAACTGTTTCCAAACCTAAATGCAAAGTAAACACTAACAGAATGCTAGCTAGAATCTGTTGTCTCCAGTAGGTTCTAAGCCTGAAACTTTTTCTGTTTCTTTTTTGGTTGAAAAAAGGAAATTAAAGACGCATAAGCATTGATTGGGAGTTTTGCCTTGGTGTCTTTTTTTTTTAATTTATTATTTTTAAAAAATTTTTATTGGAGTGTAGATGATTTACAATGTTGTATTAGTTTCTGCTATACAGCAAAGTGAATCAGTTACACATATAGATATATCCACTCTTTTTAAAATTCCTTTCCCATATAGGTCATTACAGAGTATTGAGAAGAGTTCCCTGTGCTATACAGTAGGTCTTTACTAGTTATCTAGTTTATATATAGCACTGTGTATATGTCAGTCCCAATCTCCCAATTTATCCCTCCTTCCCTTTCCCCCTGGTAACCATAAGTTTGTTTTTCATCTGTGATTCTATTTCTGTTTTGTAAATAAGTTCATTTGTACCATTTATTTATTTATTTATTTATATTAGGCTCTGGTTTTTCTCTTACTTTCTTTTTATAAAATTTAAAAATTTTTAATTTTATTTTTGGCTGCATTGAGTCTTCATTGCTACGCGCGAGCTTTCTCTAGTTGCGGCGAGCGGGGGCTACTCTTCGTTGCAGTGTGCAGGCTTCTCATTGCAGGGGCTTCTCTTGTTGCAGAGCATGGGCTATAGGCACGGGGTTTCCATAGTTGTGGCACGCAGGCTCAGTAGTTGTGGCGCTTGGGCTTAGTTGTTCTGCGGCATGTGGGATCTTCCCGGACCAGGGCTCGAACCCGTGTCCCTTGCATTGGCATCTCCCTTCCTCTCCCTGTCTCTGTCCCTCTGTCTCTCTCATCTTTATCTCCTTCTGCTTCCTCTTGCTTGGTTTCTCTCTGTCTCGGGGCCTCAGTGTATGTCTCTCTCTACCTCTCCCCTGCCTGTCTCTATCTTTCTGCCACGTTCTTTTTCTGCTATGGATACTGAAAGCTGGTGAGAGGTTTCAAACAGGCTAGGAACAAAGAAATTAAATCCTCATGCTGGGTCTGCACCCATCAGGATGCACAGAGGGTCATGTTGGAGCAAGGAGAGCCATCCTGGGGCCCTTATGGCCTTTGGAATTGGCAGAGCCGTGGGGAAATGGGGCCCCATCCTGCCTCATGAGGTGGAGTGTGAAGAAAGACCAGAATGTAGAAGAGAAACGTTCCAGAGCATCAGAGGGGAACCTGGGGCCTCAGAATCCCGGGTCAGCTGGTCCAGCCTCCTGGCCCTGGCTAATGAGGCCTGGGGAGGGAGACGACGGCCCCATCTCCCCCAGATGGAGAGCCTGGCCAGTGCCAAGACTCGTCTTGCTGTCAGCCCACAAGGAAAAGCCTGAGCCTGGCTCCTGCCCAGTCAGGAAAGCCTTTTCTGCTTTGCTGGGGCACCTGGTGAGGTGAGGACACAGCTCTGAGCACATGCAGGCCTCAGGCCTCGCCTAGAAAACCATGAGTCAACAGCCCATCACCTGCCTGGGGCCAGGGCGGCCACCTTAGCAGGTTTTCGGCAGAGCTTCCCCAAGGGCAAGGTCACACTGAGTTCTGCCCCGTGGATGAGGCTCTGGCCACTTCCAGGTTAATTAGGCTGCCCCCTCAGCAAGAGCTTCCTCCCTGCAAGATGACAGGTGTCCTCTGAAAAGGGGCCGCCGCCCAAGGTCAAAGGGCCTCTCTCCAGGGTGACTGGGCCTCTGGTCCTGGCAAAGAGGAGAGTCCCTTCTACCCGCTCTCATCCCCTCCCCACCCACACTGCCTCCACTGCTTTCCTCCCAGCCTCTCCTCCTCTCTTTTCCTCTTTCTCTGTGTCTGTCCCTTTCCATCTCTTCGTCTCTCTCACCTCTTGATTTCTCTCTCTGCCTGGCATGTCTGTGAAACTCTCTGTCCCTCTGTCTCTCTACTCATCTCTCTCTGTTTATGGCTTTGGGTCTTTCTCTTTCTGTCTCTTTTTCCCTCTGACATCAGAGTTCACTGTGTCTCTCATTCTGTGTCTCCCAGTCGATGAGACCGTCTTGATCTTTCTACTTTTCCTGCACAAGCAGCGCTCCACCCACCCCAGTTTCAAGATTTCCCTTCTGGAGTCCAGCTCCCCAATTTCAAGTGTGGGCTTTTGTTCACTCTTCCGGCTCAAACTGTCCCATTTCCCAAACCTCAGCCCTCCCGTCACTCTAACACCAAGTCTTGTCACAGCCCCACATCAACCACAAATGGAAAACCATGCTCTTTTGCCAAAAAATAGGTGATTGTAAACATAGGGCACGAAAAATACAACAAAGGCATTTGCTTGCCCAAAGACCTCCCTTTGTTAAAACGTTCCTGTTTAAGTACAAGTATCGAAGGGTTTTAAGTGGATTAATGTATAGACGAATATTAGGCAAACATAGTCCAAGTGGTAGGTCGGAATGTCAGAAGTCAAGACAGAGGCACATAATGATGGAATTCAACCGCGCTTTCATCCATTCAACTGTCACCTCAGTCACTGCTGCATTTGCATCTCACTTCCACTTTTCTCCACCTCTGATGTCTCCCTGGGTTTTCCCAACTCATCTGCCCCTGACCACACCCTTAGATCTGCAGGCAGCTTTTCAACACTGTCCTGGACGCTCTTTATTTTCTTTTTACAGGATAATTCTCTCCTACCTCTGCCACCCATTCTTACAGCCTCAGTGGAGTTGAGGGGCTGCTGTGTGTGTGTGTGTGTGTGTGTGTGTGTGTGAGGTAGGGGCGACTGCTGTTTCTGGGGAAGAACAAACCAGGGCACCAAGCTCCCGGAGCCTATCTGCAAGCTTCCTTACCCCTTAGCATCCCACGCAAGCTGCCTACGTCCTCCACACAGCGGGAAGGGGCAGCCCTGGCCAGGTTGCCAGCCCGTCTTGTTAGCTATATCTGAGTAAACAAGGAGAAACCAGCAGAGCAGCCTGCCTGCAAGTGTTAAAGACAAGTGCCCAGCTCACGGGCCAGGCGGGAAGGCTGCTGCCTCCGGGCGAGCTGGGTGCCAAGGGCTCATCTATGGGTCCCAAGCCCGGTAAAACTCAAGCCTCCCTTTAATTATGGGGGAGCCTCCTGCCTTGTCATGATACCAGTTACATAATCTTCCAAGAACAAAAAGCTGATTCCTTTGAAGACTAAAAGGAACAGTGGCTCAAGGTGTCCACCAGCTCCCCTCTGGAGAGGCCCGGGCCCCTCACCTTGATGTCCAATGCCACCCACTCTCTGCCATGTCCCAAAGTTCAGGACTCGCATGCGGAAGCCACAGGCTAAGAGGAGCCTCAGTGAGGCCAATTTCTTTTGCCAAGGCTCTCACCGCAAACAAGAACCACCAATGCTGTGCTAACTCGTGAAAATCAATAGTGTACATCTCAGTAACATCATACTGATAGACAGATCAGCCATGGTGGTAGCACTTACCTCGCTGAAACTGACAAATGCCACAGATCAGGACTTTTTTCTTCTCCTGGAGAGCTGGCTGTTAAAAGCTTGCCAGTACACCACTGATTGAAAGAACCACCTGGAGACGCGGGACCCCTGAAACCTGGGAGACCCAAAACAAACTCCAAGAAAAGGGAGAGTAAGCAGCTCTTACCGCATCTGGATGTCAATCCTCTGAGCTAGTTTTCTCAGCTGTTGTTGGCAACATTTTAGCAAATCTACTTCCTGCAATGAAAGATGTCAGAAAGAGTGAGGTCCCTTAGAAACTCACAGCCTCCTGCCTCCCAAGCCAGTGTTCCACCCCTCACCTCTCACTGCCCACCCTCCATCCCACGAGGTGAAATGTCAGGGTGGGGGTCCATTTCCTGCCTCAACCAGCATGATCCCCGGGCCAGGCACCTGAGGGTCGACTGTGGAAGCTGCACATTCTCTGCCCTACTGTCCTTTCTTTTTATATACTTCCAGAGTAAAAGAAAAGGCAGCACCTACTATGCACCTAGGGTTCATTCATAGACCCTTTACTTATCATAAAATATGATACATTCATATTTTATCATTGAATTAAATAATACATATGAAGTGATACAGTGTGTGGCATATAACAGGTGCTCAATAAACACTGGCTGTTACTTTTGTTATTTATTGGTATTACTATTATGATGCCCATTTTGGAGAGGAAAAGACTGAGGGTCAAATGACCTCCTTTCTCACTGTTTCTAAATTGCAACCTAGGCCCCCACCCACACTTTCTGAGCCCTAATTTTGCATGGGGTGACACGTGTGTCTTCTGCTCCTGACAGGCAGCTCAGAAACCTCTCTGACCAGCTGGCCTTCCCTCCTCCCTCACGGGGCTGGCCAGACCCAGGGGGCATCTTACCCGGATAAGATTTTTCTCCACGTTGTCATGGACCAAGTCAATCCCGGTCCTTTTCTCTCGCTGGTACAGACACTCCAGGGCCACCTGTAGGAGGCGTAGGGAATCATGTATTCTCCCTGCAGCTGTACGTAGACCGTGAGCAGAATTGACTCACATCTACCTTTGCCATGGTCTGTTTCATTCCTGGGAAACCTGGATGCTTCATGTGGTCCCATCACTGTGCGTTTGGATGGGCTTCTGCCTCCCCTTCTCCATCAGTGAGGGCTGTGGGATGCTGAGATGGTAGATGGGTGCAAAATCGGTGCACATCTCAAGCTGGCCATGGTGGTTAAGTCAGTTTGACAAATGTAAAGCGCTTAGAATACTGTCAATAAGAATTACCTGTGAATATATATGAACACCCTTTTTGGAGATCTCTAAATGGGGGAAGAGCTTTGGAAAGTGACATAGGCCAAGTGAGACCCAGGCAACCCTGCCACATGGACCTTATAACCATCATGGAGACATGAACAGAGCAGAACAGAAGTCAGGGGAGTGGCTGCTCGGTGGAGCTCCTGCAGCAGCAGACTGTCAAAGACTTGTGATGGGTCACTGGCCTGTTATGTCACGAAGAGCAGCGGCAGTGAGAAGGAGGCAGGGGAGCACGGCATCCGGTGTTGGGATGCAAATGTATCTGGGAACTCAGAAAGGAGGGCGAGCACTTGACGCCACAAGAATTTACTGCCCCCTTCTCTGTGTCACACTGGGGACACTGCAGTGAACTAAACAGTCCCTGCTCTTATGGAGTTCTAACAGAAGAGAGAGAACACACACAAATGAACATAGAAGAAACTCAATCGTTTCTGACTGTGATAAGGGCTGTGATGAAAATAGGGAGCTGTGGGTGGGTGGGGAATAACAAGCAGGGTGGTCAGGGAGGACTTCTCTAAGGAGGTGGCAGACCGAGACCTGAATTATGAGAAGCAGCAGAAATGAATGGGAATAATGCACCAGGAAGAGGGAACAGCCAGTGCAAAGGCCCTGGGGTAGGAGGAGCAGCAGACAGGAAGCCATTGGGCCTGTGAAAAGGAACTCAGATGTTAACTAGGATGCATTAGGAAGCCATTGAGGGGGTTTTAGCGGGGAGGTGCAGAGATCTAGTTTAATATTTAAAACCATCCCTCTGGCTGCTGTCTGGAAAATGCGTTGGAGGGGCTGGAGGTCGGGAGGCCAGGAAGGAGGCCGTCACCATTGTCCATTGAGAGGCACCTGGAATGAGGTGGTAACCTTGGAGTTGGAGACAAGTGGATGGAAGTGAGATGCCTCTGGTCCCTGTGCCCCCTTGTGGCTGTCACAGGGGGCCACGTGATGGGGCAGAGCTGGGCTTTCCAGACAGGCTGGGGGAGTGAGGAGAGAGTCGGGGAGAAGGGAGGAGCACTAGATTTCAGATTCTGCTTTGGGTGTCTGAGCAGCAGCCATGCCCACTGTCCTTCCAGGGGGGAACATGGGGGCATAGGGAAACAGTAGGGACCCCTATCCCATAGTGGTCAGAACCTGTGCCTTGTCTCCAGGGGAAACATGGAGGTAGGGCCTCTCCTACAGAAGCCCCCACGCCAGACACAGAGCAGGCGCGGCTGCAGGAGGTTTGCAGGCAGGGGTTCTGCATTCGCACACGCTCCAGGGAGCAGCAGAACGTCATCTCGTGTGGCCACAATGATCTCCCACAGCAAAGGCAGATAATCCCAGTTCCTCACTCAGTGTCCACTCCAGGACCCAGTGAAAAATGCTCACTTACCCAGACTCCTTTGCACCCAGGGAGCCCATGTGAGTTCTGGCAAATGGGCTAAAAATGGAATCACATAATGGACCTGCTGGAAAATTGATATTCCCTGATAAAAAGGGACAGACACAGTTGGCATTTTGCCCCTTCCCTACCCCATCCTCCTGCCTCGACTGAGAATTTCCAAATGCTCCTGGCAAGCGGGAGTTTGCAATATGAGATCTGAAACGTCCTTGAAAGTAGTAGGACAAAAGCCCCGTGTTAAGGATGGCCAAGCAGATAGGAGGCTGGGTCCCTTCTGGTATCACGTGGAGGGTGCAGCATCCTCCTCTCTTTTCCTCTGGAATTCTCATAACAGAAAATGAAATTCCTATTTGGCTGAGCTCCTGTACTCAGATAGCTGTTTACATGCAGCCTAAAGCTATCCTAACTGCTCCAGGATATGGCTGGAGACTGGGAAACCAAAGTGTGGAGGATGTCCACATTCAGTTATTTATTCAACAAATACTTCTTGAGTGTCTGCTGTGTGCCACACACTGTGCCAGGATGGGAAGACATTCAGAACATTGGTCTAGATGACAGGCAGTCAGCACAGACACTGCTCATTGAGGACCAGCATAGACATACTGGTCCCCCACAGCTGAACAGCAGTCCTTGGTGAAAAAGCAGACAAATCCCTGCCCTCATGGTGCCTATACTCTAGTGTGTAGAGCAAAACAAGAAGTACATTGTACAGTATGTTAGCAGGTCTTAAGGGCTACAGAGAAAAATAGAGCAGTTATTTGAAACACATCTTCTAAAGACCATCACATACACTAACACACAGGCTTGTGACGTCTTTATGAAATCCCTGTGATTTTGATGTAACCCCAAGGAGAAAAGGAAATTCCATTCAGTCTGAGGAACCCTGATTGGACTGGGATTATTGTCAATTGACTAAGTTTTATATATATATATAATTTATATAATATATAATAAAATTATATATTATATAATTATATAATAAAATTATATAATTATATAAAATTATATAATATATAATAAACGTTATATATATTATATAATTTTAGCTTAAAGCTGATTATAGATGATGATGCAGCTCAAACTGAGCTGCACGGCGCCCATCACCTTGATCTTCACTCAAGGGGAGTGTGGGGGGCTGCATTGCAGGCGTGGTATCCCAGCGGCCGTCAGCCCCCCCCCCCCCCCCCCCCACACTCACCTGCAGTGGACAGTTCAGTTCCTCGGCCGCGCACTCCAGCCGCCTCTTGACTTCATCCAGGCTGTGGTTCTCGTTCAGAAGCCTCTCCAGCTCATAGCTCAGCTCCGACTTCCAGAAGCCAATGTCCGACAGCCTCTGGCCCAGGTTCCGGCCGGTCCCCTCCTGCATCTGGCGCGTCAGCTGGTCCTTGTTCTGCATGAGCCGCATGGAGTCGCCCATCAGTTGGTTGGCCCACAGCCGCGAGGCCTCGGCCGTGTGTATCTGCAGCTGGTTGGACTGGTCCCAGTCATGGGGCCTGTAGCGACAGAAGAGCGCTGAGCGGACGGCCGGCAGGGTGGTGGGCGGCCGCAGGGCTCTGCGGCACGTGGCTCCCTCGTCCAGGCAGGTCTGGGTGTTGGAGACCTTGCAGAAGAGGCTGGGAGTCCATGAGTTCAGGTAGCGGTACCCAGGCAGGTAATAG
The DNA here is from genome assembly GCF_003676395.1 of Aethalodelphis obliquidens. Taxonomy (NCBI): domain Eukaryota; kingdom Metazoa; phylum Chordata; class Mammalia; order Artiodactyla; family Delphinidae; genus Aethalodelphis; species Aethalodelphis obliquidens. The sequence goes on along the minus strand of NW_020837962.1, from coordinate 4,838,129 downwards.
GGCTGGTAACACCCCTGGCTCACCGGGGCCGACGCAACCGGGGGCAGCGTGCTGATGCGACAGGCTTTCTTGGGGCCACAGTAACTGGCAGTCTGAGTGGTTCCAAGAAACTCCATCTTCCACCATCAGCTCCGCTAGGGCAAAACTGTGCCTAAGAGGGCCAAGGCACCACAGGAAGGGGAAGGAGCTTCTCTGAGGGATGGGCAGAACCTCTATGACTCGGCACTGTTGTCATAAAGCCTGGGGGGGTGGGGCCTTACTGGGACCCCTGCTCACTTGCCCCAGCTGAGGCCATAGCATCACAATCAAAACCCAGGCCAGTGCTTCCCTGGTGGCGCAGTGGTTGAGAGTCCGCCTGCCGATGCAGGGGACACGGGTTCGTGTCCCGGTCCGGGAGAATCCCACATGCTGGGCCCATGAGCCATGGCCGCTGAGCTTGCGCGTCCGGAGCCTGTACTCCGCGGCGGGAGGGGCCGCGGCAGTGAGAGGCCCGTGTACCGCAAAAAGAAAAAATGCTTTGCCAAAAATTTTCGGAGAGCTCGGGGGTTTTTTGGGGGCCTGAGCCACCTGTCTCCTTGCATGGCCCTGCAATAAACCTTTCTCTGCTCCAAACTCCAGCGTTTCGGTTTGTTTGGCCTCACTGTGCATGGGGCACACAAACTTGTGCTAACAGGTGTGGAGAGTAGGGGAGACGCTTGATCAGATCTGCAGCTCACTGCCTTGGCCTCCACTCCAACCCGCTTACGAAATGTCAGTCACTGAGTCAGTGACAGCGGTTGAGGGGCTCTCATGGCCAGGAAGGTCGCATGTGAGGAAATCTGCTCAGTGCTCTCCGGGCAGAAGAGGCCTTTCCCTCGAGTGGAATCCCAGCTCCGTCCCCTCTCCCAGCCTGGAAAATGCCCAGGATTGTGCCTCCCTCGGACGCTGTGAGAATCAAGTAAACGCAGAACAAGGTACTTAGCACCTAGTGGGTGATCAACAGTTGTTATTGGTGTTACTATTATTATTAGACTACACTTTGCCACATCATTTCATGTAATCCTTTTGCTCACGCCTGGAGGTGGCGTTATTCGAGCCCTCATTTTACAGGGGGGCAAACTGAGGCTCAGAGAGGTGCATTTGTTTGCCCAAGGGCACACAGCTAGTCTTGGGAAATGGCTCAGGTAATGCCGCTTCCCCTGAGGATAAGGAGAGCCAGATAAAAGTCGTAGATGTGCTTTGCAGTGGGGCTGCCAGGGAGCTCAGAGAGCATCTCAGTGAAGTCGTTTCTATTTTTCTGCCAACATTTTATTATAAACAATTTTTTTTAAATGCAGTGGTTTTAAAACACTCTAATATAGAAGGTTGTCTTCAAATAAACTCTTGCACAGAAGCAGGGCACGTGACACAGACCCCTAAGTTGCTCTGGCTGGAGGGAGCCAGAGGTGCGGGGGGGGTCCCTTCCCCCAAGTCCTTAGGGCTCCACAGAGCACAGTGGGAAGACCGTGATTCAGCCCACCCCCCTCCCCATTTCACAAGAGAAGAGGCACGAAGGTCACCTACCAGGAAGTGGAAAAGCCAGACTCCATGTCCACGTTTTCCGAAGTCACACTAATTACCTAGAGAAACGCTATGATTGTTATGATCATCAAAAAGCGTTCTGTTAAATTTGGAATCATGTAACTAGATTTACTGTGATCACTCTGTAATGCAGACAAATATTGAATTATTAGGTTGTACACCTGAAACTAATATAACATTATATACCAATGTTTCCTGAGAAAAAAGAAACTGGAATCATGCCGTAGGTGAGTGTGGTGTATTGGTTTCCTATGGCTGCTGTCACAAATCACCACAAAGTTAGTGACTTGACACTACACAGATGTATTCTCTTACAGCTCTCGAGGTCAGAATTCCAAAATGAGCCTCAAGGGACTCAAATCAAGGTGTGAGGAGGGCTGGTTCCTTCTGGAAGCTCCGGGAAGAATCCGATTCCTTGCCCTTTCCAGCTTCCAGAAGCTGCCTGCATCCTTTGGCTTGTGACCTCTGCCCGCATCTTCAAAGGCGGCAGCTAGCATCTTCTCTCCCCCTCCCCCGACCCTCCTGCTTCCTTCTTACAGGACCCTTCTAATCACATCAGACCCACCCAGATAATCCATGGTAATCTCCCCATTGGAGATCCTTAACTTAGTCACACCTGCAAAGGCCCCTTTACCATGTAAGGTAACATATCCACAGGTTCCTGGCATTAGAATACGGACATCTCTGGGTGGGGGGGCGCTATTATTCTGTCCACCACAGTGAGCAATGTAAAAGAATACCGGGTGATAAGAAAGGCAAACAAAAGTACCCTGCTGTGTGTGGATTGTCCAAATGTGAAGACCCAGGGTTAAGGGGGTGAATCAGAGCATCTCCTGAACCATTGCTTTTCCCAAGGTCTTGTTTATTTATGATGCATTTGTTTTAAGTTCTAAAAACAATACTGTGTGTGTCTCACCTGGACTCTAGTCCCCATCTAGTCCTTTCAATCTGCTCCTCTCACACGTGAATGTGTCCACAAATCACCTGAGGACTGCATTAAAATGCATATTCTGATTGAGTAGAGCTGGGGGCAGGGCTGGAGGTGCTGCATTTCCTACAAGCTCCCAGGTGAGGCTGGTCCACAGACCACACCTGGGGTAGTGGGGCCCTGAAATAAGTCCTATGAGGAAAAGGACCTTATTTGCTTTTGCTCATATTTGTACCCATAGCACTTAGAATAATACCTGGAGTATAGTAGGTGCACAATTTGGGTTTGTTAAATGAATTTAAAAAATGGATGGATAGATGGATAGGTGGATGGGTGTATGGCTAGGTGCGTAGATGGATGGACGGATGGATGGATGGATGGATGGATAGATGAAGCGACAAAATTTCAGATGCCATTAAATGAGAAAGGTAAATTCAAAACAGTTGGCCATGGTTCAACCAAAACTCAGCGAAAAGGAATAGTAAAACCTGACAGCTCAGTCCAAAAGACTCAAGGAATCACCTTCTAAAAGTTTAGAAAGTGAAAATACTCACTTTGTGTGTGACTGTTAGGGAACTCCTGAGCAGTGACTTGCAAAGCATGGGGCAGTGGAGTTTTTAGGGTTCATCCATGGTGAAGCAGGTGTCAGTACTTCGTTCCCTTTCATGGCTGAATACTATCCCAATCACATGTCTAGACCACATTTCGTTTAGCCATTCATCCATTGATGAACATTTGGGTTGTTTCCACTTTTTGGCTATTATGAATAATATTGCTGGGAACATTTCTGTACAAGTTTTTGTGTGGACATAAGTTTTCAATTTTCTTGAATAGTTACCAAAGAGTGGAATTGCTGGGCCCTATGGTAATTCTGTTTTGATTACTGTTGAGTTTTAATAAAATGTAAATCAGCACATTTTATTACTTAGTTTTTAAATAAATATTGTATTATCCATAGAAGTTAATTCAAGGAACTCTCAACTACACAGTCAGCCACCACACACACAGGCTGGGCCACACATATTTGGTTGGACAGTAAGTTCCTAACGCCTGGGAATCTCTCTTTGGGCTCAGTTAGTGTCTCCAAGCCCTTGGGGTGCTTTGCACCCCTGCATCCAGACAGTAGACTTAGCACACACAAGGTTAGCCGTGATGGGAAAATGAAACCGGAACACGGACTGCTTCCATTCTGTCATTCTATGTGACACTGGGAGTTTTTATTTGTGTCTAGGATGTAAAGCAGTGAAACAGAGTGTGATCTGCAAGGCGTAATATTTTTGTTTGCAACGTGGACGTTTTAGTTCATGCATGACATCTTTTACTGAACTCAGTATCTTTAAAATCGAAATGTAATCTTTGTATCTGTCAACTGTATCAAAACTAAGAAAGTAACCAGGAATATAATTATTACTGGGAATATTATTGTATAGAGGAGGAAGGTGTTAAAAAAAAAGTCTGCTCTGGGTGTTGAATATACTACACACGTCACTGGTTAGAGATCCCTCATCCACCACTAAAACATGTTTTTTTCAATCTCTTGTAAAAGAGATTCTTTCAATCTCTTTCTGGCTGATGGAAAACTCATTCAATTTCTGAAATCCCTACGGGAAGTGGACTAGGAGATGCTGGGGAGATGGGGGAGAGGGGACCCGACTGACCCCCGGAATGGGGTTCGCAATCCTCCACCCCAGCTCCGCCTCCCGATCATTGGGGACCCCTGGCCTAGCATTGCATTAACTCTATTTTTTTTTTTTTTTTGCGGTACGCAGGCCTTTCACTGTTGTGGCCTCTCCCGTTGCGGAGCACAGGCTCCGGACGCGCAGGCTCATAGGCCATGGCTCACGGGCCCAGCCGCTCTGCGGCGTGTGGGATCTTCCCGGACTTGGGCACGAACCCGTGACCCCTGCATCGGCAGGCGGACTCTCAACCACTGCGCCACCAGGGAAGCCCTTACTAACTCTATTTCATTGCCATCTCTGCCTGCAGCTGCAGCATTGAGATGGCTGCCTGACTTTTTTTTTTTTAGAAGTTGGGGGTAGGAGTTTATTAATTTATTTTTTTTTTTCTGTGTTGGGTCTTCGTTTCTGTGAGAGGGCTTTCTCTAGTTGCGGCCAGCGGGGGACCACTCTTCATCGCGGTGCGGGGGCCTCTCACTATCGCAGCCTCTCTTGTTGGCGGAGCGCAGGCTCAGTAGTTGTGTGGCTCCCTGACTTTCACAGGCTGTGAAGGGACAGCTCCACGTCTGTGAATTTAATGTGAAATCCATCCGCCTGCAGAAGAAAGGCCTGGAGAGACTGTCTTAGGTGAAGGCTGGAGCAGCGCTGTCCAGTGATAGAACTTTCTGCAGCGGTCACCTCAACAAGTCAGCAAGCGTTCCTTGGGCGCCCCCTGCAGGTAGATAGGACTCTGTCATTTGTCCTTCCCACAGCCAAAATCTGTGACTGGAGGTGACTCCAAAGCAGTGCTTAGAAAACTGGAAAAATAGGGTCACACACAGGAAAGAGAGAAAAAATCCAGGAAGAAGCTGCTTTCAATTCAACATCCGTGTCAGTTTGTATCATTCAAAAACCGAAGTTATATTTTACAATATAGCTTTTTCTTTTTTCACTTTGAATTTCGGAAGATATCTTTTTGGTGCTTAGAGCACTGGCCCTGGCTGGTGTCCAACGACTCAGCAATCCTTCTGGAAATCTACCTGCGGATACACACATACATGTGTGCTAAAACACATGTATATGTGCTCACTGCTGCATTGATTGTAGCAGGGAAAAAGTGCAGCTAACCAAACGGCCTCAGTACAGGATGGCTAAATAAAATCTACGACACCTGTTCTATGGAGAACTCTGCAGCATAAAAAGAAGTTAGGCCTGCATTTGCCGATATGAAAAGATTTCTGAGATATCAGTGTAAGTGAAGAAAGCAAGATATAGAAGAGTATATACCCTACGGTACCACTTGAGCAGATGTGTAGGTAATTGTATATGAACAAACACTTCTGGAAAGATACACAGGAACCAGTGCCTGAGTGATTACCTTTGGACAAGGACAGGAGTGGAACGGAGGCACAGGGGGAGACTTTTATTTTTTGATTAAGCCTTCCATACTGCTATATATACACAGTCGACCCTGGAACAACGTGGGGGGCAGGGGCGCCGACCCTCAACATGGCCGAAAATCCGAGTATAATTTATAGTCGGCCCTCCTTATCCACCATTCCACATCTCAACCAACTGTAGATTGTGTAGAAATGTTGTATCTATTATTGAGAAAAATCCAGGTATAAGTGGACATGTGCAGTTCAAACCCATGTTTTTCAAGGGTCAGCTGTAATTTTTCTTAGTATATATGTAATATATGCAATATATATAGTATAAGTAACATACTATATATGTAATATAGTCACATATATAACCTAATAGGACATCTACTTCCCGCCAAGATTGGGTAATAGGGATTAGCTGTACCCTCCCATCTGAAACTACTCAAAATATATGAAATGATGATTTTCAAGACACTGGACATCAGGCAGGAAGGACAGTCCTCCCTGTGAGATGGGAAACAAATGAGGTGAGTCCTCCAACTACCACAGCTCACTGCCTGGACAGAGTTTCCAGGCCATGGTGCAGGGAGGGGGACTGTCTCCAGTTAAGGGAGCCGGGCAGGTGGGACACCAATGTGTCTAGAGTCTGAAGGACAGAGCTCGAAGGAGGAGGGAGCTGCCCAGAGAGAGCTCTGTAGACTTGCAGATGGTTCCCTTGGTGTCCAGCAGAGAAGGATCAGTGCACACCTGTGAGGAAATGACCCCGGGCTGGGGAAGAACAACCCCAAAGCATCAGAGGGAACAATCCCAGAGCTCCCCCAGGCTGGGAATAGTTCCCCATCCCACCAACCACAGTAGATTTCATCATCTGTGCAGCATCAAGTCAAATTCGCCTAAGTATTAGGGCAAAATTAGTCCCAGACTCATTACCTCTCTGGTCCTGCCTAATAAAGCTTAAAAGCAGAACCCCAAAGATTAAAATGTTTTCAGTCCGTTTGCTGGTGTCCCAGAAAGAAATTGAGAATATTTGTAAAAATACAAACATTTTCAGCACTCAGTAAGGTAAAATTCACAATATCTGGCATCCAATAAAAAATTGGATCGCAATTGAAAAAACTGCAAAGAAGGAGGAAACTAAGACCCATAATGGGGGGTGGGGGTGGGGGTGGATCAGTCTAATGAACCCAAGCCAGAAGTGATACAGATAATAGAATTAGTAGACAAGAACATTGAAAAAGTTATGACAACTACATCAGTGTGTTCAAGAAGACAGAGGAAAAATTGGTCACATTAAGTGGAGACTTGGAGGATGTTAAAAGACAAAACAAAATACCTGAATTGAACTTCTGGAGAGGAAAAGCACAATGTCTGAGATGAAAAATATACAAGATGAGATTAAAGGTATGTTTTAGTCGACCAAGGCTGCCATACAAAATACCATAAACTGACACAAAATACTCTAAGTACCAGAAATTTATGTCTCACAGTTCTGGAAGCTGGAAGTCCGCGATCGGGGCCAGCACAGTCGGGTTCTGGTGAGGTCTCTCTAGTTGGCTTACAGACAGCCGCCTTCTCACTCACTGTGTTCCCACATGGCCTTTCCTTGTGTGGAGAGAGAGCAAGCTAAGTGTCTCCTCTTATAAAGACTAATCCCATCATGAGGACTCCCTCTCCTCTCCATGACCTCATCACCTCCCAAAGGTCCACCTTCCAATACCATCACATTGGGGGTTAGGGCTTCAACATATGAATTGGGGTGTGCAGAGTGGGGCAACACAAACATTCAGTCTATAATAAGGCAGATTAAATACTGCAGAAGAAAAGATTAGTGAAGTTGAAGAGAGAGCAACAGAGACTACCCAAAATGAAACAGAGGAAAAAAAAAGACTGAGAAACAGAACTATAGAATAGTGCTGAGAGAAATCTAGAAGGACCTAAATAGAGAGATAAATCATGAGTGTGTGGACTAGGAGACTCAATATTGTTAAGAGGTCAGTTCTTCCCAAACTTAAGGTTAGATTCAATGCAAATCCAACCAAAATCCCAGCAGGCTTTTTGGGGTAGACATTATTTAACTGATTCTAAAATTCAAATGGAAATTCAAAGGACCTAAACAGCCAAAACAACTTTGAAAAGAAAAACAAAGTTGGAGGATTTGAGGTCTCTGTCTTCAAGACTTATTATAAAGCTACAGTATGGTATTGGCACAAAGACAGACAAAGATCTTATTCTGAATAAAGAATTCAGAAATATATCCACATATTCATGCTCAGTTGACTTTCAGCAAAGGTACAGAGTTAATTGTGTGGAGAAAAAATAGTATTTTCAACAAAAGATGCTAGAACAATTGTAGATATATATGTGTGTGTGTGTATATATATACACACATATCTATATCTATATATCTCAAACCATACCTTGCACTATATACAAAAATTACATACAAAAAAAATTAACCCCAAATGACTCATAGACCTAAATTTAAGGTCTAAAACTATAAAAATTCTGGAAAGAAACATAGGAGAAAATATTTGTGACCTTGTGTAAGGCAGATTTCTTAGGTATGTTTTCTAAAACACAATACGTAAAAGAAAAAATTTGATAAACTGGACCTCATCAAAATTAAGAACAGCTCTTCAAAAGACATTCGTAAGGGAATTTTCAATCTCAAGCCACAGACTAGGAGAAATATTTGCCAGACATATAACTGATAAGGAACCTGTATCCAGAACATATACAGTATTCTCAAAACTCAATACTTAAGCAACCAAAAATTTTTTTAATGGGCTTAAAATTTGAACACTTTGGCAAAGAAGATATGCCGATGGCAAATGAACACCCGAAAAGATGGCAACATAATTTCTCACTAGGGAAATGCAAATTAAAACCACAATAAGATGCCACTATACACCTATTAGAATGCCAGAAACCCAAAAGACGGGTTACACTCGCTGTTGGCAAGAATATGGGGCAACTAAAATGCTCAGACACTGCAGGTGGGGATGGACAGCCACTCTGGAGAACACTTCACCAGTTTCCTACCATCCCACTCCTAGGTGTTTACTCCAGAGAAATGACAGTGTGTGTCATTATGAAGTCTTATACAACAATGCTCACAGCAGCTTTATTTGTAACACCCGCAGGCTGGAAGCAATCCAAATGTCCATCTACAGGTAAATGGATTAACAAGCTGTGGTGTACTCATACAATGAAATACTTCACCGAAGCCAGAAGAAATGAACTTCACACACTCAGCAACGTGGATGAACCTGAAATAAACATGCTGAAAGAAGCCAGATGAAAAGGAGCACACACCATATGATTCCACTGGTAAAAAATTCTAGAAAATCCACACTCATCTATGGAGGCAGGAAACAGGGCAGTGACTGCCGGCGGGGATCAGGGGCAGGTTTGCAAAGGTCATGAGGAAACTTTGGGGGATGATCTGTGTGTTCACTATCTTGACTGTGGTGATGGTTTCACAGGTACAGTATATATAAGTCAAAACTTATCAACTGTACGCTTTAAATATGTGCAGTCTGTTTATCAGTTGTCCATCAATAAAGCTGTTTGTTTAAGAAATTAACAATTGCTAACACCTATATACTGCACAAACGTGTGAGGAATTTTCAAAAAACCTGTTTTACTCATATTAACTTATTTAATCCTTCCAACAATAATCCTCTGAGGGAGTTGATATTATCGTTGCCATTTTACAGGGGAGGAAACTAAGGCATGAAGAAAAGATTTGAAAGCTGGTAAATGGGGAGCTGGAATTTGAACGCAGACGGCTGGCATTCAAAAATCCACGTTCTTAACCAGCAAACGAGTCAACTTCTCCATATATAATGGATCTGAACCTTATTTTTCGACTCAGTTATATATCAAGCGCCTGCAGTGTATTCGACTCTGTTATATATCAAGTGCCTGTATACACTGCAGGCGCTTGATATATAACTGATATTAGATATCTAATATCTTCGTTAGATATTTTTGCTGGATCCAAGGGAAGAGGTGGAAATTCTCTACTCCAGAACTTAAAATTTTTTCCACGTCCTGACTTTGGTCATAGATGGGGTAGGAGTGCCACCTGGTGGTACATTGTGGAACTGCATGCATCTCCTGTGCATTTCACAGGGTAGCGTTTTCACCACCTGCAGTGTGTTTAAGATGCTCCAGTCCTGCTAGATCACCATCTAAATTCTTAACCTGTTTGACCCAGGTGCTAGTCTTGTTTCATTCACTAACCTGCTATGTGATTAGGGACAATTTTCTCTGTCTAGGTCTCAGTTCCCCCATCTGTAAACAAGGGTGCAGGATCTCACCTCTGCAACTCTCACCTACAACCCCAAGTTTACTTAAACACAACTGTGTATTGGACCTTTGCTCTGTACTTGGTGCTTTGCATGAATGAAATTATTTTATCCCCACAGCAACATCATTGGACAATTGCTCTTTTTTTTTTTTTTTTTTTTTGGCCGTGCCTCACGACTTGTGGGCTCTTAGTTCCCTGACCAGGGATCGAACCTGGGTCACGGCATTGTAAGTGCTGTGTCCTAACCACTGGACCGCCAGGGAATTCCAGGTGCGAAAATTGCTCTTATTATCCCCATTTTACAGATGAACAGGCTGAGGCTGGAGACCAGAAGAGACGTGCCCAGTGTTATTCAGCTCATTAGAGTCAGGATTTAAACACATGTCATCTGACTTCAGAACACGAGCTGTAAACCCCTGTGTCATCTGCCCTCACCCATCTCACCCATCCCAACCATGGAAGTCTGTAGTGCCATCGCTTAGAAACCCTGAGGAGTTTTTTAAACATGCTGTGATATTATGATTTATAATAAGAAACATATATTTGGTCTTTTTTCCCTGTCTGGCACAGAGCTCCTAAAATCCTTGGAATTTCCTAAGGGCGGAGAGCAATAAAGGTGTCTCTTGTTATGTTAATGGACCTCACTTAAGGATGGGGGCTGGTTGCCAGGGGAACCAACCTAGCGATTGGAGGGTTGGAACTTCCAGTCCCACCTCCCCAGCTTGGGACTGAACCAATCGCTGATGACTTACTCAATCGTGACGGGGTAATGAAGCCTCCGTTTAAAAGGACAGGTTTTGGTGAAAACTTGGAGATTTGGGGAGAGAGGTGCTCCTGGAGAGGGCTTGGACTCTCTGAGCTCTTTCCTCATGCCTTACCCTGTGCATCTCTTCCACCTGGCTGTTCCTGAGTTATATTCTTTTAGGATAAGCCGGTATCTAGTAAGTAAAATGTTTCTCTGATTTCTGTGAGCTACTCTAGCAAATTAATTGAATCCAAAGCGGGAGGAGGTCATGGGTACCTCTGACTTATAGTCAGTCAGTCAGTCAGAAGCACAGGTAACAACCTGGGCTTGCAACTGGCATCTTGGGGAGGAGGGCAGTCTTGTAAAATTGAGCCCTTAACCTGTGGAATCTGATGCTAACTCCATTAGCATCAAAATTGTTGAATTGTAGGACACCCATCTGGTGTCCAGGGCATTTTTCGTTGGCATGGGGAACCCCACACACACACACACCTCCTACCCACATTGGAAACTGGGTTCAGAACCTCTTTATAGGCCCAGGCCCCATGCACAAGTTTCTGATTTAATTGACGTGGAGGAGGAGAACGGCGCATAAAATACCCCAGGTGATTATAATGTGTAGCCAGGTTGAGAAACCCTGCTGTCGAAAGAACATACCCAGTGTCCCACCAGTCTCAGTGCAGATTTAAGCTCTAATAATTTCAGAAGTATAAACAAATTTTGTTTCTAGAGCAGTTTTAGGTGTACAGAAAAAAAACTTTCAGAAAGTTCAGAGAGTTCTGATATATTCCCCCCACCCCGTTGCCCCCATTATTATTAACATCTTGCACTGGTGTGGTATGTTTGTTGTCATTGGTGAACCAATATTGATACATTATTATTAACTAAAGTCCATAGTTTAAGTTAGGGTTCACTCTTAATGTTGTACCTTCTACGAGATTTGATAAATGCATAATGTAATGTCCTGTGGCCACCATTACAGTATCCCACAGAATAGTTTTACTGCCCTGAAGTCCCCTGTGCTTTTCATCCCTCCCACTCCTAACCCCTCCCCCAAATCCTGGCAATCACTAATCTTTTCACTGTCTCTGGTTTTACAAACGTATTATTTTTTTGTGTGTGTGGTACGCGGGCCTCTCACTGCTGTGGCCTCTCCCGTCGCAGAGCACAGGCTCCAGACGCGCAGGCTCAGCGGCCATGGCTCACGGGCCCAGCCGCTCCACGGCATGTGGGATCTTCCCGGACCAGGGCACGAACCCGTGTCCCCTGCATCGGCAGGCGGACTCTCAACCACTGTGCCACCAGGGAAGCCCCTACAAACTTATTTCTTTAATCATTTAAAAATTTAGCTATTTGAATCTACAACAACACGTTTTTCAACTTTAATTTTGTTTTTTCTTTTTGGCCGTGCCACACAGCTTGCAGGAACTCAGTTCCCCGAACAGGGATTGAACCCAGGCCCCAGCAGTGAAAGCCCAGAATTCTAACTACTCGGCCACCAGGGAGCTCCCTAAATTTTCATTTTGTTGTTTTAGTCATCATGGCCATCTACCATCAGAGGGACTGAAATAAAAAATTTAAAGTCTATTGTTTCAAACTCAGGAAGCGAAATGAATGTAAAGGAAATGTAAACTTTCAAAGGCCGGTTTTTGTAAGTTTGTTCATGCTTCAAAAGTTCCTAAAGGAGAAAACTGGGCTCAGACTTTTGGAACACGCTGTACTCGAGAAAGGAGAACCAGTTGCTTCCACAGGCCAGGAACAGCATCTGTGAGAAGATGGTGCTCAGAGGTCTCTCACGGAGGACTGGGTAATGGCCGGACAGGCAAAGGCTGGGGGAGGGGTGGGCAGCGGGGACATTCCTGGCAGAATGACCAATGTGAGCAACAGAGTAATGGGCTGGGGTCCCCGGGGAAGTGCCGGCTGTTCAGTGGTCAGGGCCCAGCCTTCACACTGGCCCAGGGCAAGAAATGAGCCTGGACGGGGATATATGTTTATGTATAGCTGATTCACTTTGTTATACAGCAGAAACTAGCACACCATTGTAAATCAATTATACTCCAATAAAGATGTTTAAAAAAAAAAAGAAAGAAAAGAAAGAAATGAGCCTGGAGTGGTCAGATGGTCACCAAGGCCACTGAAAACCATGCGAAGATTGGATGTTAGCCTGTGGGCCATAGGGAGCCATTGAAGGTTTAAGAGCAGCAGAGTGACACCATGTGATCTGCATGGGGAAAGGTCAGGAGCAGAGAAACCCTGTGAGGAACTACAGGGGACAGTCCAGGGCCCACTCCCTGTGCCTCTCTGGGTATGACCATGGAACTCAATCTTGCCGGGGGAAAGTGAGGAAGTAGGTGTCACATCTCAGGGGACGCATTTAAGCAGCAGCGTACAATTCACACTCTCCACCTTTGAAGCCTTGTGTTCAGATGGCTGCAACGTAAGGTGACAGTGCCTCTGCCTGTATCCCTGAGCTACAGTGAGCAGGGGCCTCTGTCGACGAAGCTGTATATGAACAGGAGCAAAAAATAAACCTTGCTGCCTTGAGCCTGTGCAGCCTGGGGGATGTTTGTCTGGCAGCATAGCCTGGCCTGATACAGAAACTATTGCAGGCCCAGGAGGACAAAGGCCTGAGCCAAGGCAGTAGGAATGATGGAAGTTGTGGCCTGGGACTTGTATGTCGCCACCCCAAACACAGTGGCTTAAAGCAGTGTTTATTATTTAGCTCATGAGTCTTTGGGTTGGCTGGGTGGCTCTTGGGGACTCGGCTGGACTCACTCATATGTCTGTTGTCGTCTGTGGGTCTGCAGCACTTGGTCCTGTGTGTCAGGGTCAGTGGTTTGGGACCGCTGGGGAGGGGGTGCTCGGCTCATCTCCATGTCTTACCTTTATCAGGCTAGGCTAGAGATATCCTCACAGCCATGGCAGAGGGGCAGGAGAGGGAAGTGAAAACAGGCAAGGGCTTTTATGAGGTTTTTCTTAGATCCCATTTGCTAACATCTCATTAGCAAAGTAAGTCACATGCCTGAGCCCAGGGTCAAGGGTAGAACAGAATGTACTGCAAAGCTAGATAGCAAAGGGCACAGATAAAGAAGGGGGTGAAGAATCAAGCCACTTGTGCAGCCAGGCCACCATAGCCCCCAGCTACAGGACTTGATGACTGGCTGTAAAGGGAGATACCATGGGTGTCTCCAACAGTGGCCACCAACACTTACGCCATCTCTGTACCTGCCTGCCACTCCGCCCATCAAGACATGGTGTCTGTTTCCCCACCCCTTGAACCTGGGCTGCTCTTGGGACTTGCTCTGACCAACAGAATGTGAGAGAGTGACCCTGTGCCAGTTCTCAGCCGTGCCCAGCTGCAATGGAAAGATGCTCAGGCTGGACCACTGAATGATGAGAGGCCACGTGGTGGGGAGAAGTCATGTGGAGGGAAATCCAGGCAGACACAAGTGAGAATCTTAGATTTTCTAGTCAACTCCTGCCTGAATGAAGCCACATGAGTGATCCTGGATAAAACCAGAGGAGTCATGAGAAATAATAAACCATTGTTGTCTTAACTACTAGATATTGGGGTAATTTGTTACACAGCAATTGATAACTGATACAGGGGAGATGGAAACAACTAAGCAAGGCTGGTGCTCCGATTGATGACTTGAGTTCTTCGGCAGTGGTGGTGTCAGTCTCTGAGATGAGAACTCCAGAGACAGGAACTGGTTTGAGGAGAAAGTTGTGGACATGAGTTTTATGTTCATAGGACAGCAGTGCAGTAAAATCCAATAAGCATCGACTGAGATACATGTGTGTGAACTTAGGGAGAAATAGGGGCTGGAGACTGGGGAATGTTTCATATGGAATATCGGAGGATGCCGTGGACATAAAGCTGTTCATGGTGGGGAGGATGTGGCAAGTGCGACTAAAAGTGGGCCAAGAACAGTCTTGAGGAGTGCTCATTGTAAGAAGTGGTTCTCAAACTTAGTGGATGTAATTACTATCCTGTGAGAATGTGAAGATACAGATTCCCTGGTCCAGCCCTCCAGTTTCTGAGTCAGGAGGTCAGGGATGGGCCTGGGAATATGCTTTGCCACCTGGCTCCCACCCTTCTGCTCCCAAATACAACAGGTGGAAAGTTCCATCCCAGGTGAGACAGGAATTTGGCTGGGAGAGTAGGAGAGAGACCTGGAGCCAAGTTGAGAGGTTTGTTTGATTTCACCATCATTCTTACAGCCTTGTGGAGAGAAGCGAGTAGAGAGGGGAAGGTTGAAGGACAGTAGACTTTTTCCTCCCTGCCACTGAGCAAAGACCCACTGAGTGCTGAGTGGGAGGGCCCTGTGCAATTCGGGACAAAAGAGCTCTGAAGTGGCCCTGCCGCTGAAAACAGCTAGGGGGAACGTGCAGGAAATGTCTTAGGGGACATCAGGAAGGAACACCTGAAGTGGGCTGGCCTGAGGCTTCTGCAGTGTGACTGGGAGAAAAAGAGCCTGTGCTCAGAAGAATTCAGTGGAGCCTGCTGGCTGTGAGACCCTGGGCAAGGCTCTCTGAGCCTCAGTGAAAGGAGCATAACTTGTATCCTGCCTCCCAGTGTACAGCAGAGTGGTTAAAAGCCCAGGCCCTATACCAGACTTTGTTGGAGTCCCAGCTCTGCCACTTACTGGCCCTGAGACCCTGGGCAAGTCATTCTCTGTGACCCAGTCTTCTGACCTGCAAAACAGAAATCACAATACTCCCTGCCTCGTAAGGGAGCTCCTCTGACCACCAGGCTTTGCTCAGGCTGTTTGCTCAGTTTGAAACGCTACTTGCCTCCACCCTACCCTGCCCCAATCTGGGTGTCTCCTACTCAGGAATTCTTTCCTGACCCCTATCACTCTGATCCTCTTCTGTTGTAGCACTTATCACATCGCAATTACGTGCTTCAGTATCTGTTGTCCCAACCGAGTTGGGCTCCAGGAACTAGATCAGTTTGGTATCGCTAGCACCATATGTTATGGATGAGAGTTCAGGCTCCGGGGCCAGACAGCCAAAGTTCATCAGTCTGGCTCCCTCGCTATTATCTGTGTGACCTTAGGAAAGTCGTTTAATCATTGTGAAAGGCAGTTTTCTCATCCAAAAATAGAGATCGTAGGACCTAGAGGACAGGATTGATGAAGAGCATAAATTAGGTAATTCACATAAAAGCACCAGGTAATAGCTGGCGAATCGTAAGCATTCCACAAGTGCCAGCTATAATCGGTGGCAGGGATAGGCAACTGATACATTATTTTTAATGAGTTTCTATATCCTTAGTGCCTGAGGCTGGGGAAAGTTTGTTCACTCATTAAAATTTGTCCCAAACCTGTAAGCAGTGATACTCCAGTAGCAATGAGCAAATAGCATCCACATCTTGGATGGTTTCTAAAGACAATTCTCCAGGAAAAGCAACCAGGGGTCCTTGGAGAAATAGCTGTAGCAAAGAAAATAGGAGAGCCTGGAACAGCCTATTGTCAGAAAGCAAGAAAGTGCTCAAAGGGGTTTGATTAATGTCCAAGACACAGAAGCCTGATGAGGCTTCACTGGCCACATTTTGGGGGAAAATTGACCATAAAGAATAATGATAATTTATTCTTAAATACAGAATTTTTTAAAAACCCATGAGTCCATAGTGATTCTCAAAAAAAGGGCGGGAGGGAAACTTATTTACTGAGGAATGCCAATTAATTGAGATAAGGATAAGGACTGGGAAAAAGCACAATTTTGCAAACACCTATGCAACTGATCCAGGCAAGGATGTTAAAACCACTGAGTGAAGGCTGATCGAGAACAGGACATTCATATGATCTCAATGTGTCTCCCCAGAGAGTCTGTATTAATTACAAATGGAAAATGGTGCCATTCCCTGGAGAAACAGGACACACACCATCTTTATCAAGTGATCAAGCCCTCACGTCACCAATAATGGAACCAACTGGCATTACGTGCTTCCTGCTGTGACACAACTGTAAGTGCATTCTGCTAAAAACTTTAACCTGGGGGCTTCCCTGGTGATGCAGTGGTTAAGAATCTGCCTTCCACTGCAGGGGACACGGGTTCGAGCCCTGGTCCGGGAAGATCTTCCCGGACCAGGGCTTAGGCACGGAGCAAATAAGCCCATGTGCCACAACTACTGAAGCCCGCGCACCTAGAGCCCAGGCTCTGCAACAAGAGAAGCCACTTCAATGAGAAGCCCGCGCACCGCAACGAAGCGTAGCCCCTGCTCACCGCAACTAGAGAAAGCCCGTGCACAGCAACGAAGACCCAAAATAAAATAAATTAATTAATTAATTTAAAAAAAATCCTTGACTCTAATCAAGGGGGGTTGGGGGAGCAGGGGGCTCCTCCTTAATCTGAATACAAAGTGAATATTAGCTAACAGTTTTGCATTAATGTTAAATCTCGGATATGAAAATGGTATTGAAGTCATGTAGGACAAAGTCTTTGATCCTAGGAGATACATGCCGAAGTATTTATGATAGACATCTGCAACTCAATTTTAAAAGGAACAGAAAGAGAACAGTCCCAAACTCCCATCACAAGGCTCGCGCGTGCGCACAGCCCTCTTTCGAGACACAATTTCGCGCAGCTGGAGGGTCAGATTGGGCGCCATAAGGCGGAAATACGTAACGGCGGTTTCCGGTGACCTCGTACGCGTCCAAGGCAGCGGGATGGAGGAGGTGCCTCACGGTGAGCGCGCGGAGGGGGCGTGGGGGGCGGGCCTGAAAGGACAGGAGCCACTCTAACTGTGATCTTGTCTTCGCGCAGACTGTCCCGGGGTCGGCAGCGCCCAAGCAGGTCGAGGGGCCTCATGTCAGGGGTGCCCCAACCAGGGGCTCTGCGCTTCTGGAGCTGGTGCCGCTCCGGACCCGGGTGAGGAAGGGGCAAGGCTCCAACGGGAAGTGAGAAGCGCTGTCCTGGAAGAGGCGGGACGTGGGCGGGGTGTGGATGGTGTTGGGATAGGGGCCTTAAGGATGAGGGGCAGGGGCCCAGAGGAGGCGGGTCGTGGAGTCGTCTTCAGGATAAGGGGCGGGGCTTGAGGGATGAGTGACAGGAGCGGGGCCCAGAGGGTCAGGGCTTTTAAAAGGCTAGGAGAGGAGAAAATTGGTGGGGTGGGGGCGGAGCCTGAACCCGTGACTGGTGTGGAGTCAAAAGGGGTCTCAGGAGGGGCGGGGCATGGGAGAAGGTCGTAAGAGGTGAGGGGTGGGACCAGCGGTTTGAGTGACAGTAACTGGAAGTGGTTGGGAGGAGGCCGGCACCAGAGGGAATAGGGTATAAAGTTTGAAGTCAGGGAACTTAGGCTTAAATCCTAGCTCCGCCAGCTGTTTTCTTTGGACAAAATTTCCTTCCTTTTGAGGAGCGATTCTCCCATTAATTCAACAGAAGTATCTATTGATCACTTGCAGGCACAGTGCTCTGTGCTGGGAATACAGCTATGAATGAGACAGATGAGGTGATTAAAAAGCCTTAACCTCTCTGAGCCTCCGTTTCCTCATCAAAAATGGGGGGAAAATAGTTACAGTGTTGTTTTAGGGATTTGAACTAGGATGAAATATTGAAAGCATAGTAAATGTGTAATAGTGATAGTTATCAGTGACAGGTAACTAAGTGCCTGCAATGTGTCAGTTTCTCACTCTTGGCACTACTGACCCTCAGGGTTGGATAATTCTTTGTGGTGGGGATGTCTGCCTTGTTTCTCTGCCCAGAAAATTTAGCAGCATCCCTGGCCTCTACCCACTACCTGCCAGCAACACTCCTTCCTGTGACAACCAAAAATATCCCGAGACATTGCCAGATGTTCCCTGGTGGGGTTTGCTCGCAGGTTGGGAATCATTGCTGCATTGAAAGTTCTGTTCTGGAACTGGGAATATAGTGTGAACACTTCAGAGCCCCCCCCCTTCATGGACTTTATATTCTAGTAGGGGAGACAAACAAGTAAACCGATAAATAAGGAAATGTCAGATGTACTCGTAGCCTTGGGTTTTGTTTTGTTTGGTTTTGGTTGGGGGTTTTTTGGTAGCACTTATTACTACCATTGATGAGGTGCAGTTTCACTCATGATCCCTTGAAATAGCCCAAGGATTTAGCTTCTTCCAGCCCATGGGAAGAGTGACATTCAGAGAGACACAAATATCATATGATATCGCTTATATGTAGAATCTAAAAAAATGGTACAAATGAACTTATTTACAAAACAGAAATAGAGTCACAAATGAGAAATAGAGAAAACAAACTTATGGTTACCATGGGGGAAAGGAAGGGGAGGGATAAATTGGGAGATTGGGATTGACATATACACACTACTATATATAAAATAGATAACTAATAAGGACCCACTGTATAGCACAGAGAACTCTACTCAATACTCTGTAATGGCCTATGTGAGAAAAGAATCTAAAAAAGAGTGGATATATGTATAACTGATTCACTTTGCTGTACACCTGAAACTAACACAACATTGTAAATCAACTATACTCCAATAAAAATTTTTTTAAAATAAAAAAAGATTGAGTCAGGGGCTTGGTCATCTGAATTGCTTTCTTTGCAGCCATAGAGGAAATCAAAGAAAAAATGAAGACCGTGAAACACAAGATCTTGGTGTTGTCTGGGAAAGGCGGCGTTGGGAAAAGCACATTCAGTGCCCACCTGGCCCACGGCCTAGCGGAAGATGAAAACACACAGGTGGGACCTTAAGGAAAAACTGGGAGAGGCTCGTGTCTTAGGGCTCATGATGGCTCATAGCGAGCTGACTCGTTAGTGTCAGTTTATCTGGCCTCTTTGGAATCTAGATCCCTGCAGAGAGAACGAGGAAGTGCAAGGCCGTCGAGCAATGAAATGACTATTTCATTGGATTCTCTAGCCATGAACATGGCTGGCAGGTGTACATTTCTCTTGGCTTGCTGATTATTTATTATGTTAAGTTCAGGCTTCTTTCTCTTAATGAACCCCTTCTGCCTTTTTCTAGGTCAGGGGTCTACCAACGATAGCCTGTGGTCAAATCCAGCCCATCTCCTGTCTTTTTATGGCCTGTGAGCTATGAATGGTTTTTACATTTATAAATGGTTGCTTTTACGTTAGTACTTCTTAATCCTTGATTTTGCCCACAAAGCCTATAATACTTTCCGTTTGGCCCTTGAAGAAAACGCTTGCCAACCCCTACACTAGGCCATTCACTTACACCCACGTACACAGAGGAGCTTGAAAACTCAAATTCCCCAGTACTGCTCTCAGGATTTCAGCTTTAATAAAAGGTGTGGTAGGGTGAGGAAGAAAAAAATTACTTTTACCAAAAAGATCAAATGGAAATTTGCAGTACCTGTGATTTAAAAAATACAGGTTATTCATTGGGACTCATGATGGTTTTGCACTGATCTTAGGAAATGATCCCAATATTCACTTTGATTACAATTTTATACCTGATGAAACCATGAATGCTGCGGGGTTTTTTTGTTTTTTGTTTTTTTAACACAGAACACGTTCCACCATTTGGTTTTGCCAAAATGAAATTATGTTCAAAATTCTAATTGAAAAAAATATATATACGTACCAGAACTGCTAGAAAAGCTTTGGTATCTCTTAGACGCCACTGCTCAACACGTTGAGCCCTGAAATACGAGCCGTGGTTAGGACTTGTGTGTTGGTGCTGTGTGTGCGCTGGGTGAGAGAGCCCACCACACTCTGTGTGGATCACCGACTCTGCTGTTTTCCCGTCAGAGCGCTGTTTGGGGCCTGCAGAGGAGTTCCTTGTAACATGGAAACAATTTTATTGTGTTCATGTTGAAACACTGAACAAACATTGAAACAGCCATTCCAGTTCTTTCCTTGGTCTTGTTGCGTGCCTTCTTTCCATACACTGATATATTTTTGAAAATTAGTTTTGTCTTTTTGCATTTTGAATGTTGAAATTTATTTTTATATAAATAAGGGCTAACTAACTTTCAGTTCACATTTATTTTATAACTGGCAAATGACCTTTCCCTTTTGTTTGGCTTTTTTTTTTTAAGATAGTGCTAGTGGGGAGTGCAAAACTGCCACATATTGCCAGTTATTTTTTTTAAACTCTAATAACTGGATAAACTGCATACTTTCTACTTGTGTGAGATAAACCATTCTATTCCAGTATGAAATAGCGCCCTAAATTCTTAATAAAATAAAGGCTTTATTTCCTCCACAAAAAACCCAGTAAAGGTAGCTACCTTGGGCAGGGGGATCAAGCCCACCATTCCGACCTGCCCTCAATATGCTTGAGCGTGTGCGTGTGTGCACGCACACACACGCGCGTGTGCGCGCACACACACACACACACAGATAAACAGTGGCCTCTCAGATACCTCACCGAAGGCTCCAGGAATATATTTTTTTAAATCGTTGGGTTACGAAAGTATAGTTTACTTCAGGGGTCAGCAGACTTTTTATATAAAGAGCCAGACGGTAAATATTTTAGGCTTCGTAGGCTATACAGTTTCTGTAGCAACTATTCAGTTCTTCCCTTGAACATGAAAGCAGCCATAGACAACCTGTGAACAAATGAGTGTGGCTGTGTTCTAATAAAACTTTGAATTTCATATAATTTGAATTTCATAATTTTCACCCTGTCGTGAAATAAATGTATTCTTTTGATTTTTTTTCCCCCCAACTGTAGAAACGTAATAGCCATTCTTAGCTATGGGCTGTACAGAAACAGGTGGCATTCTGGGTTTGGGCCCTGGGTTGTGGTTCGCCAGCCCCTGGTTTGGTTTGTAGCTCCAGAAGCACTAGTGCTGGCTGGGGAAGAACTTCTTTGGGGGAGGATTGAAACGTTGGGGAGGCCGTGGCCTTGGGACAGTGCAGAGGCTGGGCTAGGGGACCTGTAAAGCTTGGTGTTTCTCTCACTAGGGCTCTGAATCCTGCTTATAACTCATTTCTCTTCTGATCATTTTATGACATGTGGAGCTGCTTTTGTTGGCCTACATGACTGACATGGGCTTCTCTGGAATCTGGTATCTGTTACCCAAGATGTGCTCTAGGCATCTGGGGAAAGGGAGAAGTGACTGGCAGGGGACAGCTGGGCAGGCTCGTGGGAGAAGGCGGCCTTGGACTCTGATGGCGGCTGATGGGATGTGGCAGGAGGAGGTGGAGGCAGAGGCGCAGAGCTGGGACTGCCGGGGCAGACAGGCTGGGCAGGCAGGGCTGCTGCTGCTGCAGCAGAGGGGCCGAGGGTGAGGCTCAGCCTGAGCCAGACCTGGGAGGCTTTAACGCCCTGGGAAGATGTTCCAGCGGGAAAGAGGCATGGTTTGAGGGTTGCTATAGCAGCAGCTGAGTGTGTGATCGAGTGTCGTCAGAGGGTGACGGTAAACCAGCAGGTGGTGTTGCTCTTGTCTCCATGAGAGGCCACGAGGACACAACCAGGGCAGTGCTAGAACCAACGGCAGGAACAAATGGAGCAGCAGGGCCTCCAACTCTTGGAGAAGAAGGAGGGTCAGAAGTCTGGCTGAGCGTTTGGGGCAGGAGGTGGGTGGCCAAGGACACAGGCTCTGGAGTCGGTGGCCAAGCACCGACTGGTGGCCAAGGACACAGGCTCTGGAGTCGGTCTGCCCACGATCACATCCCAGTGCCGCCGATACCACTGCTGTGACCTTGGGCAGGTTATCAGACTGTCTCTGCCTCAGTTTTCTCATCTGTAAAATGGGACTCAGGACCGAGTGAGATGATGCTCGTAACAGTAAAATGCTTAACACGATGCCTGATGCATAGGAAGTGCTCAATAAATGTCCCTGATAGAATATGGAGGGGTGAAGACTATTTCTGCTTTGGTGATAATGAGTTTGTAGCCCACCCAGAGTCCAGTGCCAAGCAGGTTCACATATACTTGCCCATCTGTTTTTCTGTTAGTCAACAATCTTTTGCCGTCTGAGGGTCAAGTTTGTATTGGCCAGTTGGCCAGCCAAGAAATCTGTTTTCTGCGATGATCCATGTTACCCAGAATAATCTTTGCTTTCAGAAGCTGTCAGGCATTTTCTTAAACAGCTGTCTGGAGATGTACTTTAACCAGGCCAGCTACAAGGAACCACTTGTGAATAGACAGATGTTTACATAGAATCACGCTTCCGTGTTGTTACGTTCTGAAGTCCCACTGCGCACACGTTGAAACTTTGCAGTAAACTGAAGGGAAGCTCACCAGCTGTGTGGAAACATGGCTAGATGAGCTGGATTTTTTTCTTGCAGTGGTGCTTAACAAAAAAAGTCAGCACTTAAGAAAGTCTGTCTCCCCTCAGGCAGACCTACTGGTGACAGAAAACATCACTGTCTCCAAAGGGTGCCCGGCGTGGGCACAGAGTGCACACCGAGTGTCTTGTTGACTGAAGTCAAGCAGCTCACACCCCTCCCTGCCCTAAATTCAGCAGGGTGGTGAGGACTGCCCTGTCCTTTTCTGCCTGCCGCCTGGTGGCAGCTCATTACTGACTGCAAGCAAGGCTGTTCCATGATAGCACTTGGTCAGGCAGGTGTCTGATGGTTTGCAGAGGGCCTTGTATCGCAGGGTAGCCCCTGACTAATCACAGGTGGGCCGGGGAATGTGCAGGTTGGAGCGAAGGGAGGAGGAGGAGCCTCTATGGCGCAGACCTGAGCTGTGAGACATCCAAGAATCACGTGCCTCCTTCCCACCGCAGGAGTCAGCAGCTCCCGTCAGTTCCCAGCTTGTCATCCTGCCCTGTGAGCTGAAAGGCAAGCTGTGTCATTAAAAGGTCCAGGCTATAGTGTCTGAGGCCCTCTCGGGGGCTTGTAGACTCGAGGGCTGGAAGGAGCCTAATGATCTCCCAAAACACTAGTTTCGCAGATCAGAAGCTCAGACAGATCGGGGAGGAGAAGCAGCTTGTGCGAGGCGACACGGCCTCAGAGTGCCAGCAGTTAGTGCTGAGCCCGCTTCCGGAAGTATGGGGCGCTAGGTAGGGAACGCTGTGGATCCTGACAGCCCTGCAGCACCCACTCCACCACTTTCTAGCTGGGAGAGGTGTGGCAAAGCCTCCTCTTCCCATCAGTCTTCTAGCACCTTCCACAGACCCTGTGAGGATTATTGCAGACATGTTTCTTCCAGCTGGGGTTCTCTGGTGTAACTGGGTCAGAAAGGGAATTAATTGGATGGATATGGGGGTAGCGGCAGGATCAGCAGAATGTCTGAAGGGGACAGGACACGGCCACTGGAGAGCTGGGTAGCAGGAATGTGCCACAGCCTTTTCGGGTTCCACCGCAGAGTGAGTGCATGTGATCTCTTTCTTGTATCATTTCACTCAAGATACCCACTTGGTTGTGGGGAAGAGGGGGTGTAATTCCTCCAAAGGAAACTGATTAAACTGTTCCCAAAAGAGAGCAAGATTTTCTAGACCAAGTGGCTAGAAACTCGAGATTATTGACGAAAGTCTCCGTTAGGGTCGTAGCGATGGTATAATTTCCCAAGTTGTGAGGCTCTGATGTAAAACGTCTGGATCATCAGCCTGAAGCATCGAGAAGGCCACGGAAGTCAGGTCTTCAGGATGAGGTCTTCACCCTGATGGGTCTTCAGGGTGAGCGTTGTTCTGTTGCATTCTTCTTGAGGTCCAGCAGGGGGCGCTTGAGGCAAACGACTATCCAGTGTACGAAGGAACCGCTTTCCTGACCTGGTGTGAAGTCATGTGAGGATCATAGGAGGTTGTCCAGAGGATTGAAGAGGAAAGCAAGAAACTAATTTGGGGCAAGTTAAAAAGTTACCCAGAGGTGCTCTACTTTGGATCTAAGATGTGAGAGCTTTCAAGATGAGCACGGCCCTGCTCCTTAGAAGGTTTCTGAAGGCTGTCTCAGACCTTCTCACGAATCAGATGGGGAAAGCAGGGCGTTTGGGGTAGAAGGAGTCATCGAAGGTTGCACGTATCGCTAGCAAAGAACTTCTGTAGATTTCCTTATTTTCACTTTCTTTTTTAGAAGTTGAGCCTAAGCCATCATTAACCTTCAGCATCACAGGAAAACAGGGCTTGGTCAGAGCTCAGCTAGAGGGTCCACTCAGGCCCTCCTTGCCAGGCCCCCGGGGTAGTGGGAAGAGCCCTGGCGTTGGAGTCCAGAGACCTCAGTTCATGTCCCAGCTCTGCTTCTTGCTCGTTGAACAAGTCTCTGGGCCTCTCTGAACCTCAGTTTCCTCTTCTGTAAAGCAGAGATAATGATCCTGAACACACAGGTGTGTGCGCAAACACACACACACACACACACACCCCAATACATGGTAAGGGCTACGTAAACAGTGGCTGGGCCTGAATCGTCAAGCGACCTGATACCCTGGACCATAAGCTCAGCCTGAAAATGGGCCATACTGAGGGTGGCTGGGGTGCAGCAGGGCCATGGGCAGAGCGCCGGGGGTGTGGGTGTACTTTGCAGGTTCTTGTTAGGAGTTTCGTCTGTGTCTCTGTGGCCCGGAAGATAAGTGTTGTAACTCTCCCTCATGAGATTCCGCTCGGTCCAAGTTCAGCCCAGTTTTTCTTCACCTTCTCCCCTCCCTCCTTTTCCTGGAGCCCTGTCCCCTCCCGGTTGTGCACATCTGGAGGACTGTACATCTGCTTATATCACGTCTCCTCTTTTCCCCAGGTTGCTCTTCTAGACATTGATATATGCGGCCCGTCAATTCCCAAGATCATGGGATTGGAAGGAGAACAGGTAATAGTGACAAGGCAAAATGCAGGGAAGCATTTTCTTACGGTAAACTGTAGCGCCAAGCCGCTAACCCTAAGCCGGGGGTCAGCGGAGCCCATGCCTTTTTACCGGGACGTGACGAGATCAGGTAAATGTTCACTAGACCGCCTGTCTCCTTTTAACAACAGCCGTGAGTTTGGGGGCGGTGTGGATTATATTTAAGTTCATTCAAACCTTCTGAGAATTGTTAGTTTCAATGCCTTCTTAGAGGGGAAGGGAAACAATACGTCAAATGCAGAAGTCAGACACAGAAACTTAGCCCTGGCTGGGAAAGCTAGACCAGGGCTGACTAGGGTTCTGTACTCTGGAAGCAAGGAAATATCTCTGCTCCTGTGGTCACCAGAGGGGAAGTGAGACTGCGAGGCAGGCAAAGAATGCGGGCGGGGGTGGAGCAGCACGTGCTGTTCCCTCCCTTCTAGGTGGCACAGAGCCATCCAAGAAAGGTTCCCCTGGGGGGTGCACCGAAGCCGGGCTGGAGGACTAGGCTTTTCCTGGGGTGTTGGGATCCGTACATTCTTTACTGAAGCGCTGGGTGCTGGGGTTCAGAGGAGAACAAGGCAGATAAAGACCCTACCCTTGTGGGAGGGGCAGGTGATAATAGGACACTAAGCAGGGTAAGGGGACAGACTCGGCAGGGCAGGGTGGCCAGGGGAGCTGCTCTTTGGGAGGGGGTGGTCAAGGGCACCCTGCTCAGAGAACCCAGAGAAGGGTGCGCTGGGATGGGGAGCGCGTGCAGGAGTGTCCTCGTGTCCTCAGCAAAGTGGCCCACGGGGACGGGGCAGAGGGACGGGGTGGCAGAGAGTAGCCAGAGGCAGATGGAGCCAGTCCTTGGGGACTCTGCTCAGGGCTTGGGACTTGCTTCTGCCCGCTGCGAAGCAGCAGGAATCGCAGTTCTGAGCACGTGCCCCCTAGCACGGGGGTCCGTTACCGTCAGTCACATGCATGTACTACTCACTGGGCCAGGACACAAGTAGTTACAAAAATTGAAAACTTTAAATGGTGAGATAACAGAAGTTCTACTATTTTCTCCTCCTGTGCTATTGGATCATCGTGTTTACCCCTCTTTCAAAACCAGTGACTTAGAGAATTAGTATTAATAGGAATCAATGGGTTTTTCTTTTTTAAGTGTGACTTCAAAGCCAGTGACAAAGGACCCCATGTTATCTGATTGCAATTCTGTGAAATGTCAGCAGCAGGCACACCTGTAGACACAGTAGATCCCTGGTCACCTAGGACTGGGGGGAGTGTGGGGATCGGGGGTGACACTTAAGGGGTGCAGGGTATCTTCTAAGAGTAACGAAAGTGTTCTCACGTTGATGTGGCGATGGATGTACAGCTCTGTGAATATCCTGAAGCCGTTTAATTGTACAGTTTAAATGCGTGAGTTGTGTGGTATGTGGATTATATCTCAAAAAACTGTTTAAAAAAGTAAGAATTCATCAGGAAAAATGGGCTTTCTGTTCTGGGTCCAGCGTTACTTGAACCGTAAATCTAAGATTGATGTGTGGTTGGAAGTTGCGTAAGTTCCTGTTTCATAGTAAAGCGTTGATACGGACTTGAACCCTGGCAGTTAGTGAACACCTACTGCGAGGAGAGGGTCTGGGTCTTGCAGTAGCCCAAGCTTCCCGCTGACACCACTTCCCCAGTTGTTGTCCCCTGGGGGCAGCAGCTCAGCCCTGAAGTTCACACCACTGATGGGAGGGTTCTGTGTCTACTGTTTCACTAAAGGTCATCCCTCCACTCCTGGACTTGTACAGAGACTGCCTCGCTGCTCCACAGTTGCCTGCATCTTCTCAGCAACCCCCAACTGATTTCTGTCACACTTTTAAAATATCCCAAATTATATTTGGACTCCGGTAACATCGGTCCCCTGACCAGATATCTAAGCAGTTTCCAAATAACCCAACCTGGGAGGGAAAAAGCAAATGAATTCTATCATCCATAACCCAGCCCCTGACCCCCCTCTGTTCACTCCCTATTGAGAATTTAGTGGTAGCATTTAAGACAATGAATTGTCATTTATAAAACTGCCTTCTTACTGCGTAAACTTCGTCTGTGAGAGAAGCGTGACCAGCGCGTATAATTTCTCACAAATAAGCATGGGCTTCTGTTCCTGCAGGTTCACCAGAGTGGCTCGGGCTGGTCTCCAGTGGTGAGTGCTGACCCCCTTTTCTTCAGGATCTCTTGTCGTATGTGTACATAAAGGGTTGTAACTGTTTATCGTCAACAGATATTTATTGAGGCACTTTCCTAGGCACAGGGAATCCAGTTCCAACCTGGGATTGGCACACTTTTTCTGTAAAGGCTCAGAGAGTAAATATTTCCAGTCTGTGGGTCATACAGTTGCCACCGTCATGGCTGGAAAGTAGTGATAAGCAAATGAATGACCGTGGCCGTTTTCCAATAAAACTTTATACAAAACCAGAAGTGGGGCCATAGTTTGCCAACCCAGGTTAAGATAGTAAAGGAGACGAGGTTTGTTTATTTCAGCTGAGTTCACTGTCGTTGCCGCATAAGGCCGTATGGTGACTCTTTCAATCCCCCCAATATGGTAACCTTTTTCTTTAATGATTTTTTTCGAAAAAAAGAAAAAAGATTTAAGGATTCAAAGAGTGAATATACTCACAGATCACACAGTAATTTTGTCCCCCCAATTTTTTCAGCCAGAGCTCAGACAAAAGACATAGGGAAGTGCCTTGCACTGTGGTTTTAAGTAAAATGTTTCTTGCGTCATCCTTTCTAGTTCCTGGAAGACAACTTGGGGGTGATGTCGGTGGGTTTCTTGCTCAGCAGCCCCGATGATGCCGTTATCTGGAGGGGACCAAAGAAAAATGGTTTGCCACTCTGCTTTCTGTCTCTTATCACGTCCTTCCAAGGGCAGAATTGCATCCCGTGCTGTCAGGATGGCCTCAGGCTCATCCTGCTGGGCTTCCTAGAGCATTATTTTTATGCATCTGGTTGCCTCTTCATTGGTTGAAAAGAGCCAACAGAAATACCAGTTTTATTTAATAAAATGTTATAATTTTTAAAATCTATTAGGGGTTTTTCTCTCCTGAAAATCTCCCTAACCCTGAAATTATTCCTAAGGTGGTTTGTGTTCTTATTTGTGTCAAAGAGAGAAGTATGTGAGGTGAAATCAGTAGCAGGTTGGCTAGGCATTGAGGCTGCAGGTAATGATGCAAAAGTGCCTGTCTGGGCAAGGTTCCTCAGCCTCGGTGCTGTTGGCGTACTGAGTCAGATAATTCCTTGTTTGGGGAGGGTGGGCTGTCCTCCATGGCACAGGGGCTTAGCAGTACCCTGGCCTCTGTGCTCCAGAGGCGAGTAGAACTCCCACCCTAGTCATTGACAAGCAGACGTGTCCCCAGACGTTGCCAAACACCACTGATTGAGAGCACAGGTGATCCGTACATAAAGGTCACGAGCTGTGCTTCTGTAAAGAGAGTCAGAAGGACGGGAGAGAGGAGGCATCCCCGCGGCTTCTCCTTGCAGGCATGATCAAGCAGTTCCTCCGGGACGTGGACTGGGGCGAGGTGGACTACCTCATCGTGGACACCCCCCCCGGGACGTCGGACGAGCACCTTTCGGCCGTGCAGTACCTGGCCGCAGCGCACATCGATGGGGCGGTGATCATCACCACGCCGCAGGTGAGCCAGGGCCCCCCACCCCGGAGGGCCTCTTTCTCCCACAGCCCAAGACCCTGGGCTCTGCAGCATGCCCTGCCTGGGATCCGCAGAAACCTTACATTTATCTTCGGTCCAGCCGCTGTCAGCGGACAGGGAGGCATCAGGTGGCTGGGGCGGGGGTGGGGGCCAAGGGCGCCTGGCCCGAGGATGGCGCTGGAGAGAAGACGAATTTGTTGTTAGGAATGTTTCCTACTGAATTTTTAAAGAGAGGCTGGGGCCCACCCTTAGACCAGCAGTGCTCTCAAGAGTAGGTCCCAAAGAAATGACCTATGAGAACAGTGGAGTGGGGACATCCGCTCTGATGCGGGTGCTGACAGTGGGCAGGGCTTTCCACGTGGGGCAGGGGTACATGGGAACTCTGTGCTTTCTGTGAACCTAAAACCACTCTAAAGGTCAAGTCTAAAGCAACAGCAACAATCGAGTTGACACAAGGATGGCCTCTCTGATACCATATTTACTGTGAAAGGAAAGAGAGTCCCCTTGGATTCAGGAGGAGGGGAGCAGACCGAGCAGATGCCGGCCCTTCTCCAGGAAGCCTGGGGGGACGCCCCATGTTTGTGCACCTCTGTATGTAACTTCTCTAGAAAATGTGACTTCAGGCTGGGGACGCCCACTTTCTCGGAGCCCTGCATATCCAGCAGCTGGCTTTCTTTAGGGGTCATTTTTATTTTTTTGTGAGAACTGCATTTTTAAAAATTAATTAATTAATTTTAACATCTTTATTGGAGTATAATTGCTTTACAGTGGTGTGTTAGTTTCTGTGGGGTCATTTTTGACAAAGCAGGGCTTGTAGAGGATACCAGGGAGAGAACCACAGCTGCACTGCGGTGAGACGCTTAGTAACAGCCAGTTTACTTTCTAGCTAAATGCCCCTCCGTCTGTACCCCAGCCTCAAAGGGCTCGAGGGCCAAACGTGGGCCTCGGGAGAATAGAGGACTCAAAGCCAGGACCCTTTGAAGGCCTGTGACCGTTAAAGCCACAGATGTTAAGGAGTGGCCGTATTTGACAGCACACGACCCTTGGACACGTCTGCAGTAAAATTAAATGGGGTACTGGGGTGGGTACTAAGCCCTGATTATCCACAGTCCTCACGCTGTAAGATGCACATTGAGAGTCCAGAAGTGAATTTGAAGGGATCCAAACCTGGTAATAGTCCTTATTTTCTTCTTGTGCATAAAGTTGCTTGGGTTCATGATAACCAGGATCAGAGGTTGATGTACTTTTTCTGTGAAGGACCGGAGAGTAACTGTTTCAGGCTTTTTGGGTCACACGGTCTCTGTCACGGCCCTTTAGCTGTACCATTGTGGGGCGAAAGCGGCCCGAGATACTGTGCAGAAGAGTGGGCCGGGCAGTGTTCCAGAAGAACTTTATTTATGAAAATAGGCGGCCAGCCGAGCCCACAGGCTGCCCTGACCTGGAAGGCTGTGCCTACTCGGGATCAGCCTAGTACACTGACGGCAAAGTGGAGCATGGAGGTGTGTTAAAGGGTCGCTTTCCTGTAGATTCGTTGGACATTGGACATTTGCCTGTTCAGGTTTATCCTTTGAGGTTTGTGGGAAGTAAGTAGCACCTGGAACAGGGCTCGCACGTGGTCGGCACACAACAAATACGGAACACGGGGCACGGTCTCCAACGCTTCACGGTGGCGATGCCACGGCCCTGCAGCCATCCCTCCACCACGCGGATGTTCTCTTTTTATGCTTTGACTTTGACATAACTGGACTTCTTGAACCTTGACAGGAGGTGTCGCTCCAGGACGTCCGGAAAGAGATCAGCTTCTGCCACAAGGTGAAGCTGCCCATCATCGGGGTGGTGGAGAACATGAGCGGCTTCATCTGCCCCAAGTGCCAGGTGAGAGTACGTCCAACCAGGTCCTGTCCTCCGTGCCTGAGGAAATCGTAGGGGTGGATCTCTGGGAAACCGTTTCTATTTTCCCCATCATTTCGGGAAGTGGAATCAGTTAAAACCCTCTGTTGCTGATTTAATGAAAATTCTTTTCACATTCAAAATAGCCATTTTTTAAAGTTGCTTTAAAATGTGGTCCATCGTATGATTCTGAAACAAAATCAGGATTCCTCCCCCTTTAATTTGCCTCCCAGAAGGAGACTCAGATATTCCCGCCGACGACTGGGGGTGCGGAGGTCATGTGCCATGACCTGAAGATCCCGCTTCTCGGCAAAGTGCCTCTGGATCCGCGCATAGGTGGGTGAGTCCCTGGTGGAGGCTGCACACCCTCCAGCTGAGAGGAGCAGCGAGACGTGTGGCGGCGCGTAGCCGAGGGAGCAGGAGAACTTCGGGGCGGCGAGAGGGGCCTGCAGAGGAGAGGAGAGACTGGTCAGGGAGACGCCTGGTGCAGGAGGGCAGGAGGAAAGGAAGTCACTAAGGGGACCCCCACCAGGCCGGGGGTGACCTGGGGAGGCGGCAAGGGGCGTGCCTTCGAGTCTTCTCTTACACAGGAATTAGGTTCAGACTCAAAGCCGGGTACAGAATTAGCCTTGAAGACTCCCGAGGAAGGTGCCCCGCATGTCCAGTGTACAGGGAATCCCGCCGCAGCCCTCCTTGCACCCGGCTTCTCTCGGTGAGCGTGAGGGGAAGTCGCTGGCCTGCCTCCGGGGGTCACGCTCCTCTCTGAGTGCCACAGTCCTCCGGGGACCCCACCTCCACCCCACACTCACTCCAGGGCGTCGGCTCGCTGAGTGGAGTGGTGAGGACACCCACCGCCAGATTTGTTTCCCCACAGTAGCAGGAGTTGACCTTGCTGAAGTTAGGTGTGAGCCCCCCCATGAGGAAGTGGGACAGTTAGGTTACGCAGAGGGGCCTGGGCCTGAGGGAAGCCGACAAGAGACCAACGGCGCTCAGGCCCCAGTTGTTAGGAAGTGAGAGCCTTGGGAGCGTGGGCGCCGTGTGCACCTAGAGGCCGAGGCCATGGTGGCTGTGCTGCAGGAGAACGGGGAGGAGGTTAGGGCTGGACTGGGGCCTGGGCGTTGCCAGGGAGGGGGGTACACAGAGAGGGAAAGTGCCAGGATTTGAGAGGTGTCATGGACGCCCGTGCTGCCCAGTGTGAGCCACCGAGGAGACGGGGGCAGCACCGAGAAGCGCTGGCTCCCTCCTGGTGCTGTGTGGAGGCGGGCGAGGCCTTGGCCTGGTCAGCGGGCTGGGGAGAGAGGTCAGGAGTGGAGGGGGACGTGCCCGCGACGGGGGGTGGGAGGTGCAGAGAGGAGGGGCCGAGAGCGCAGCTCGGAGGAGGCCTGCCTTGAGGAGGTGGACGGGAAGAGCCCCCGAGAAGCCCGGGGGACCTGGGGGGCAGCTCCGGAGATCGCACCTCGCTTGTTTCCACTCCCAGCAGCACTTCTGGTATGTGGTTTCCCCAAGAAACAGAGAACTCGGCTGCTTTTCCAGCCTTCCCCGCTGCTGTAAACTGTCTTCGCATTGACCAGAGCTTCCCTCTGGGCCGTAGGAGCAGGTACCTCCCCTCAAAGGCCTCCAGAGGCAGGCGGCCCACATGAACTTGTGGGGGACAGTGAGTGGTGGCAGCCTGTCACCGCCATCCGCTCCAGGCTGTGCTGCCGCCTTAGTCCTTAGAGCAGCTTACAGGAGAGGTGGCCTGGTGCAGCCTCTGATCCAGTGACGTCTAGCGGGTACATGTCTAGCGTGACAAGGTTCATGTCCCCAGACCTCACCTCTGGCTGTAGCTGCAGAGAGCTGGGCCGGCGTCGGAAAGGACAGGCGGTTAATGCCGTGACGCGCTGCGGCGAGGCGGGCAGGGCCAAGTGAGGTCGCTGTGACCCTCTGGAGCCGCTTCTGTCTGGTGAGGGAATAGCCACATTACCAGGAACAGACAAGAGGCCGCGAAGGACGCGCTCAGCCCCTGTGGGAACGTGCAGCAGAGGAGCGGCCGGGCTCTGGCACCGTGATCCTCGGCCTCCCCAGCCCCGCACGCCTGAGGGTCACGCGGAAGCACGTCTGGGCCGGGCGCCCTGGCCTAGATCCGCGCTGCCCCAGCGCTGGCTGCGGGCTCCGGCGGGTCCTTGCCAGGCACTGAACCTCAGGCCGCACCTGCGAGGTGGGCACGGTGATGGAGCCACTGCCAGGGGCTGCACAGATGGAAGGAGGGCCACAAGGGGAGCCTTGGACAGGGCAGTGCCCAAGGGGTGCCGCCTGCAGGCGACAGGCAGGAGGGGGAGGTTTGTGGAGACGGGGAACTGACCAGAGCACATTTATAAGGGGACAGGCATGTCCTCTGGGGAAGGGAGGACGAGGAGTGAGAGGACGCTGGATGAAAATCAGAAGGAAGTGGCCCCACGAGCCTGTTGTGGGACCTGTGACTTCCCAGACCCAGTCCAGCGACCGTGAACTCGGAGGCTTCCCTAGCTGCTTCCGCCACAGTTCACAGTGCCCGGGCCACATGGGGGCCCACTCTGCCCCCCGTCTCGGGTGTCCCTGTCCCACGGGGCAACATGCTGGGGAGCTGAGGCGACGACTGCTCCACGGTTGGCCTGGCCAGGATCCCCCCAGGAGGCTGGGGAGTGGCTGTGGGTCGTGGAACCACTGATCCTGCTTCTCCAGCAGGGGGGGCGGGGGCAGAGGAGCTGGCAGCGGGGTCTACCCAGGACCAGACGGGAGGGGAGCACGCCGCGTGCCCAAGGTCCCGCCCCGTGCTCACCTGGATGCGAGACCACCTATGTGTCCCGAGGCGGCACTGCAGTACACAGAGCAGATGGATGGATGCCAACCTGGAGAGACCTTCAAGATAAAATTACACATGGAGAAAGCAACGGGCAGAATACGTGTGTCATACACTCCCAAGCATTTTTTTAAAATACATGAGTGTGTATATGTATATATATGCATATATTTCTAGGATACTTGAAACACTGGTAGCCTCCTTTGAACTCATTCTTCATGGTATAACCTTTTGTATTCTATACTCTTACTGTGTGCCTTCATTATCTTTTTACTGAAAGAATGAATTGGTCTTTTAAATGCAGGTTCCTGGGCCTGCCTAGGAGCTGCTGTATCTGATCACAGTGGGGGCCCTGGAACCTGCATTTGCTGCACATGACCCAGATGACTCGCAGGCACACACACTAAACACCATCAGCCAGGTACAGGTCAGAGCTGCGAGGAAATGCTAGCCAGGGTCCCTGCTGGATGGAGGGGGGGGAAGGTGAGGTCCTCGAGACCCCGACATTCTGTCTCAGCTTTGATCTTCATTACAAGTGAGGTGGGCTCGATCTTCAGTGTCATGGGCACAGAAAGAGCCCCAGGTTCACATCACCACTGTGCTTTCTTCATGGATTTTCTTTCCTTTGTTTCTTTAAGGTAAGAGTTGCGACAAAGGACAGTCTTTTTTGGTTGAAGCCCCGGATTCACCAGCCACTTTAGCCTACAGAAGTATAATCCAGAGTAAGTGTTGAAGCGAGTCCTGTGAATCCCGACGGCACGGGGCCAGGAAGTGACTTAAATGAGCAGAGTGGGCTGGGTGTGAGAAGGCCCCGTTCAGGACCATACGTGGTCACTGCAGCCATAAGTGGCCACACAGCTTTGGTGGGGACACTGGGGTAGTGAGGTCTGGGATGACCCCATCAGCCCGGGAAGCCAGGAGTCTTGAAAAATCTTCTGGTACCTCAGTGTTGTGAACTAAGTCATAGTTTAAAAAACACGGTGAAGTTTATGGTATAGGAAATACACCTCAATAAAGCTATAAAAAGAAATGAAGAAGAAAAAAGCAGCACAGTGAGCCAGACCCAGCCCACGTGCAGGCCTGATTCAGTCAACGACAGGCAGCCGTCAGGGGCGCTGAATCTAAGGCACAGGTGTCGTCAGTAGTTAAAGCTTTAGGCTCCTGGTTTGTGGCTGAGTCCTTTTGACCTAGTGAAATGGTGTTGAGGGTAAATCACATCATTTCCGGGATTCTTGATCTGTAGAATGGGCCAGCGTGAGGCCTCCAGTTGTGGTTATAACCACAGGTGGGCAGTGGGCAGTATTGGGCTCACTTTCAGATTCAGGGCATAAGCCGAAATGGGACTATTGGGAGAATTAAGCCACCTGGGGACTCCACCCCATCTAGACGCGGCCTCGCCAGCAAAGGGCAGGGCCACCAAGAGCCGCAACTGCTTCCTTGCCTGCTGTCTTGTTTTCCAGGAATCCAGGAGTTCTGTAGTCTGTGTCAGCCAAAAGGGGAGAACCTCGTCGGCTCCTGAAACAGGAGGACGTTAGGAACACAAGCAGCACGTCCCATCACACCTGACCAGCTGCGTGACAGAGCAGGGGTCACAGGCAGAGAGGGACCAGCCCCAGGCGTGGTGTGAAGTCACTTTTTCAGAGACACTTTAATCATCTAACGTTTGTACACTTTTCTTTAGAACATATGTAAAGGGCATTCTTTACAGATGTGCCGTTTCAAAAATAAAAACATCTCAAACCTCTGCCCCAAGGCCTGCTTCATGTAAAAAACCAGCGGCTTGTGGGTCATGGAATTTTCTTCTCTGTCGGAAGCTGTTCCATTACAGAACCTCTCACTTGAGCCTTCGCTGCCTCGGAAAATAAGCCTGAAAAAGAACCAAAGGGACAAGGGGGTGAATGTGTGGCTTTGCTGCAGATATACAGTCACAGGTGCAGACAGCGTAGTGCAAATGCTGTTCCTCAGGTGGAGAAAAAATTAAAGCAGTGATAGATCCTCCTGCTGGGGCTTGTCCTGAGGTCAGTGCACACCACATGGCCGGGCACAGTCAAAAAACCGTCGAATCACCCACATGAGAACAGATTTGGGGGTCAGTGTCGACACCCTGTATAGGAATGTGTGTTCACTATATCCAGCAATTTCCAGTGTCAGACAACTTACAGCGTTTTTTAACATTACATAAAAAGAGAGATGCAAACTCCAAGAAGATCCTCATTGCCATGAGACGCTCACTCTGGAAGACACACAGGAACTGAGAGCAGCTGAGGGAAGAGTAAATTCCCAGTTCCCATCTGATTCCAGGCATGGAAGTGGAAGGTGGGCAAATGCCTTGCCCTCCCCTTCTCTCGTCGCCCACCCCGCTTGCCTACATAGAGTCAAATCCACCTGTTCAAGGTGAGGAAGGTGGGACCCCTCTAAAGGGCCCACCCAGACCACAGGCCCAGCTGAACCCAGGGGAGCTGCACTTCCACGGGAGCCCCCGGCCCTGCACGGTCCAGGCCGCCACCTCGATCCCACCTCTTACCTAATACTTGTGAATCTCCAGCCCCTCAAGGCCAGGCTTCTGGAAGTTTCTTGGACAGGCCTGCAAGGGGAAGAGGCTGCCCTGGCTTTCTGTCTCACATGTGTGTGGCCTGATCCTGCTGATTCAAGGCCAGAGCAAACCCACAGTGAACTGAAAGCCTGTAGGGCTGGTTGCTCCAGGTCTTGGTGTGAAGCTGCACTGTTCACATTTAAGATGGTTCAGACCATTTCAGGAAGAGCCTGGTCAAATTTAGAAGATCTATTTCTCTCCTAGAACTAAGGCTAGGTTTTAAAAAAAAAAATGTTATGGTTCTTAATTCTGTCGTTTAAAGAAATCACTCAAAACCGACAATGGCAGTCACAAAAAGACAAGCGCTGTATGATTCCACTTAGGTGAGGTCCCTAGAGTCGTCAGATGCATGGGGACAGGAAGTAGGTGGTTACCTGGAGCTTGTTGGTGGGGGGGAGGGTGGGGAATGGGGAGTTAAACATTCAGTGGGTACAGAGTTTTGGTTTGTGAAGATCAGAGTTGTGGTGACATGATGATGTGGATATACTGAACTGTACACTTTTTTTTAAAGAACTCTGCCTTTTTTTTTTTTTTTTTTTTTGGCTGCGTTGGGTCTTCGTTGCTATGTACAGGTTTTCTCTAGTTGCGGCGAGTGGGGGCTACTCTTCATTGCGGCGCGTAGGCTTCTCATTGCGGTGGCTTCTCATGTTGCAAAACACAAGCTCTAGGCACGCGGGCTTCAGTAGTTGTGGCTCGCGGGCTCTAGAGTGCAGGCTCAGTAGTTGTGGCGCACGGGCTTAGTTGCTCCGCGGCATGTGGGATCTTCGTGGACCAGGGCTCGAACCTGTGTCCCCTGCATTGGCAGGCGGATTCTTAACCACTGCGCCACCAGGGAAGCCCTGAACTGTACACTTAAAAATGGTTAAAAGGGTAAATTTTGTTGGGTATATTTTAACCACACACACAAAAATGCAACTAACCATGGAGGCCTGGCTGATATGGAAAACATCAAAACCTGCCATTGCCAACAGGCCTCCCTGACTTTTAAGTGTCTGGAGGTCAGGGGTCCAGGAATCAGACTTCAATAACTCACCGTCTGGAGCACCGTCTGGGACAGAAAACTGGCTGTGACTTTGCTGATGTCACTCTCGCCTCCCATCTTACAAAGGACGTAGCCGTACAGGTTAGCGGCTTGGAGAGAAATCCCAGCTATCACAAGGGCCTGCGCTCAGACAAAGCAAATGTAATTCTCCTAAGAGCACGTATTGAAATATTCCTCCCAAAGCAAGTAGGAGTGGCTCCGGCCCACACCTGCTAGTAATAGCCAACCTCTATGGAGTGCTTACAAATACTCATGGACCCCTTTTAATCACCAGGAACCCGAGAGGTTGGGGCCGTTATTATCCCATTTTACAGGGAGAACATGGAAGCTCAGGGAAGCTAAAGTTGCCTGAGGTCGCAGAGCTGGAGCGAGGCTGAGCCGTGATCCAGACTCCAGAGCCCACACTTTTTTTTTTTTTTTTTTACGGTACGCGGGCCTCTCACTGTTGTGGCCTCTCCCGTTGCGGAGCACAGGCTCCGGACGCGCAGGCCCAGCGGCCATGGCTCACGGGCCCAGCCGCTCTGCGGCATGTGGGATCTTCCCGGACCGGGGCACGAACCCGTGTCCCCTGCATCGGCAGGCGGACTCTCAACCACTGCGCCACCAGGGAAGCCCAGCCCACACTTTTTTATGCTGTTGCTCAGACTGTCCATAGATATTTTGTTTCCTCATTGAATGACTCAGATCATGGCAATGCAATAATGATAACTCTGAAATAAAACTGCAGAACCCTGCGGCTAGCTTATTCCTACTGAGGAAGGGTTCCCTATCCAAGGTAGGACGTCATGCACTTTTTCTAAAAACTCCTCTCTCAGCAGCATTATTCAGAGCCAAAAGCTGGAAACAAATAACCATTGATTATCTCACTGATGGATAAATGGATAAACAAAATGTGGTCTAATACCGTGGAATAGTATTCATCCATAAAAAAGAAAGCAGCACTGACACCAGCTACAACAGAGATGAACCCTGAAAACAATACGAAGTGAAAGGGCTCAGTCACACAAGACTGCATATTATATGATTCTTTTACAGAAAATGTCCAGAATAGCCAAATCTATAGAAACAGAGAAATCAGTGGGTGGCAGGGGCCCGGGGGACAGGTGTATGGGGAGGGTGATGGCTGAAGGGCTCAAGGTTTCCTTCCGGGGTGACGAAAATACCCTAAAACTGATTGTGGTGATGGTTGCACAACTCTGTGAATAGACTAGAAGCCCCTGAATTGTACACATTAATGGGTGCACGGCCTGGTATGTGAATTCTATCTCAAAGTTGTTTCGATGGATTGGTCGATCAATAGCAAAAACACACTCCTGCAACCACCGGTTCTATACAGATGTTTCAAGCAAATGTTGCCTTACCAGCCACTTGAGCTTCAAGGAAAATAAGGAGCTAAAAAAGAACACGATCCAAATCATGGGGCAGATGATGAGGCCGAGCCAGAAGACCCGAGCTTCCGCCTCTGTGGCAGCCACGGTATTTGGAGAGACCTGTGGCGGGAAAGTGATTCGGTTTCAATACTAGCGAAAATGGTTGCAAAGGAGCGTGCTATGATTTTTGTCCACGTCACACGTGCTTCTGCCACATGTGACTTTGAACGGAGCGCCAGCATCAGTGGGCTTTGTGTATGGCGGGGATCAGATCCCACAAAGCTCAAAAGGAACCCATGGGAACTTTCCACGGCCGTTTTCCCGTTCTAGCTTGACACGTATTGGAGAATACCTTTCTGGCTTCAAAAATCCAGTGGCTTTTCCCATCTTCGTCGATCTGGTTCCACCAGCGAAGGCCCACCAGGAGTCGTCCGGTTACATTCTGAGGAAAATGGACAGAATGTCTCCAAGCAGGCCACGGGTCATTCATTGATGAATAAAAGTCACCATTTTATGCCAAACTTGCACCGTGAGAAGGAGGAGAGGGGAACTGAACTGTGGGGCTTTCTCAAAATCAGTTTTGAGGCCTCTAATTCTTAACTAAGCTTACCTTAAAAAGCAACCTAAATGTCCATCGACAGAAGAATGGACAAAGAAGATGTGGTACATATATAAAATGGAATATTACCCAGCCATAAAAAAGAATGAAATAACGCCATTTGCAGCAACATGGATGGACTTAGAGATTGTCATACTGAGTGACGTAAGTCAGAAAGAGGACAAATATCATATGATATTGCTTATATGTGGAATCTAAAAATGTGGTACAAATGAACTTATTAATGAAACAGAAATAGTCACAGATGTAGAAAAGAATCTTATGGTTACCAGTGGGGAAGGGGAGGGAGGGATAAATTGGGAGATTGGGATTGACATATACACACTACTATATCTAAAATAGATAATTAATAAGAACCTACTGTATAGCACATGGAACTCTACTCAATATTCTGTAATGACCTATATGGGAAAAGAATCTAAAAAAGAGTTGATATATGTATAACTGTATAACTGACTCACTTTGCTGTACAGCAGAAAAGTAACACAACATTGTAAATCAACTATACTCCAATAAAAATTTTAAAAACAAAGTTTCATTCATGAAAAAAAGGACTCCCCAGACACACACACACACACATATATATATTCATATTATATGGAATTTTAAAATATATTATTTATAATATTATGTCATATGTAAAATTTACAAAAAATCCAAAGCCCTATGGAGTTGTCACCCTCATATACTACATGTTTGCAAGTAGGACAGAAGCCATTTATTCGACTAAGCAATGTATTTTTTTCTCTAATTTTAAGTGACAGTATTCGGCTTAGTATTCTTAAGTACACATCAGCAGTTTAAACCAAAGTGCCTCTGAGCCCAAATCAGCCACATGCATCAGAACTGTGAGCATCTGGAAACGCAGCCACGTGTTTCAGGAGCGAGGCTGTCACAGGTGAGGGGGCCTTACCTTCACAGACCAGAAGTCGAAGGACAGGAGGAGAAGCACGGTGACAAAACAGCCCACGAAGCTTCTGCTGAACCAGTCACAGCCCACATAGGTGATGGTGGCACTCACTCGGAAAAACAGGTGGAAAAACGTGGCCACCGGGTGCCTAGGGAAGAACCCAGAGCCCCCTCACTCCAGGGCCCAAAGGGCAGTGGCTGAACTCACTCTGTGGTTTCCGTGTCCCACGTGTTCCGCATACATTTAAACCCAAACTCATTCAGGCTGCAGCGCTAACCTAGAAGGCTCGAAACAATCCTCATCACACCAGCATTTTTCCCCCACCCTCTTAAAGAATCCAGTACTTTCCCCTAATTTGACTCCAATATCACTTGCCCTGTTTGCAAACGGGTCACCTTTGAAGTAAGCTGTGTCGGTGACAGTGATCACCACCTTCCTGCCTAGCAGCGACAGTGACCAATTCCCCAAAGGGAAATGCTGGGTTATTCCGCCAGTGACTGAACAGCGCGGCCATGTGCAGCCCACGGGTGCAGAAGCCTCACATCAGCGGGGGC
Source organism: Aethalodelphis obliquidens (assembly GCF_003676395.1). Taxonomy (NCBI): domain Eukaryota; kingdom Metazoa; phylum Chordata; class Mammalia; order Artiodactyla; family Delphinidae; genus Aethalodelphis; species Aethalodelphis obliquidens. Next base: position 4,797,392 of record NW_020837962.1, on the reverse strand, counting down.
CTCGTGTTCCTGATGGAGGGAAGCGAGCACAACATGCACAAGTCGGTGCCAACCCCTGGCCACTTGTGATGAGCTGCATTTCAACGCTGGAGCCAGAAAGCAGCTGTGTGCAAGGAGGAGGGGGTGGGGGAGGGATGGGCTGGGAGTTGGGGATTAGCAGATGCAAACTATTATATATAGGATGGATCAACAAGTCCTACTGTATAGCACAGGGAACTATATTCAATACCCTGTGATAAACAATAATGGAAAACAATATGAAAAAGAATGTATATAGGGACTTCCCTGGTGGTCCAGTGGTTAAGAATCTGCCTTCCAACGCAGAGGACACTGGTTCCATCCCTGGTTGGGGAACTAAGATCCCACATGCCATGGGGCAACTAAGCCCGTGTGCCGAACTACTGAGCCCTTCTGCCTCAACTAGAGAGAAGCCCGCGCACCACAACGAAGAGCCCGAGCACCGCAACTAACACCCGATGCAGCCAAAAAATAAAAATAAAATAATACGAATTTTTAAAAATAATGTTTATATAGGTATAACTGAGTCACTCTGCTGTACAGCAGTAATTAACAACATTGTAAATCAACTATAATAAAAATTTTTTAAAAAACTTCTATACAATTAAAAAGAAACTATCTTTAAAAAAATAAAAAGCAACCCTGCGAGCCCCATGACGGGTGGCAATACATTGCTGGGCGGGGAGGGCAGGCGACTCTACTCAGCAAACCTCACCTAGTAGTGCCAGATCCGATATCTTGACGGGAAGCCAGAAACCCAGACTTTTCATGGGAAATCGGATTTTTACACAAAGGTCGCTAATTATGTTAACAAAATGCCACAGGCTGTGCTGCACACTGGCCTGTGAGCCGCCGGCTTGCCACATTGGGGGGAGCAAAGGTAGCCAGCAGGCCTGTGGGGGACAAGCCTGCTTGACCTTCCGAGAAGGAAGGTGGTCAGGGTAAGCACCCAGGAGGCTCCTATAGAACCATGGGTTTCTGACGCCCAAGGGAGCGTCAGCTAAGATTCAGAGGCAGGATGTGTAATGACATCTGCATTTACTCCTCATGTTCTAAAGGAAGAAGGGGCTGTGCGGAACCCCAGCTGTCCTCCAGAACGTTCTCACCTGTGCCTTTCAGATGCTGAGCTCTCCTGGCGACCGTACCTGGCATTTAAGAATTAGACATGATCACGTAGCACTTCCAAACCTGGAATGTTCCAGAAGTTAAGACTCTTGGGAGTCTCTTATACCCTTTTCACCTTAAACCTTATTGAGGATCTTTCAACTAATTGTCTAAGTACAATTTTACCCCCTTCACTCCAAGATAAATGAGTTCTTTTCCAATAACTGAACATCCTTCGAGGGCAGAGACCATGTTTTCAATAATTTTATATCCCCCAGAGCACCTGGCATTAAGATTCTCGGCAAATATTTGTTGTGTTGAACCTTATAATCCAGTCCCTTCAGGCTCACTGGGGACATCTGTCCTTTTTGGCACCAGAGACAGATTTCATGGAAGACAATGTTTCCGTGGACGAGGCGGGGGTGGGGTGTGCTGGGTGGGAGAATGGTTTGGGCGGTAATGTGAGCAATGGGGCGCGAGCGGCAGATGAAGCTTCGCTCGCTCACCTGTGGCTATGCGGCCTGGTTCCTAACAGGCCACGGACTGGTACCGGTCTGTGGCCTGGGGGTTGGGGATCTCTGTTGTAGAACAATACAGACTTAAAAGGTTTACAAGAGACCCAAGTGTGCACTGATCCAGGGTGAAACCTGAAAGTTATGCATTCAAATAAATCCCCTGCCCACCCACTGGTTTTCTATTTTTGACTGTGGTTTCCTGAAATAAAATGCAGGAAAAATTCCACCTGTTGGAAGGTTCTGTTTATTTAGTTGGGTCCTGGTTGACTGTTTCCGTAACTTGAATGGAAGGTCTTATTATTGTTGTTCTTGCTGTTGTTATAATTATCCAAAGCAAGTAGAAAAGGATGCCCGTTGTACTTCCATTGTTTTGATCCTGTTTTACGCGGGTTGTTCTCTGGGCAACCCTCCAAACCCTCACTCTGTCCACCTCTGCAGTTTGCCCAGCCTGTGCCCCACCGCTAACATGGATGTGGTCTCAGATCAGCTTTCTAGTTTGGAGAGTTTTGAAGGCCATGGCTTGAGCCTGCCCACCCTTCCCTGACATGGGGTCCTCCGTCCCCCCCAGCCTTTTCTCCTGCCACCTCCGCAGCCACGGAGCACACACGCGCCGACAGTCACCTCCACCTCTCAATGCCACCAGCTTCCAACTCCCCCCTCTCAGGCATCCACCTGGTCACCCCCTTGAGAGGCAAACAGTACAGAGGTGCCTGACTGCCAGGGTCCAAATCCCGGCTCCAACCTCTGAGTAGCTCCTCGGCTGTCCCTAAGCTACGGAACCTCTCACCGCCTCAGTCTCCACTTCTGTAAAATGGGAATGCCCACAGGAGCCACTGCCGAGGGTATTCGATTAAAAAGATCAAGTGAAGGTAGCAGGTATGTAATGCCTGAAACACACACCATGCTCAGTCATTGTGAGCAGCTGACAGTCTCACTGTCACTCAAAACCGTTCCAAGGGCCAAACTGTAAAATTCCCCCTCTGACCACAACCTTCTCTCTCTCACTCCCCAGGGGCTGACTTTTCAACTGTGCAGGGATCCCCCAAGACTCCTGATCTCCCCATATTCCCCCAGCCCCTCCACTTTCACCAACGAAACTTCCTTATCCTCAGCGTGAGTATTTTCTGGTCAGTATCCATCTCGCTCCCTCCACCCGCCAGGCAGAAGCCTGTTATCTCAAGAGGAGGAGGAGAGAATGACTGATGGAGAAAGGAGAAATGAGATCACCTAAGTCAAGGTGGGGAGGGTCTAGCTGGGCTTCTGTTTAAATTTAAATCCACTTTCACAGTTCTGGGCCCAGGACAGGCCTTGTCCCCCACCTTGGAGGGAAACCCGGTAGGTTCTCATGGAATGTGCTTGAAAGTTACCCGAGGAGGCCTTAAAACGCACGCAACACTGCCCTGGACCCGGGACATGCAGATTCAGATCTGGAGTGGGGCCTGGACATGAACTTTGCGAAGGAAAAGCACTGTTCTACCCTGGATTCACAAACTCCAGCCCAAGGGCCAAATCTGGCCCACTTCCTATTTCTGTAAATAAAGTTTTATTAGAACGCAGCCACGCTCACTCAATCGCTGGCAAAGCCGAAAATATTTACCCAGAACTTGTGCCAATCCCTGCTCTGGATGGGCAATAAGAACTTGGTGATAAAATTAGGCTCCATTCAAAACAAACCAAAATGAAGCAAACTGTCACTAACGGCCTCTTCTCTCCACCTGCACCCCCAAAAAATCCCCTTTCCAAAGCTGCAGGGTGGGAGCTGCCCGACTGGCAGAAACAATGGATTGTGCTAGAGGTCAGAGCAGTGTTATCTCTGGGGATGGTAGAGGGCCAGCAACTGGGAAGGCGCACAAGGGGGCCCCCAATGCTGGAGGTGCTCCGCATCTTGACCTGTGTGGGCATGTGTATAAAAATTCATCCAACTGTGCATTTAGGATTAGTGCCCTTTACTGTATGTATGCTACACCTCAATAAAAATTCTGATCGAAGCCATTGACCAAAGAAGAATCTCTGCAAGTCACCCTAAAATTTCTACATGAGCTACAGCCCAGCAACTGCACTCCTATTTACCCAAAGGAGTTGAAAACTTACATCCGCACAAAAACCAGCACACAGATGTTTCTAGCACCTTTAGTCATAGTTGCCCCAGATTGGAACCAACTAAGATGTCCTTCAATAGGTGAATGGATACATCATAGTACATCCACACAATGGAACGTTATTCAGCGCGAAAAAGTAATGAGCTCCCAAGCCATGAAAAGACATGGAGGAACCTTCATGCATATTACACCGTAAAAGAAGCCAGGCTGAAAAGACTACATACTGTATGATTCTAACTCTATGACATTTTGGAAAAGACTTAGCTATAGAGATAGTAAAAAGGTCAGTGGTTGCCAGGGGTTAGGGGAGAGGGAGGATGAATAATTGGAGCCCAGGGGATGTTTAGGGCAGTGAAACTAGTCTGTATGATACTGTATTATACATTTGTCAAAGCCTGTGGAAGGTACAATTCCAAGAGTGAACCCTGATGGATACTATGGACTTTAGTTAATAATAATGTACTGGCTCATCATAACAAATGGATGACACGAATGCAAGATGTTAATAATAGGGGGAACTTTGTGGTGGGGAGGGGCTTATGGGAATTCTCTGTACTTTTTGCTCCGTTTTTCTGTAAACCTAAAACCGCTCTAAAAAATGGACACAGTTTGGGGGCGGTGCCCTGTCTAGACAGAGTAAAGTCGGTGGTGGGCGTGGGGAGGACTGCATCCCACAGGCACCATACGCATCCCCCCTTCCCACAAACTTCTAAAGCACGTTTGATTTGGGGCCGGGTGGGGGAAGGTTGATTTAATCCTCAATTCAGCAGTGATCTAATAGTCTCTTTAAAAGTTGCCCTTTATTGGTTTCAAATACTTTGAAGACTGACTTCCTCATCAGACGTCCTATTTTAAATTCTCTTTCAGACACTCTGCAAAGTCTTATGCTTTTCACTGTGGCAAAGGTCTGAGGAAAGATGGTATCTTTTCTCCTTGCTTCACTTTGCTACGAAAATAGCATCTGAGATGATGTCTAGAATTTGTTTCAAGATAATCCGGGGGTGGGGAGTGGATGGGGGTGAAGACGAAACAGGCTGGTCACGTGCTGATCATGACTGAGCAGGGCAAAGGGAATACCAGGGTCATTGTTCTCTGTACTTTTATGTAAATTTGAATTAAAAAATAGAACAACAAAGAAATGATCAGAGGCAGCCTCAACTTTGCATTGAGGCAAGACGCGTTTCAGAAAAAAACGAGCCCATTGATATTCTGGGGGCCATCTGTGGTCCAAATAAAAATAAATTCAGACCTAAAAATCCCCAGTTGAGTAATTGGCTATTACAGTTGAATGTGTGAGAAAATTCCAGAAAGCAGGTCCTTTCGTCTGGGCTTACCAGTCCCTATGTAAAAAAAAAAGGGCCACCACTCTCTGTGGAGTAAAAATGCCCACTCTGGCCCCTACCTGGACAGTGGGTACAGTGGAAGCCAGAGAACCCGGATCCACATTCATGCTCCATCCTTGCTGCACACATGGTCCTGGACAGGGCACTAAACCACTCAGAGCCTCAGTTTACTCATCTATAAAATGGGAGAGTTACATTTAACCTCAGACGTCCAAGGCTTCTGGGATGAAAACTACCTATGATTCCAGATCAGAGGGGGCCTCAGGTCACTGTGGTTAATATCACTCTATTTATTGTTTGATTCATTCACGGTCGAGATCTTTGAGAACAGGAGAAAGTGAGAAAAAGCCTCGGCAGGTGACGATCTTTTTGGATGTCTTCCGTTAGATGTTTTTCCCTGTTGTTGAAAAGAAGTACGATGCTGCTATTTATTTCTTCAGCCCCGACACCCACTTAGAGTCAGGTGGCTCTTCTGCTAACAGCAGCGTAACACCAGGAAGACGTGGGAGGAAGGGGACTCCGAGGTGTGACGGAGAGACGGCTAAGACCACATCTGCCCAGCCCTCGGCCCATCCACCTGCTCCCCACATGCCCTGGAACCTGTTAGAAATGCAGGATCAGCAGCCCCACCCCAGGCCCCCTGAGCCCCAATCTTCATGTTAACAAGACCCCAGGTGATCTGTATGCTCACTGCCATCCAGGAGCCCTCCTTTGTTCCATTTTCAAGATAAACTCAGTTCAGGGAACAAAGCAGGAAGGAAGGAAACCACACCCAAAAAAGCAGAGGACCCTATGAGCCCTTCAGAAACCGTGTGGGCCTGGCTAACCCAGGGCGTGCGCCATGGGGGCGGGACTGTTCTTCTCTAGAATGCTCCAGATGCAACAACAGCTCCGTCAACCTTCAGACTCCAACTTCTTGCTTCAAATGACGGCACCTCCTCCTCCTCCCCCGACATCTGGGCCCGGGACGGGCAGGTTTAAGGCTGTTGGGATGTCTGAGCAGATGCTGATTGCTAAGTCCTCATAGCTTTGATTCAAAGGTCAGCACAATAGAGGTTTGAGTGTGGAAGCGAATAAAAGAACAGACGTCCCTCTGGGCACTAAGTCTTCCCTCTAGTTTCTGTTCTTTCTTTCTTTTTAGAGAGACACTCCAACTTTATTGGCTGGGTATGCGTGGCAGCAAAACGCCGGCAAAATGTCAGCGGGCCCCTGGCCGCTCGGCCCTGGATGGGCCCTGTGCAAGGACCCTCACCTCTCCCCTGGGGGCACCCAGGCCAATTCCCCTACCTCCACCCCAGCTACTGCTCACTGCCCCCTGCTGCTGCTGCTGGAACCACGGGCCAAATTCCTTAAAGACCCAGAGTTTTCAGAAGAAATGGGAAAACAAAAGAGCTGAAAACAAGCCTTCAAACAAAAACGTGTACACGCATGTCCACGGCAGCAACATTCACCATCACCGAAAGGTGGAAACCACCCAAATGTCCATCAGCGGACAAGCAGATGAGCAAAATGTGGCCTGTCCACGCAATGGGACGTCACTCAGCCATAAAAAGGAATGAAGCACAGATACCTGCTACAATGTGGGCGAACCTTGAAAACCTTAGGCTCAGGGAAAGAAGCCAGACACGAAAGCACAGATACTGTATGATTCCACTTAACCTAAGCTACCCAGAAAAGGCAAATTCATAGAGACAGAAAGTAGAACAGAGGCTCCTGGGGGCTGGCGGGAGGAGGAAATGGGGAGTGATTGCTCCATGGACACAAGCTCTCAGTTTAGGGTGACGAAGCGGTTCTAGAGATGGATGGTGGTGACGGTGACACAACAGCGTGAATGGACTTATTGCCACTGAGTTGAAAATGGTTAAAATGGTAGATTTTTTTGCTATGTACATTTGACCACAACTTAAAAAAAAAAAAAACATGAAAAGAATTATTGGAGTACTGATGCATGCGACAACATGGAGGGACCTTGAAAACATACTAAGTGAAAGAAGCCAGACAGAAAAGGCCCCATATTGTAGGATTCCATTCTTGAAATGTCCAGAATAGGCCAATTCATAGAGACAGAAAGCAGAACACTGGTTGCCGGGGGCTTGGGGGAACAGGGAGTGTCTGCTTAACAGCTATGGGGTTTCCTTTTGGGGTGATAAAAATACTCTGGAATGGAATAGTGATGATGGTTGCATAACATTGTGAATGTCCTAAATGCCATTGAATCGTTCACTTTAAAATGGTTAAGGGACGTCCCAGCGGTCTGGTGTTTAGGATTCAGCACTTTCACTGCCAAGGGCCCAGGTTTGATCCCTGGTTAGGGAACTAGGATCTCACGAGCCACGTGATGCAGCCAAAAAAATGAATACATAAAATAAAATGGTTAAAAACATCACTTTGACGCTATGCGCATTTTACAATTTAAAAGAGAAAAGAAATGGCGGGAGAAAAGACGCGGCCTTCACTGGCTCTCCTTTAGAGAGAGGGGTTGGGCGGTGAGTAAAAGGTCCTGGGTACAAGTTCAGAGACAAATTAGCAGATTCAAATCCCAGCTCCACCACTGAGGACCTGTGTGACCTTGAGCAAGTGACTTAACCTCGCTGTGCGTCACAGTTTCCTCATCTATAAAATGGGATAATAAGAGTCAGGGATGCTGAGTTGCACAACACCAGGGGGCATCATTCCATCATAGTCAGTGTGAATCGTGTTCCCTGGAGTAGTGCAGTGCACACATTGGGAAGTACCGAGTGCACGGAGCTGCCGGGAAGATTACATGAGAATCATGATGTACATAAAGGGCTGGGGATACTGCCTGGTGGGCAGTGAGAGTTCAGTACCAACTATGAACAGAAATAACTGTGCATTTGCCCTGGGGGCTAATCATTCCGCCACCTTCCTGTTATATAATGCAGTGCTTCTCCACATACAAACCACCCGGCTCTCTTTTTAAATGCAGACGCTGATTCAGGAGGTCTGGGATGGGGCCTGAGATGCATTTTAATGAGCACCCAGGTGATGCTGATGTTGCAGGTCCATGGACCACCCTCGGAGTAGCAGGGAACAGGGGAAAGCAGTCACTGCTGTATCCATTTCCCAGGGCTGTTGTAACAATGCACAGCAAACTGGGCAACTTCAAACACCAAAATCACGTTGTCTTAGAACCTGCCTTTTTCGCTGTGCTCAAACCAACAAAGCAAAACAAAACAAACACCAGAATCTCTGCCTGCAGGATTGGTTCCTCCTGGGGGATACTCTATCCCAGGACTCTCTCCTACCTTCCGATGACAACTGGCACCCTTGGCCTTCCCTGGCTTGTAGCTGCCTCGCTCCAACCTCTGCCTGTGTTGTCTCATGGCCTTCTCCAAGTGTTTGTCTTCACGTGGCCATCTTTTTATAATGACACCAGTCATCTAGGACTAGGGGCCCACCCTACTCCAGGATGACCTCATCTTAACTAATTACATCTGCAAAACCCCTATTTCCAAATGAAGTCACGTTTTGAGGTACTGCAGGTTAGGACGTCCATATATCGCTTTTGGGGAGGATACAAGTCAACCCATAACACCCGCCTGGGGACAAATGAGCCCAAAGAAAATAAGCGAGGTTGGAAAGGGACAGAGAGCCATTTTGCAGATGAGTCGGGAGCTCAGGGAGGTGAAGTGAATTGCCCCAGGGTCAGAGCAAAGAAGCAATTGCCCAGGTGATGCGCTGCTGGAATCAGGTGCGTGCTCTGCTCTCCAGCTGCAGGCCCTGGAGAGAACTGCCTGCCCATGGAAGGACCATCTTTTCTGATTTGCACGGAGGAGGCGCGTTACGGGCTAGCAGCTGCTCTGAGTGGCAGAATCAGCCACACAATCTCAGCCCAGAGTTTCATAGCTGCCCCTCCTGTTGGCTGCCCCGATGAACTGCAGGTCAACTGAAAGGGACCCGTGCTTGGTGACAAGAGTGAATCCCCAAAATACGTCCACTAAGAGATGCTATCAGCCCTGCTTGATGCACTTCCTAGCCACAGAGCCAGAGAGCTGGCACAGGAGAGGAAACCAGACTGTGGCTTCTAAACTCCATTCTCCAAAGGAGCCAGGGCTGCTTGGAGAAGTGGCGATTCCAGGCCATCCCAGCTTGATGAGGCTGGGACATCGGAACATCCCAGGTTGCAAGGAAGCTGTCAAAGACCATGAGCGCCAGGTCAAGAGACTCAGCGGCCAATGGGTAGAGCCTCCCACTGGCCAAAGATGGGACAACTTGAGCAGCAATAAGAATGTTGCAGCCCGTGAGTCATGTGATGCTTAATCAGAACCCTCGGTGGTCCCTTATGGGGGATGCTGGGGAACAAACTCATCCCTTGAAAGCGGAAAAATGAAGAGCAAGCATCAAACATTTACTATGTCTTTTCTCTGTAAAGTGTATCTTGTAATGACTAAATATTTGAAGAGGGGGAGTTTCTCGTTCTGGATTCCTTCGGCTTACAAACGGAGACAGAATGATAGCGTTAGAATGCCACCATGCTGAAGCCCCTAGTGCATTCAAGAGAAGCAGCTGAGGACAACCAGGCATTGGGAGCCCCTGATGGAAGAACTCACCCCCTCCCTTGAAGTCAGCTGTGCCCCCAAAATATCACACCTGAATCTCACCAAGCTCAAGAAACATAGGGAACAAAGGCAAAGATTAAAGGACACATCGGGGTTGCGATCAGCAATTTTCCAGACTGTGAGAAGCTCTACAGAACAACAAATCAATTGCAAAGGGGGAAAAAAATGAGAGAGAGCAAGGAGAGGACTGGGAAATCTACAGATGAAAAGGGACCTAAGAAATCCAGCCACCAATTGCAAAATGTGGAAGATATTCAATTGTGGTTCCAACAAATAATGAAGTTATGAGACAATCAAGGGAATTTGGACCCTGGGTATTTCTTGATGGAAATATCATGGGAATTGTTCACCATTTTTAAAGTGAGAAAATGCTATTGTGGTTTTGCTTTTAAAACCCAATTATTATCTTTTAGAGATATCACAATATTTATGTTTGAAGTGATGTAATGTCTGGGGTTTGTTTCAAAATAATCAGGGGGAGGGGGAGAGGCAGGGTATAAATGAAAGAAGATTGTTCAGGAGTTGATCATTTCTGCAGCTGTGTGATGGCCACATGGGGCTCATTTATATTATTCTATTTGGTATACGTTTGGAACTCTTTAATAATTTTTTTTTAAGGAAGCAGACTACTGCCTTTCGAATTCCAGTTCTGTCATTTACTGTGTGACCTTAGACCAGTGACTCAACCTTTCTTGTTCAGTTTCCTCACCTGTAAAATGGGGATAATCACACCTACTTAACATCAGGGCCTGGAGTACAGTGTCTACATCTGTAGACACACATGCATTTGTTCCTTTTTTGGGCTGGGATCTGTAAGTAGCCAGCCTCTGAATTGGCCCCCATGATCCCGACCCCCTGGCATTTATACCCTTGTACAGTCCCCTCCAACAATGCATCACTGGGGCTGGTCTGCATGACTGATAGTACACATTAGAAGTAATTGTTTATCATACCTGATATTAGGTCATAAAAGACACTGTGGCTTCTGTCTTGGTCACTCTCTTTTGCTCTCTCCCTTGCTTTCCCTGGGGGAAACCAGCTGCCACGTTGGGAGCAGCCCTATGGAGAGGTCCACACGTCTAAGAAACTGAGGCCTCCAGCCAACAGCCACATGAGGGAGCCCTCTTGGAAGCAGCTCCTCCTGCCCCAGTCAAGCCTTAATATGACAGCAGCCTCATAAGACCCTGAGACAGAACTATCCAGCTAAGCTGCCCCAGTTTCCTGAGCTTCAGGCACAGTGTGAGATCATAAATGTTTGTTGTCTGAAGCTGCTAAGTTTGGGGTAACTTGTTATACAGCAGTAGCTAACACATACAGGCTCTAATGTTGAAGAGTTTAAACTCTGTATAATCCACATTATGTTTTGTCCAGTGGTTTCAAAGGGTAGAAAGGGCAACGAGAGTCAGCTTCCTCCAAGAATCCGGGTGATAAAATGAAGAGTTGCAGTCTTACTTGAAGACAGCTGGTGGTGGGGGGAGATCACGAGGGCAGCTGCAGTTACGCTCACCTCTTTTAAACAGGAGACTCAGAGTTATTAACTGAGGGCGAGAAAAAAGCAGAGAGGCCAAGGACTGATTTTTCCAGAAGGTCAGAGCAGAAGTCAGCCAGCAGGAAGGCACTTAGAGCAGGTGGTACCTCAGGGAGGTTGAAGGAGGTAAGAAACCTGTATTCCCGTTTGTCGTCACCCTCACTCTGAGTGAGATGCTTTTTTTTTTTTTTTTTTTTTTGCACTGGAAGCAGAGAGTAGAATTCACCTATTTAATGTGCTTTAGCTACTAGATTCTGCTCAACAGTGGGCAGGATCTGAAGTCATCAAATACCCTTAAGTGAGGTTGGGTCTGTAATCTGGCTCTTGGGAGCATCGGTTTCCTCATCTGCAAAATAGAATCCTGTCTTTCCCTGCATTTTTATTTTTGACCATTTTAAATTTTAAAAAAATATTTATTTATTTTCCTTATTTTTTTGGCTGCGTCAGTTCTTAGTTGCAGCACATGAGATCTTCGTTGAGGCGCCGGGCACCAGGGCACGTGGGCTCTGTAGTTGTGGCGCATGGGCTCTGTAGTTTGCAGCACACAGGCTCTCTTGTTGAGGTGTGTGAGCTCAACAGTTGTGGCATACGGGCTTAGTTGCCCAGCGGCACGTGGGATCTTGGTTCCCTGACCAGGGATCAAACCCACGTCCCCTGAATTGGAAGGCGGATTCTTTACCACTGGACCACCAGGGAAGTCCCTTTTTTGACCATTTTAATGTGTCTGGAATCAGGATGCATCCAATAAAGGATGCAAATATTAATATGGTGTTTATTCCCCACCCCCAAGAGCTATAACTGAACCAGTGTACCTTCAAATGATAGCATCTTATGCAAACTATTATACATAGAATAAACAATAAGTTCCTACTGTATAGCACAGGGAACTATATTCAATATTATCCTGTGATAAACTATAATGGAAAAGAATATGAAAAAGAATGTGTATATATATACACACACATGTATAACGGAATCACTTTGCTATACAGCAGAAATTAACACAACGTTGTAACTCAACTATATGTCAATAAAATAATATTTTTAAATGATAGCATCTTAGAAACAAAGAGCCTTACAGGTTATTTAACGAGAGAATTGAATAAAATCATATTAATTCGTTTAGCAAACACTGTGGGAGCCTCATTAAACTAGTTTTTCTTCTTTAGAACAGCCTGTGACACTTTAAAAAATATCTGTGTTTGCCGGCAACAAAAGGATGTTCCAGATGCAGTCTGACCAGTTTCTGCCTCAAGATTTGGAAGTGGCTCCTCTCTAAGGAGCCTGGGTTCTTTGAGCAGCAAAATGCAGGTAAGATGTGGTGGAGGGCAAAAAAAGTGCCAAATCTGGGCCACCTTTAGTAGTGACAGAGCTTGAAAAAAAGGCCTTTTAGAACACAACATCATTTCTGCAGCATTTCTGCCAAAAATCATGACCTGGATCTAGTCATGAATAATATAAGACAGACCCAAGTTCAGGTACATTCCTCAAAATAGCAAACTTTTACTCCTCAAAACTGTCCATGTCACGAAAGACAGAAAAAGGCTGAGAAAAGCTCAAGAATAACTAACTGCAGGGACTTCTCTGGCAGTCCAGTGGTTAAGACACCACGCTTCCACTGCAGGGGGCGTGGGTTCAATCCCTGGTCAGGGAACTAAGATACCACATGCCATGCAGTGTGGCCAAAAAAAAAAAAAAAAAAAAAAGAATAACTAAATGCAATGGGTGAGCCCAATTGGATCTTGAACTGGGAAAAAAAAAACTACAATAAAAGACATGGGAATATGGACTGAAGATTAGGTAAGTGTCTCATTTTGAATCACTGTCCTCTGTTTATGTAAGAGAATATCCTGTTCGTAGAATACACATTGAAGGATTCAGGAGTGAGCATTATATGTTCATTTTACTCTTAAACACTTCATAAAATAAACACACACACAGCAAAGTGTTAACAATAGCTGAATCAAGGTAAAGGACACGTCTCAGTTCTTTGTACTATTCTTGCTACTTTCCTGTAAGTTTGAAATTATTTCAAAGTAAAAAGTTTTTTAAGTCGTTTTAAGGACATTGCTTCCAAACATGATTTTCCAATTTAACATATTTTGTTGCTATATTTTACAATTCTTTAACCTGGGGTCTCATCAACCACTAAAATTCCCCATCACCCTGAAAGCAGTAAGTTTTGTAATTGCCGTGCATGTGTGTTTATCGTTTGCAGGATAATTCGATATTCAAAATGATGACTAAAATGGAAATTGCAGTTTAAATTGTCCAACAACATAAAATTAAGTTCATAGTCAACTTAATTATAGATGCTTTAAACTGATTTTCAAAACTGCTTAAGAAATAAGGCAGTTTGAGAAACTGGGCCTAGAGCAACGGCACCACGTTTATTGAACACCTATTATTTACCAAGCACCATGCCAGATCCAAGCGAAGTACAGTGAACCAAATGCACCAAGTCCTGCCCTCGTGAACATCACTGGGGTGGGGGGCATGTGGGGGAGGGAAGCAAATGGGAAATTTCTTTTTTTTTTTCCCAACATCTTTACTGGAGTATAATTGCTTTACAATGGTGTGTTAGTTTCTGCTGTATCACAAAGTGAGTCAGCTATACATATACATATATCCCCACATCCCCTCCCTCTTGCGTTTCCACCCTCCCTATCCCACCCCTCTAGGTGGACACAAAGTACCGAGCTGATCTCCCTGTGCTATGTGGCTGCTTCCCACTAGCTATCAATTTTACATTTGGTGGTGTATATAAGTCCATGCCACTCTCTCACTTCATCCCAGCTTACCCTTCCCCCTCCCTGTGTCAAGTCCATTCTCTACGTCTGCGTCTTTATTCCTGTCCTGCCCTAGGTTCATCAGAACCTTTTTCCTTTTTTTTTTTAGATTCCATATATGTGTTAGCATACGGTATTTGTTTTTCTCTTTCTGACTTACTTCACTCTGTATGACAGACTCTAGGTCCATCCACCTCACTACAAATAACTCAATTTCGTTTCTTATCATGGCTGAGTAATATTCCATTGTATATATGTGCAAATGGGCAATTTCAACTCAGTCTGAAAGGTCATTAATGGGGTAAGCAGAGTCATGATCAAAATATTCAACATGGCATGGCCACTATCCTGTCAGAATGGACAGTGGTGCAGGGTGCCCCCAGCTGCCCCTGCTATTCCAGGTGCTAATCCTTTAGTTATGAGGGCAGGGTATCCACAAGGCTCTTGGCTATTTCGTGACATTTTAGCAAACCCAAGAGGTGGACACAACAGCTGGCCACCAGGCTGGGGTAGACACGGGGGCACCTGGGGCTGACAGGAGGGGCACCTAGCTCAGAGTAGGGGATGGTTCTTAGTGATGAGGATGAAGATCTAAAGGACATGGGGTTTCTTTTGCAGGTGATGAAAACATTCTGGAATTAGACAGTAATGATGGTTGCACAACCTTTGGAATATACCAAAGGCCACTGAATTGTAGCCTTTAAAGGGGTAAATGCTATGGTATATGAATTATATCTCAATTAAAAATAAATGAATTTTTAAAAAATATTTTAAGATCAGGTTAAATTAGGAGTTTGGGATTAACATATACACACTACTATATATAAAATAGATAACTAATAAGGACCTACTGTATAGCACAGGGAACTGTACTCAATATTTTGTAATAACCTATAAGGGTAAAGAATCTGAAAAAGAATATACATATATATATACACACACACATATACACACACACATATATATAGTATAACTGAATCACTTTGCTTTACACCTGAAACTAACACAACATTGTAAACCAACTATACTTCAATAAAAAATTTTTTTAATTTTTTAAAAAGATAATAGGGATTTGGACACACACAAAAAATATTTTAAGACCTAAAGGACAAATTTAGGCAGCAGAGAGTGAAGCATATAAAAGGCCAGGGGATGAGCAGGAACACGGGGGCTCAGGGTAAGTGGGCTAGGATGGCCATGTACAGCCTGACCCCCAAGGCCGGGCTACTGCAAACAGGCCCCTCAATCAACTTCAAGAGGTTTGCGGAGAAAACTACAGCATTAGAAATTCCAACTCAAAGCTTCTTGCACCTCTGGAAAGCCTAGTAGAAATGCTATTGTTGGAGTATTGTTGTTTCTTCCCCATTGTCCTTGAGGGGTGGCGATGGGGGTGCTGCAAACTCAAGGTGCTTAGAGGGCTGAGCTGGGGTAGGAAATAAGTCAGCTCGTTGGGTGAGAGCTGGGGCTCACCCTGAAGGGACAGGTCCACCCTTCCAAATCTAACAGCCATTCACAAGAAGTCAGCAATCCAGAGTAAAGTTAAAAAAAAAGATTTAATTGCATATTACTAAGTGAAAGAAGCCACTCTGAAAAAGCTGCATACTGTATGATTCCAACTATATGCCATTCTAGAAAAGGCAAAACTATGGTGGCAGTAAAAAGATCAGGGATTAGGGTGGAGGGAGGGAGTGAACAGGTTTTTGGGGGGCAGTGAAACTATTCTGTATGATACTGTGATGGTGGATACATGTTATTATATTTGTCCAAACCACCAAGGTACACCACCAAGAGTGAACCCTAATGTAAACTATGGACTTTGGGTGATGGTGACGTGTCAATGTAGGTTCATCAATTGTAGCAAATGTTTCCTCTGGCAGGGGATGTTGATAATGAGGGAAGCTATTTGTGGGAGGCGGGGAGGAGGGTATACGAGAAATCTCTGTACCTTCCCCTTAATTTTGCTATGAACTTAAAACTGTTCCAAAAAAATAAGGTCTAAAGTATTTTTTTAATACTTTAAAATATTTAAAAATATTTAAATATTTTAATTTAATGTTAAATATTTAAATGTAATATTTAAAAATAATACAAAAAATGTATCGAGGTGAAATTCACATCACATAAAATTAACCATTTTAAAGTGAAGAATTCAGTGGCATTTAATACTTCACACTGTCGTTCCAAAACATTTCCATCATTCCAAAGTAAAACCCCACACCAATTGGGCAGTTTCTCCCCATGTTTTCCTCTCCACAGCCCCTGGCAACCACCAATCTGCCTTCTGTCCCTGTGGCTCATCTATTCTGAGAAAGTCAGATTGCTAATGTGACCTGTTCCAGTATTTAAATATAAATTCGCATTCATTTAAAATACCTCCATGGCCCAAGAGAGTACGTCTGAGGCTTGGAGTCAGTCGGCTGACTGTCCCTTTGCACTTCCTATTCTACAGTATTTTACGATCTGCGGGGGAGATACATCTGTACTGTAATGCCAGAAAAAATAAGGATCCATTAACACGATCTCTGGCTGCTTCTGAGTCATTCTGGAAGCCTCCTTACTCCTGTAATGAGTCAGGAGTGAGTCATTGGCCGTGGAACACCCAAGGCTGAGCCCCTGTGGGAAGAGAATTTCCTTAGGGCTGGAGTAGGGCCAGACCCAGGCCTTTCCCCTTGGATTCCAACCCGAATTTATTGAGCTGGTCTTTACTGAGGAAACGTCATTAGCGTCACTTGCCAGAAGATATAGCTGAGCCTTGTATCAACACCAAACCCCACTCCAATGAAGGTGAACACACACACACACACACACACACTCCCTACTTAATCCAGAAATAGACAACCTAGAAAAATTCGCCAAGTCACTCGGAGCACAGCAGAATCACGTTGCAGGACCCTTTCACACCCATCTCAACACCTACTGAGTCAAATCTTCAGGGATGGAGACCCTGAAGTTTTGGCCCTTTGTTTGCTGAGTTCCTGAGGGATGCTGATGAAGTTGACATCTCCTGGGAATGCATGTCCCACAACCTGCATCTGGAACCCACCGCCTTCAACCATCTCTGTCCAATCTCAGAAGTCCCAGCAGCTGGCAGAATTTGGACAAAGACCAATTTGAGCCAAGATCCCATGTGTGTCCCTGGAGTCCAGCCAGTCCAGGCCACCAGCATCTTTCACCCTGACCCCTCCACCAGCCCGTAACAGATCTCCCTGCTGCTTTTCTTCCCCTACAGGCCACCTGGCAGTCACGGGCAGCTTTCTCAAGTGTCAATCAGATCATACCTCTCCCCTGCTCAAATCTCTCCAAAGATTGCCCATCAAAGCAGACAAAATTCCAAATTCCCATCAGAATTTTCAAAGCCCCCACATCCTTTCCCTAACAAATCTCCAAATGTCTCCTCTCCTATTATCCCACTTTCTACACCCTAGCCTGGTTCCAACAATCCCTAGAATATGCTCCCACCACAGGGCCTTTGCACCTGCTGTTTCCTCTGCCAGAAGTCTCTTCCTGTGCATCTTCCCGTGCCTGGCTCCTCCTCCATATTTGGGTCTCAGACCAAATAATGCACCTCCTCAGGCCTCCTCTGACCCTCCCCTAGAATCTAAAGGGGCCTCAGCCCTGGCCCCCTTTTTCATGGCACTTACCACTCTCTGATGTCACTTTGTTTAGATATTTGCTTATGTGTTCACCGTCTCTCCGTGACAGGAGAAAGTCAGCTCCATGAAGGCAAGGACCAGGCCTGTCTGGTTTTCTCTGGGGCCCTTAGAACAGTGTTTGGCACGCAAAGGTCTTTGAAAGGTTTTGTTGACTTAATGAATAAACGAATGAGTGAAAGAATAAATCAGTGCTTCTCAAATGGAAGTGATTCAGGGTTCCCCACCAGCAATGTCTGGAAACATTTTTGGTTTTCACAACTAGGGGGCTGCTACTGGCATCTAGTGGGTAGAGGCCAGGATGCTGCTAAACATCCTACAGTGCACAGGACAGGCCTCCACAGCAAAGAATGTCCAGCCCCAAATGTCAATAGCATCAACCCTGGAATAAATGATTGAGTGAGTTAAACACTCCAGGTCCACACAGTCCAGCTGTGCTCCAATACTGAACATCAAGGAACCAACTTCTGACCAAAGTCTCCTTCTGGTCCCAAATGCCTTCCCCAATTGTGTGGGTCGTAGTTTAGAAGAAATCTCCCTTTGGTGGCTTTATTGCTGGCGCTGCTTATGCAATCAATTTCATGGTAACAAGAAATATAAATAAGGGGAAGTAAAGCAGCTGGAGATGTAAGGGGTTAATTTCAAAACATGTAATCCCTCACCCTAATCAAAGAGAACTGAAAAGAGGGAAGAGATATGGGAACATATGTATAACTGATTCACTTTGTTATAAAGCAGAAACTAACACACCATTGTAAAGCAATTATACCCCAATAAAGATGTTAAAAAAAAAAAAAGAGAGAACTGAAATCTGTCTAGTTCCTTGATTCTGCGGATTATTTTCCTTGGTAATCATGAACCTTCCTTAAATTTAAACCATCAGCCATTGGTGAGACCTGCTTATGTGTCATTATTTCTATATTTTAAAAATAGATTTTAGAGTGGGAAGAGGGGCAGCATGACTTGTTGCCCAAAGTCACTGGGGACAGGGGTCTGGGCAACGGATCCAGAGGCAATCAGACTTATCAAGGCAATCAGACTTCCTAACAACAAAGAAAAACCAAAATTATTCTTATCTGTGTGTTGTAGCACAGTGTGTGTGTGTGTGTGTGTGTGTGTGTGTGTGTGTGTGTGTGTGTAGCAATTAGAGATGTGCTTGTGTTGATTTCTGGGAATAATGGACGGCCACCAAAGTGCATCTGTACCATCACCTGCCCCCCTCCTTCCTTGGCCCCCGCCCCACCAGCTTCTCCTGGGTCAAACACAGAGGTCTCAGACCTCTGAGTTCCCTCAAATGCAAATTTAATTTCTCCAAATCCAAACCCCAGAGAGAGCAAGAGAATAATCTAAATCAGGGTTCTCAACCGGGGGCAATTTTGCCCCTAGGGGACTTCACTTGGCAATGTCTGGAGTCTTCTTTGGTTGTCACGACTGTAGAAGGCAGTGTCACTGGCTTCTAGTAGGTGAAGTCCAGGGATGCCACTGAAGTCCTACAATACACAGGACAGCCCCCACAAAGAATCACCCAGCGCCATGTATCACAGTGCCGAGGGTTGAGAAAGCCTGATCTAAAGAGTGGGCAATTCCACATTCTCACGTACACAAGGAAAATATAAAGTACTCCTCAGAGGAAGCACACGACGGAAGGCCTGAGAATGCCGTTCCCAGGGCAGAGCCTGTCCCCGAGCATCCCTCCCTGCGTGAGCATCTGTGCCCCTAAGCACAGCATAACCTAAGATGCAACTCCAGAGCCGGATCTAAGGGTTCAAATCCCCACCCCACAATTTCACAACTGTGTGACGTCGGGCCAATCCCTCAACTCTTCCCCTCAATTTCTTTCATCTTGAAATTGATAAAAATCATAGTATCGACTTCATAGGTTTGTAATACAGCTTAAATGAATTTTATGAGTGAAACACTGAGAACAGTGCCTGCGCATAGTAAGTGCTAGGTGAGTAAGTGTTTGCTATTGTTTTTCATTCAATCTAACTTCCCCTAAAAAGCAGCCAACAATTTCATCTGCAGCTCATTTTGAGGAACAGCTCTGGTATCCAACATGGGAAGATGAATGGACGGTGGGTGACTTCCTGAAAGACAAAATGTTATTCTACTTGACAGGCTAGATGGGGATTTGCAGGGGCAGTTTTGATTCTATGTGATTTCTGCCTTGGGTCCTGGCCCCACTAACATGTGACTCCCAGTGGCACCTGACACCAGAGAGTGGGATTCCCCTCAATTTAATGCCCGCTGTGCTGAATGAGGACCAACCATGGAACACTGACCAAACCCTGCCAATACACCAGCCCTGATAACTGAGACCAAAATCAGATCCAATAACTCTGCCTGGGGCAAGAGGACATCATCCTACTTTGGGTGGGAAGCCATTGGAAACCACGACCTTTGGGTCCAAATGAATTTTGTGAAGACAGTGCCTTGAAAGCATAAACCAATCTTTCCATATGAGGGACAGTCTCCAGCTCCAGGGACAACCCCAGTGTGATGTCCTGTTGCAACTGAGGACATGCCTCTGCCCCAGCCCTGCCCGCACAGTCAAGACACTGAAGTACACTTATGATAGCAAGTACCATTTATGAAGGACATACAAGGTGTCAGGGGTCCCGTGGATTCGTTACATACATTTGTCACCCAGTTGAGTCCTCTTTACACAGCCCTATGACGGAGCTAACATCATTCACATTTTACAGATGAGAAAATGGGGGATCCGGAGGTGCCCTGATTTGTTCAAGGTCACTGTGAGTGAAGGGTTAACATCAGGACTGCCCGCCTGGGAATGATCTGGGTCTCCCATGGCAGTGTCCTATGTGCCTGCTTGTGGCGTGGAACTGCCCCTGGGTTGGAGGATCTGTGGGCTGGCAGGCAGGCCTTGGACCTCAGTGAACAGAATCCTAGAAAAGGTTGGCAGGAAACAGAACTGAAGCTTTTATGCCTCAAGGTGACCCACAGTCTCTGGCTCTTGTCCCTGATAGCCCAACAGAGCCCCCGTAGTGACAGAGCACAAGCAGCTGTGTGTGTGGGTAGCCGCTGAGTCCCTCGATGAGATGAAGATGCTGTGTCTATACCTCGTAACCTTCTAGAGACCCAAGTAAACAGGTGTATATGAAAGCCTGTTTGTGTCTGGTGAGGCTGTCTGCCAATCTAACCCACAACCGCCGTTAGTTGGCTGGGGAATGGCGGAACCAAGATCCAAACCTGGGTCTGTCTGACCTCGAGTCCAGGCTTCTCCTGCTCCTCAAGGCAGCTGGAAGCCCAGAGTACTCACTAAAAGTTGGTCTGTAACACAGCATGGCTAAAACACAGAGTTACCATTTGGCCAAGCAGTTTTGATTCTAGGTTGATGCCCAAGAGAACTGAAAACATATGTTCATACATAAACTTGTACGTGGATGTTCACAGCAGCGTTATTCACAAGAACCAAAAAGCAGAACCAACTCCAATGCCCATCAACTTACGAAGGATAAGAAAAATGTACTCTATCCATACAATGAAATATTATTCAGCAGTAATAAGTAATGAAGTACATGCCAAAACATGGATGAACCTTGAAAACATTATGCTCAGTGAAAAAAGCCAGATGAAAGGCCACATACTGTATGATCCCATTTACATGAAATGTCCAGAATAGGCCAATTCAAAGGAACAAAAAGTAGATTAGTGGTTTCCAGATGCTTGGAAGAGAAATGGGAAATGACAGCTTAATGGGTACAGGGCTTCCATCTGGGGTGATCAAAAATTCTGAAACTAGACAGTGATGATGATTGCACAACCTTGTGAATAGACTAAAAACCACACTGAATTGTATATCTTAAAGTGTGAATTTATGATATGTGAATTATATTTCAGTAAAAACATACACTCACACATACAATAGGACACCAAAAGCAAAGACAACAAAAGTAAAAATAGAGAAATGGAACTATATAAAATTTAGAAACTTCTGTGCATCAAAGGACACCATCAACAGAGTGGAAAGGCAACCCATGAAATGGGAGAAAATACTTGCAAATCATACATTTCATAAGGGCTTAATATCCAGAATATATAAAGAACTTCTACAACTGAACAACAACAAAAAATCCAATAACCTGATTAAAAACTAGGCAAAGGACTTTGGATAGACATTTCTCCTAAGATGATACACAAATGGCAAACATGCACATGAAAAGATGCTCAACATCACTAATCCCTCAGGAAATGCAATCAAGTCCACAATGAGATACCACCTCACATCCATCAAGATGGATACTCTGAAAAAACAGAAAGTAACAATTGTTGGTGAGGATGTAGAGAAATTGGAACCCTGTGCATTGCTTTTGGGATTGTAAAATGGTTCAATTGTTATGGAAAATAGTATGAAAGTTCCTCAAAAAATTAAAACTAGGGACTTCCCTGGTGGTCAAAGACTCTGCGCTCCCACTGCAGGGGGTGTGGGTTCAGTCCCTGGTCAGGGAACGAGGATCCCACATGCCACTTGGTGCAGTCAAAAAGTAAAAAAAAAAAAAAAAAGAAAGAAAAAAAAAATTAGAACTAGAATTATCATATGACCCAACAGTTCCACTTCTGGGTATATATCAAGAATTGAAAGCAGGGTCTTTAAGAGATAATTGCATATCTATATTCATTGCAGTACTATTTGCAAGGGCTAAAACGTGGAAGCAACCCAAGTGTCCATTAACAGACGAATCGATGAACAAAGTGTGGTCTATACACACAATGGAATATTTTTCAGTCTTTAAAAGGAAGAAAATTCTGATACGTGATACAACATGATGAACCTTGAGAATATTATGTTAAGCGAAAGAAGCCAGTCACAAAAAGACATATTCTCTAAGATTCCATTTACATGAAGTATCTAAAGTTGTCAAGTTTAGAGAGACAGAAAGAAGAATGATGGTTGCCAGGGGCTGAGGGGAGGGGGGATGGAGAGGTGGTGTTTAATGGGGACAGAGGTTCAGATTTGCAAGACGAAAAAGTTCTGGAGATCTGTTTTACAATAACATGAATATATTTAACACTACTGAACACTTAAAAAAATGGTTAAAATGACAAACTTTATGTTGTGGGGATTTTTTTTCTATGATAAGAAAAGGTAAAAAAGAAAAAAAAGAGTAGCACACTGGGGAAGAACACAGGCAGCATACCTAACATTTCCTCTACCTGCTATGGACTCACATCCTTCACTGATTCTGCAAGGTGCTCTCCCCACCACACTGCACTTCACTGACCTGGAACCAGGGACAGGAAGGGAAGGGACCAGGTCTCTATCCCCAGGGCTTAGCTAGCACCTGTACACAGATGCTGGGTAAATATGTACTGAACAAATTGTATAGTCACCACGTGGGGAGGTCAGGATGGTACAAGTACCCCCATTATACAGGTGGGTCGAGGCTCAACAAGGCAAGGTGAACACTGTCCAAAATCACAAAGCCAGCAAGTGGTAAAGGAAGAAGTGGCCCTGAAATCCCAGACTCCTGTTATAGGGCCCCTTCCATCACTTCACCTCCCTTCAAAGTCAACCTGGAATCCATTTCAACATGGAATTGACAAATAACAATTCTCACCTGATACTAGTGATTCTTGTTTGGATTATGGACCCATTTGACAATGTAATTAAAGTTTGAGTCCTTTTCCTAAAGCAGCACACATGTGAAACTTAGATAATAGTTTACACAGGGTTCCTGAACCCTGTTAAGCCCATATATAGACCCCAGTTAAGAACGTCCTTTCCATCCTGCTATCTGGGTGACTTCATTTATGCTCAGGATTTAGAGCCATCCCTATATTCTTCTTGAGCATCAGAATCAACTAGAGATGCCCATCCCCTGTGAATCTGGTTACGCAGGTCCAGGCCTGGACCAGAAATCTGCATTAGACACAGAGGATTCTGGGATGGGCAGCTCTCAAACACACACACAGCCATGAGCTGCTGCCTCCCCGATCTCTGCATTCAGCCCAGATGACGCCCCCAGAGCTCCCAGCCTCTCTTCCCTGCTGCCCATCACACCTGGCCATTAGAACATTCTACCACAACCCAATGAAGATGACTCTGGGCTCAATGTCTTTCCCCCATAAGTGCTCCTTCACCTGGGTCACTAGGCCAGAGGCCTGGGCATCACCCTTGACTATTCCCATCCGCAGCCCACATCTTGATCATCACCGAGGCTGGCTGATTCTGCCTCTTCTGTGCCTCTGGGCCCCTCCACTTCCCTCCATCACCCCTGCCCGCGCCCTGGCCCAAGCTCCCAGCTTCTGCTTTGCGATTCCTTCTGCTCTTACAATCCACTGTCTATTGTGTAATTCTGATCATGTCACTGCATTGTGAAGATTCCAACTCTAGAATTGCACTGTCCAGTGTAGTAGCCACATGTGTCTATTAAAATTAAATATCCAATGTCTGTCCCTCAGTCACACTAGCCACACATCACGTGTTCACCAGCCACAGCGGCTGGTGGCTACCACACCAGAGCGCACAGACGTAGTACATTCCCATATGTTGTAATGGACAGTGCAACTCCAGAACTTCCCTTGTAAGCCCTTCCGGTGTGGCCCCAGCCTCTGCTCAGACTACTCTCCACTAAAGCATTCTCAGCTCCCTAAACTCATGACCTCACCTCTAAGCCTTTGCATGTGTCCCCCCCTCGCTCCTCCCCCGCTTAGTTAACTCCTACCCATCCTTCAGGTCTCAGCTTAGCTGTCACTTCCTCCCCTGACCAGCATAAGTGCCCAAGCTTTTGCCAATCACAGCATTTAAAACACTGAATCAGGGCTTCCCTGGTGGCGCAGTGGTTGAGAGTCCGCCTGCCGATGCAGGGGACACGGGTTCGTGCCCCGGTCCGGGAAGATCCCACATGCCGCAGAGCGGCTGGGCCCGTGAGCCATGGCCGCTGAGCCTGCGCGTCCGGAGCCTGTGCTCCGCAACGGGAGAGGCCACAACAGTGAGAGGCCCGCGTACCGCAAAAAAAAAACAAAAAAAACCCACTGAATCATAACAGCCATGGGCATGCTTACACCCCACATCCCCACACCGACAGTTTGCAACCCGGGGCGAGTCTGCCTCCCAGGGAATGTTTGGCAGTGTCTGCAGACTCTGCTGGTGGGATACTGGGCATCTGGTCAGTAAAGGCCATGGCTTTACTGCTAAATATCCTACAATGCACAGGACAGCCCCTACAGCAAAGAGGTATCTGGCCCCAAATGTCAGCAGTGTCGAGGGTGACCATCCCTGCTCTAGACCAGGCGACTCCACAGAGGCAGGGGGTGTGTCCTGTATACTGTATATCCCCAGCCACCAGCCCAGGTGGGCATACAGAAGGAGCTCAATAAAGACTGAACATATAATGCAGTTAGATGTTCTAGAAGATTCCCCAGCATTCCAGTTCTCTTATTGTGTCTTTTCTTAAAAACAATCATTGGCCATTATGATAAGCTCAATAATGGCCCCTCAATCCAGGGTCCTAATCCCTGGAAGCTGTGAATGTTACCACATACTGAAAAAGGGCTTTGCAGGTGTGATTAAATTAAGGCTCTTCAAATGGGGAGATTACCCTGGATTATCCAGGTGGGCTGTAAATGCAATCACAAGTAACCCTGTAAGAGGAAGGCAGAGGGAGATTTCACACAGAGGAAAAGGCGATATGAAATGGAACAGAGAAAGACTGGAAGATGCTACACTGCTGGCCTTGAGGGGCAGAGGAAGGGGCCACCAGAAGCTGGAAAAAGCAAAGAATAGATTTTCCCCAAGAACCTCCAGAAGGAGTGTTGTCCTGCAGACACTTTGGTCTCAGCCTAGTGAAACTGATTTTGGACTTCTAGCCTCCAGAACTGTGAGAGAATAAATCTCTGTTGTTTTAAGCCAACATTATGTCCGGCTGGCTGGAGCTGAAGCAGGGATAAGAATAAAAATTCAAGCCCTTGTCCACCTCTCCAGCCTCCTGCCAACCCCTGTCTTCTCCCCCACTACCCTTCAGACACAGTGGCTTTTCTCTGACCTTCCAAACACAGCCTGGGGCCCTTGAACCTGCTGTTCCTTCTGCATGGAAGGCTTCCTGCAGAGTCTCCCATGCATGGCTGGCTGCCTCTCATCATTCAGGTCCCAGCCAAAACATCACCTCCTCAGAGAGGCCCTCCCTGGCTGCACTAAGGCAACTGGCCTCCCCCAATTACTTTCTCTTTCATCATCCGGTTGATTTTCTTCCCAACTCTTCTCACATTAATTATCTTGTTAATATCTTTGTTTGCCCGTTCAATGTTAGTTAGTCCCCTCCCCCCAAGACTGCAGGCTCCAGGAGGGCAGGACCTTGTCTGATCTGTCCAGGGTGTGTCCATTGCCCCATGCCTGGCACACACCAGGTGCTCAATACATTCTGAATGAATGAATGTGAATGAATGCATTTGCAGCTCTGGGGATGCTTGCCCAGTGCCCAGTCCCAGCATACCTGATCTTGGCTTTCCGAAACGCCAGTTCCTCTTCGTTGCCAAAATCCAGGGACACATCCTCAGTATCGTCCACCAGGGCCTGGGGGACACCAAAGGCGGGTGAAAGACCCTTACGCGGTTCACAGGCCCTTTGGCCCCAACCCTCTCTGCTGGCGGGACCCCTCCTCTTCTCCACCTTCGGCCCATTTGGGGTCCAGGCAGGCCCAAGCCCCGGCTCCCGCATCCCTCCTCCTCCTCCCCGCTTCTCCCAGCGCTCCCGCAGGCTCCTGGCGTCCTCGCCACCACCCTCCCATCCCCACATCCCCGCGGCCCTACCTGCTTCATCCCTCCCAGAGCCCACCTGGAGCCCACAACCCAGCCTCCGGCTCCACCTCTCGCTGCGGAAGGGCTGGGATGCCCGGCGGGCAGCTGCGGCTAGAGGCGCGGTGGGGTCGGAACCTGAGGCCCTCGGTGCGGCCTCCGCTCTGGTCTCCGGTGGGGGCGGGGCGCGCGGGGCCCAGAGCGCAGTCGCGGGCTGGGGAGGTGGGCTCTGCTGCCCGGGCGGGGGCGGGGCTTGGGAGGGTCCCTCGGCCCCGGGCTCGCTGGGGACAGCGCCTAGGAAAGAAAGAGCTGGCGCCCAGTGGAAGGATGGAGGGCGAAGACAGAGCGGAGGCAGGGAGGGGACGACACGGGCTCAGAGGAGGACTTGGGAACCGAGACCAGTGATCCAGGGAGGAATAGAGCGGGTGGGTCAGTGAATGAAGTGGATGGTCCAGAGGTGTCGAATGAGCGAGTGAGAGGGTGAATGAATGAATGTCAGTGTTGGGAAGCCTCTTTCAGGGTTTGGAGAAAGTCAGTGTTTCCCAAAACTCTCGGATCCCAAGAATTCCCTAGGGCCATTATTAAAAGCAGTTTCCCAGGCCCAACCCTTCAGATTCATAAGGCCTGGAGTGGAGCCCGGGATTCTGCCTTTTAACAGGCGAATCTGCTGCAGCCTCAGCTTGGGTACCACTGCTGCCCACAGTTGACATCTGCATGCATCGTGGTGCCAGACACATATTGTGCACAAAATAATTTTCTTTTTTTTTTTTTTGCGGCACGCGGGCCTCTCACAGTTGTGGCCTCTCCCGCTGCGGAGCACAGGCTCCAGACGCGCGGGCTCAGTGGCCATGGCTCATGGGCCCAGCCGCTCCGCGGCATGTAGGATCTTCCCGGACCGGGGCACGAACCCATGTCCCCTGCATCGGCAGGTGGACTCTCAACCACTGCGCCACCAGGGAAGCCCCCAAAATAATTTTTATTAGCAGTAATAGTAGTGTTTCTGGATGTAAAGGCCTTCCCAGGAAAGAAGGCTTGCCACCTGAAACTTTTTCCTGGCCCAGAACAAGTTCACTCCTCTCCTTTCTGCCCTCTTGTCCTCCTGGCCACTTACCCAGGGACAGAGGGCCTAGAGTCTAGATGCCAAGGCCCCTACTCCTGCCCTTTGCCCTCCTGCCACGGACAATAAGTACCTGTTCCCCCATCCCTGGTGACCCAGAAAAGGACTAGTGGTCCACAAGCTCCTGAAACAATTAACCCACTGCTGGTCCCCACAGGGGTGGCCGCCTGGGGTATGCCCTGGAGGAAGGGTAGGGAGCAGAGCTGCAAGAATGTACCTAAGCTCTGAGCCCTGGTCAGGCACCCCACTCAATGCCCTAACCTGAACCCATGAAGGGTCTGCCAGGTTTTGTGGAGGGAAAGTGTTTTCTCCTGGGAATGCCATCTTCAGGAGTCAGGGGATCTGGGAGAAACCTGGGAGGCTGCAGCTCTAACAAGTGCTCAGGTGATGCTGATGGTGCAGGCCTCTGGACCACCCTTTGAACTGTAAGGATCTAAACCACCAAAGCCTGGCTTTCTAGAAAAGCCTATTGGCTCTTCCAGCTCAAAGTTGGCTCCAGGCACAAAAGAGTGTCACACTGAGAGACTAGGGTGCCCTAAGCTCCCCTCCCCCTCTGGGCCCCAGCTGCCTGCGAGGGGTAATAGGGGCGGGGTGAAAAAGGGCCACAGCAGAGGGCAGGTGGAGATGAGAAGCCGTTACAGAACATTTAGGGGCTTTTCCTCTCTGAGAATCACCAACTGTTGGTATCTGGCAAGTTGGGGCTTAGAGAGTCCCCAAGGGGGAGAGGAGGTAGGAAAGCCCCCTTGGAAGCCCCATTTGGGGACAAACTGTCATTCTCAGTCATGGGGTTGGGGGTACCTTCAGAAGAGCCTCAGCTCCCACCATGCGGAGGTCACATGCTCCTGAGCTGTACTCAGGGGGGCATAGGCTGAGGGTGCAGATGTTGGGGCCTAAAGCGGGGCCTCCAGGGGAAAGCGCCCTCCCTCCCCCATACACCTGGCTGAGCCTCTGTGGGCTCAGCCTGTGGAATGTGCGAGTGGGCAGAGCACCCGAGGATTCTGCAGGGAATTCATCATTGGCTTCGAAACCAGCTGCAGTGGTTTCACCTGGGGCTGCTGGTTAAACGCATATTCCAGGGCCCCACTCTGGGCCTTCTGAAGCTCCAGGGCCAGGCCTGGGCATCTGCTTTTAATAAGGGCCCTGGGGAATCCTTGGGTTCAGAGACTTCCAGGAAACACTGACCTTCTCCCCTCACACTGGTGCCACTGAACATGGCCACGGAAACCTGCCTCGAGTCACGTCTGCTCGTCTTGACCCAGGAGGGGCTTGGGGAACAGAGCTTTAAGAAGCAGCCCCATCTCTGATCCCTGCAGTGTGGCTTCCAGCCCTGAAGCCAGAACAACCCAAGGGCAGGGTCTCCACGTTCAGGCAGCCACTGGCCTCTAGACGGCCCTCGGAGGTCAAATCTGGAGTCAGGCAGCCCCAGCTGCGAATGTGGCTCCACCATTCCCTGGCTGGATGGCCTTGGGCAGGGGGCTTCACCTCTCTGATCTCGTCTCCACACCTGTAAAATGGGACTGCACCTCCCCTCACCTGGCAAGAATGATGCAAGGATTAGAGAAAACACATGTGAAAAGCTTGCCTCAGACTAGGGGCTCAGAAATAGTGGCCCTGGTGACACTGGCTGTGGTCATCAGCAGAGGGGCTCGAGGTCCAAGGAACCCCTGTGGGCTGGGCAGCACACAGGACCTGAGCCTCAGGCCACAGTCATTCCTTCTGCTGAGGGACATCCACCTTCATGGGGGAACAGGAGCTGCACATTCAGTTCTGTTGGCCATTTCCCATCTGTGTGTACCCGGCACTAAAGGCAGCTGGAATAGAGGACCATGCATGGCCCTCTCCCCCAGACAGGACCCCAGGAGCCCTGAACCAGAAGGCAGAGACTTGGATTGGACTAACATGGCTGAACACGGGAGCCCGGAGCATGGCTGGGGGGGCGGGAGGAGTCAGCCTGGCTGGACCACGCTGGCTTTCTGTGCCCAGACTTTCTGCTCTTTATCCTGCAGGACAAGGGCAGCTAGCACAGATGAAGTAGTAAGTAGGGGGAGGGTGTGTAGGGGCTGCCCTCGGGATCCCCATCCACCTTGCCAGGGGGGAGGCAGTGCACGTGGTGAGTCCTGGATTTCTACCCAGATGGACCTCAGCTGTGCCTGGGCCTCTGATTCCCCATCTGTGAAATGGGTAGAGATTCACGGCCCTGAACACTCCCGGGTCCTTCACTCACTCAGTCCTCACCTGCTTTGTGCTTGATATGCTAGTCTAGACACAGGGACACAGCACTTGGTGAGACATATAAGGTGCTTGGCCTCTTTAGGCCGATATCCCAGTTGTAGATGGATAAAAACAACCAAGTTAAAAAAAAAGTCACAAGAGCTTTTTGAAAAGTGCACTAAGTGCCCCCAAACGAAGCTGCCCTGTCCAATCTGGGAGCCAGGAGTCACTATGGAGCCTTTGAAAGGGGGCGAGACCAACGGCGGTGTTCTGTTGGCATAAAATACACAGTGAGGTTTGAAGACTTAGCAGGAAAAAAGGATGTAAAATATAATTTTAAAGTTGCTCACATGTTTCAATGATCCTGTTTTGGCTCTATTGGGTTAAAGTACAATTAAAATCAACTTGCCCTGTTTTTACTTTTTTAAATGTGGCTACCAGCACATTTACTATGATGCGTGTGGCTCGCGTTACATTTCTATTCTAGAGAGTGATGGGCTGGGAATTCAGAAGGAGGACAGGAAAGCCACTCTGAACTGAGCCTTGATATTAAAAAGAATTTTTATGCCCAAATTGAAACAAATATAAAGTAAATAGCATAATAAACCCTCATGCACTTGTCCTGATTCAAAATTCCCAACTCATACAGCCCATCTTTTCGCATTGATCCATTCCCTCTTTCCTTCTGTATGATTTTGAAGCAAACCCCAGCATCTTATCATTTCACTGTAATATTTTGGTACATAGCTCTAAGAATGGACTCTTGAAAACAACAAAGCCACAGCAATTCCACTCCTAGGTACGTCCCCAAGAGAACTGAAAACATGTTCTCAAAAAACCTTGTACAGGAATGTTCATAGCAACATAATTCATAGTAGCCCAAAGATAGAAACAGCCCAAATGCCTGTCAGCTGATGAGGAAATAAACAAAATGTACCCTATCCAAACAATGAATAATCTCCACAATAAAAAGGAATGAAGTGCCCATACCTGCTACACCTGGATGAACCTTGCAAACATGCTCAGTGAAGGAAGCTGTATGCACATATTGCCTGATTCCATTTATACGAAATGTCCAGAATTGGCAAATCCCTAGAGACAGAAAGTAGATTAATGGTTGCCAGGGGTTAGGGGATGACTGCTAATTAGTACTAAATTTCTTTTGCGGGTGATGAAAGTGTTCTGGAATTAGATAGTGGTGACGATCGCACAGCTTTGGGAATATCCTAAAAGTCACCACATGTTACACTTTAAAAGGGTGAATTTTATGGTATTTGAATTATATGCCCATTTTTAAAAGTTGCTATCTCATCATCATGACTAACACGATGAATAATAACCCCTAGTGTTAGAGATCTTATCCAAAATCCCGTCAGGGTTCATTTCCCAAGTGTTTCATAAATATTTTTATTTCCCATGGTTTGTTCCAGTCACATACCAACCAGGGCCACACCCTGCAAGTGATTAACGCACAGATAAATCTCTCAAAACCAGAAGGTTCCTCTCCCTAGCTCTTCTCTTGCAATGTGTCTGTGAGGGACCCAGACTGCTGGTCTTCTGCATCTTCCCACAGTCTGTGTTCTATTGCCTCCCTGGGGTAGGGAACCCCACATTCTCAGCCTGTTAAATAGGGCACTCCACCTCAGCCCACCCCTATGGCAGCTGACTTGACAAAGAAATATTGCTGCAAGGTAGGGGCTGGGACAGAGCCCGGGTGCCAGGTAAATAGCAAGGGCTAGGCCTTACCTGCAAACTGCTACAAGAATATTGTCAGAGAGACCAGGACTTCCCCAACGAACAGAAATTTTCCTGGGTCCTCTTATCTTTCCACTTAGCACAGATTCACAGGGCACTCCACCCCTCCCACCTCTGCCGCCAGAGCTGTATCCTGCCCCGTGCAGAGGCGGGAGCAGGAAACCTGGGTCTCCATCCTCAGCTGAGAGGCTTCCACCTTCCCCCTCTCATCAGGTGGACCCCAAACTCCCACCCTGGCTCATAAGGCTTTGCAGGGCCGAACCAGCTACCCTCTGCCAGCTGGCTCAGAGACTCACTCTGCTACTGTACGCTGGCCAGACGCCCCCTGTCATCAGAACACCCACACGGGTCTTTCCTTCCTCGGGGCCTTCGCACGTGCTGTTTCTTCTGCATCAATGCTTCCCAGCACACACGCTGATTTTTCACAGGGCTGATAACATACAGGCTCCAAGCCACCCTTCCTGATCTCCTGCCTACTGTCCCACCCAACCACTATCTCTACGCCTTTGCTCTCTCTGTTTTGAGTTCTTGAGAGACCTTGCATGTCCCTCCCAACTCTTTCCTTTTGCTTGCTGTGTTTGGTTATTCGTATTCTCTCTGAACTGGAATCTTGGCTCCGTGAGGGTGGGGCCCTGCGTCTAGATTTGAACACAGAGGAGATGCATGAGCAGGTAAGCGAAGGACCCAGGAGTGCGCAGGGCAGCGATTCTCTGCCCATCTCACAGATGGGGAAATAGAGGCCCAGGCACAGCTGAGGTCCGTCTGGACAGAAATCGAGGGCTCACCCTGTGCGCCACCTGCCCTTGGGAAGGTGGATGGGTGCTGCACGGGCAGCCCACAGGAGGGACCCACTTTTCCCCCTTGGCCATCTGTTCTGCCTTCCTGGGCACCTGCCGGGGCTGCCAGCGTGGAGAAGGACAGGGCCCAGTTCGGGTGGGAGGAGTCCTGTGAAGTGAGCGCCGCTTCTGCGGGGAAGCAGGAAGGTGAGAGGCACAGGGGCAGCTGGGCAGGTTTGTGGGCCTGGATGCACCCTGGCCTGGAATCATAGGTTTGCCAGATGCAATAGAAGACACCAGGTAAACCTGAAGTTGAGATGAACAACTGATAATGTTTTAGTATAACTATGCCCCAAATAGTGCATGGGATGTACTTATACTAAAAAGTGGTTTACGTCAAGTTCACTGCAGGCAGGAGTCAGAGAGGAGTGGTGCTCCAGGTGCACGTGAAAAGGTGACAAGATTTGTCCCCACTCCAGCCACCTGGGCACTTAAGTGCTTGTGTGCAGTGTGCCTGGGGGGTCCAGGCAGTTTGCTTTGGATCACCTGCTGGGAGCATAACGCAAAGAAGGAGGCAGCAGTGCTGTCTGGGAGATGCACACAGACATCGTGCCCAGGGGGGATCTGGTACCCTGGTGGTGTATGGCAGCCTTGACCTGCGAGAACATCAAGGTTTGAGCTCGAAGTGTCAGCTTGGCCAGCAGAACCAGCAGGGACATCTGTGCACTGTCCAGCTCCATGGATTCATGGTGGCAGCGGTGAACTGGCCTGGACCACACCTGCTGTACCCCTGACTCTAAACCCACTAGCAGCTGAGGGCGGTCGAGGCCAGCAGATGTGGGAGAATGAACTGAAGCTGGACGTGCCAGTGGCATCAGTGCTTGTGGAACAAACCTCATGGCCATACACCACTGCAAGTCAGAGCTGACACCCCTGGAGTCTGACAATCTGGTTCCAGTCCCAGCTCTGCCACAACTTCGCCCGGGCTAGGTTGCTCTAACAAATAGACCTTACCTTTTCTGAGCCTTAGCATAATAGAAATTGGTCTCCTGCTTACTTAATGGCCCTGAGTGGTTGCTCAGGCTGGCAGGGCAGTTCTCCACTTGGAAGAATCCAGGCTCTTTCTATCCCATGGCTGCTATGCCCTAGGACCTTGTTGTCTTCCATACCCAGAAAGTGGAAGGGGAAAAGAGGACATGGGGGAGGGAGGTAGATTCGCTCTCTTAAAGGACGCAGAAGAGGCAGAGATGCCACCGGAGTGAATTGGTCACATGACCACACCTAAATGCAAGGGAGGCTGGGAAATGTGGTCCAGTTGTGTGCTTGACTACAATCCTACTTTTATAGAGGATGGAGAAGACAGCTTTCATTGGATATCTATAGCATCTTCTCCAAGGTGAGTTAATGTCTCTGGGGTCCCATCTTCTTGACTGTAAAATGGGAACGACAGTCCTTCCTCACGTAAAGTGCTTAGCACTGTGCCTGGCGCATGGTTAACCCTTGATAAATGGGCATCCAGCATTACCAGATACCTGTAGCCACCCTTGGGGTTCTTGGATATTTTGGGGAAGACTGGACCTCCTGCTAGGCAGGAGGGGTCAGGCATATTGAGATTTGGGACATTAACTAAAACACGACCAACAACACTTGGACTCCATCCGGGGAAACCCAAGCGTCTACAGTTCCACAGCTTTCTCAGAATTCAGTTCAACACTCTCCACATTCAGGTGTGAACATTAAGTAAGCGCCATGTTGCCAGTTCCAGAGAATAATTAGCCTTAGCTCCTGCCTTCCAGAGCCCTGAACGAGGTGACCAGCCAACCCCAGGGTTGATTGGACGTGGCCAGGTTACCTCGAAGACTAAGTCTTCATTTCTCAGACTCACTTGGTCTCTGTGCCTCCAGGACACAGCATTCTTAATTCATAATGTTAACTCAGTTCGCTTTTGGAAAATCTCAGCCACCCAGCAGAGACCTTGAGAAAGGACCCACCCTGAACTTGATTGGTCCAGTCATGACCACTCCTGCCTGAGGGGATGTGTCAAGACCCCTCCTTCTGCTTCCAACACAGGCAGGAGGCCCTCATCCAGCTGTGCTCAGGGTACTTCTGCTCCCGGGACCTCAGTGGAGTCACCAAACATCCCTCTGGAGCAGACGAGACCCAGCTTGTCGCCCTCACTTTTCTGATGGGAAGCTCACGCCCAGGAAAGGGAAGGTGTTGGCCTGGGGCCACGCTGCTGGGTGAGACAGAGCCGGGCCCTGCATAACTCAGCTCCTCCGCTTTACTCTTCTTGCCCCCCTTCCTGCAGCCCACTCTCTGGACTTCACTCAAGGTGAGACTGTTGTCAGACAGTAACTGGATCTTGTTGGACTCCTGCTTCAGACTCTCCGAAGGCTTCCCATTGTCTGCATAAATCAGATCTCAGCTCTGGGCTCTGCGTGCTGCACCCAGGACATCCCCACCCAGCTCCTGCCACCTCCCCTCCCAGGCCTACGGCAGCCACACCGCCATCCTTGCTGCTCTCAGAGTGCAGGGAGTTTGCCCCTGCCTCAGGGGGTTTTCTCTTGCTTCTCCTGTGACTAGCATGCCCACCACATGTCCTGACATGCTCATCACAGACTAACTCTTTTACATCCTTCAGGTGGTTCCTCAAATGTCACTTCCTGGAACAGCCACAGTTGGTGACTCACCGGCATCTCTTGGTTCCCATGCTTGAAAGCACATTCCATTCTTTGCTGGAGGCTTTCTCTGTCATCCAGAGGTCGCCAGGCCCAGTGGTGGGGTGGTAAACACTCCAGGGCTCCCCGTGCCAGTGACTTTCAAGAGTTGGTGTCTAAATGCCCCAGTGCCCTTGCCCTTTGGGTGGGTGGGTAGCTCTGAGGCTCCGGTTCTGAGCGGCATCCTGGAGGTCCCCAGCAGAACAGAGCCCCAGGTACCTGATGCTCAAGGTCTCTCTTCTCTGCTTCCCAGCAGTGCTTCCTGCCACCCCCTACAACCTGGCCTTGGGGTCGGCTTCTGGAATGATTCACACCAAGACACATCCTCAGAGGCCTTCCCTGCCCACCGTACCTGTAGGAGGTTGACTTGTAGCCCCAGAAAAGATATGTCCACATCCGAACCCTTAGAACCTGAGAATGTGACCTTATTTGGAAAGGCATATTTGCAGATGTAATTAAGGATCTAGAAATAAGGTCATCCTGGATTACCCAGGTGGGCCCTAGATCCAGGAACTGGTGTCCTTATAAGATGAGGAGAGGACACACAGAGAGAGGGAAGAAGGCTATGTGATGACACAGACACAGAGGAAAATGCCATGTGCAGTCAGAGGCAGAGAATGGAATGATGCCCCTACAAGCCAAGGAGTGCCGGCGGCCCCCAGAATTCAGGAGAGAGGCGTGGGACAGATTCTCCCCTAGACCCTCCAGAGGGAACCAATTCTGCAAACACCTTGATCTCAGACTCCTGGCCTCCAGAACTGAGAGAATACATTCCTGTTGTTTTAAGCCACCCAGTTGGTGGTAATCTGTTATGGCAGCTCCAGGAAAATAAGGCAATATCTAAGTAGCTCTGCACCCCAGTTCACTCAACAGACCCCAGTTCACTCAACACATCACTCAGTTGAACATCTTCATCAGAAAGTATGCAGGTGACCTGTTTGCTGTCTGTGTCCCTCTCTAGAATGAAAGCAGGTCCTAACTGTCCTCTTTGCCCCACCCTGTATCTCAGCTCCAGGACTGCACCTGACCCATGATAGGTCCTCTGTACAGAACTGATTAATGAATGAATGAGCCAATGGACCCCTGTCTAGCGGTCCTTGTCCACTCCTCAGCTCCCACCTGATCTAGAAGACAAATATCCATCCCCAACTAACCTTGGCCTCATTCTCTGTAGTTCTGGAGCTCTCAACCTGGTGGCACTTTAGAATCCCCTAGAGATTTTTTCACAAGCCCCAGGCCCAGCCCCATTCCTGAGATTCTGAATGAACTGGTCCAAGGTGGGACCCAGGCAGCAGCATTTTTTAAAAAATCCTCCAGGTGATGCCAAAGGGGAGCCAGGGCTGGGAAGCATTGGTTTAGATGGGGAGTGGGGAACAAGCTAGGGCCAGAGTTCGAGAGGGACCCACCAACCCAGTTTGCCTGGACTGAGGGAATTCCAGGGGTGTAGGACTTGCAGTGCTAAAACCACGACCAACGCAGCCAATCAGGATGAGTTGGTATAAGCGTTCCTCAAGCCTTGTGAACGATATTCCACCCAGCCAGCCACATCCCATCCTAGCCGCTTTTAGAAGAAGGAATCCCTACTATCTAGAGCAGGCACCCATGGGTGCCTGCTCTAACCACGTGGACGTCAGAAAAGACAGGGCCGCAGCTGGACAGTGGGGGTGGGGGTGGGACGGGGGCCTGGGACTCAGGCTGCTGGTGCTGATGATGGATAGCCAGCCCCCCACCCCCCGAGGCAGGCACGATTCTAACAGAAGAATTTTCTGTTAGATTCTAACAGAAGGATGCTCCCATGTGGTTTGTGGGCACTGCAGACTCATTGTGAGAGGCTTTTGGGGTCAGGCTTGGTTTGCTGCCTCCTCAGTGTTCCCTACTAGGGCCTGGCACATAGTAGGTGCTCAGTCAACAGAGGTTGCATGAATAAAGGCATGTAAGAGATTGATAATCATGTCAGCTGGGAACAACCAGGCCATTCCTGAATTCCTCCTGCCCCAGGAGCAGCCCTGCAATGGAGGATCAATGCCCCAGCTCCCTCGCCATGAGGTGGGACTTCCCTTCCTTCCTGGGATCCCTTCCCAAATGAACGATTTCCATCCACATCCTTTTCTCGGGATCCCTTTCTGAGGAGTGTACTGGCTGGGCCCCATTTTGTTTCCACTTCCTGCATTCAAGATATTCAGCCCCAGTTTGTGATCTCAGTCTTCCTGGGCCTGAGAAACCAACAGACCACCCCTGTTTGCCCAATGACTGGGGCCACCTGGTAGGCACCAGTGTAGCCCTGCAGGTGCACCTGGCTAGTGTTCATTCTGATGGTCTGGTATCCTTTCTAATGCTGATGCCCCACTGAATGGTTAGACCAGCTTTATTGAGGTGTAATTCCCATACTATACAATTTATTCATTTAAAGTACACAATTCAATAGCTTTTAGTATATGAACTAGATGTCTAACCATCACTACAGTCAAGTTTAGGACATTTTCATTGGTCCAAGATAACTTGTACATCTAATACACTATTTCCCCAAACCTTCATCCTCCCCAGCCCTAGGCACCCAGTAATCTATTCTACTGTCTCTATGGATTTGCCTATTTGGACATTTCATATAAATGGAATCATACAATATGTTGTCCTTTGTGTCTGGCTTCTTTCACTCAGTATGATACTTTCAAGGTTCATCCATGTTGTAGCATGTGTCAGTGCTTCACTCCTTTTTAAGGCTGAATAATATTCCATTGTATGGGTAGGTCACACCTGATTTATCCATTTATCCCTGGATGGACATTTGGGTTGTTTTCACTTTTTGACTATTCTGAATAAGCTACTATGAACATTCCTGTATAAATTTTTGTATGGATAGAATTTTTTTCAATTCTTTTGCTGTGGATATACCTAGGAGTGGGATTGCTAGGTCTATATATCTTTTGAGGAACTGCCAGACTGTTCTCCAAAGCTTTATTGAATTAAAAAAAAATTAATGGAAGCAGAACATAACATATATACAGACAAGTGCAAAATTGTAAATGTGCAACTTAATGTGTTTTCACAAACTGAACAGTCCCATGTCACCAGCTCCCAGAAATCAAGGAGCAGGATGCTTCCAGCCCTCCAGTCCCCTCCCCAAGGGGAACCATTGTTTTGCCCTGTAATAGCACAAGTTCATGTTCCTTTCTGGATTTAAAATATTCTCCACCCTGGGGAGGGTTGGCAGCCCATGTTCATAACCAAGACTCCGTGTCCCCTTCCAGCATGGGGGACCCTCAACCCTCCAGGTACAGAGGAATCCTTCCGCCTCCCACCAAGTCAGAGGAATGCCTTCTCTGTTCACCAGAGTGGGAAGAGTTTGGCAAGATTCAAGAAGGAAGCAGATTGCCTCACCTCTCAGGAACCCTTTTTTCTGTTTCCTTGTCTCGCAAGAAGAGGCAGGAAGGCCCAGGAGGCCGGGTGACTTCAGGCTGGGAACATGCCGGGAGGGAAACACACTCCCAAATCTGGAGCCAGGGAGGCTGGCAATGGGGTCTATGGGCCTTCATGCAGCCCCCGTGCCTCCCCGGCGACAGCCTGCTGGGAGTTTTAGGGGCTTTCCCGAAGTTACAGAACCAAGAGACATTTTTCTTGATCTTGGCTTGGCCTCGAGCTCCAACACTCAGCCTGAAACCGAAAGCTGGGGTTGGTCTGAGCTGTGACTTCTCTTGTCTGAGATTAGGGCTCAGGCCAGACACAGTAACTTCAAAGTCATAACACATGTGGCCTGAGCATCTTCATCTGTTTGACATCAGAAGTCCTCCGGAGAGCCCAGACGTCTTAGCCTGGCCCAGACACACGTGGTTGGGAGGGGGATCTGGTACCCGGAGCACAGTCTCCCGGGGAGCGGGGGTGGCGGCAGGGCCTGTGCTGAAGTAAAGACATGACACGACTACTGTTAGGCTGCAGTGAGAGGACCCCAGAGGTCACAGCGTGTGCCCTCCTGTCGCCCTCTGGATGGACCCTCCCACCTTTATCACCCGCCACCCTTGCTCTCTGCTCTGCTCTTAAGGGCTCTGACCCTTAAGCAACACATGAACAGGCAGGCTCCCGAGCCCTCCAGCTTCTGGTGGCCAATGGGGGACCCTGACAGGAGGTCAGAATGTAGGGGAGACTCCATCAAAGATCAACAAACCTGGACACGAGTTAAAGTGGCGAGGACGGGTTTTATTCAGTGATACTCTTGTAATAAGGAAGAGGGACCAGTGTGAATGGGACTCAACTTCCCTGAAATAAAAGGATGGAGACTTTTAAAGGCTGGGTCTGCTAAGGGAAGGGCACTGCAGGGTGGGAAGGGGGTTTGTCCATCGGATTATGTCACCTGGCTTTGTTAACTGACTTTTGTCTGGAGGAAAAAAAACTTCTGCTACCTTTACGACAGGAGGCGGTGGTGCAGAGTGAAGTGAGGTGCCCACAAAGTGAGGTCCTTATCCTCCCATAGGGACTAGGAGAGAAAGTGTGTTTTGTGAGGAGCAGAGTGTGTATGCTTTTTGGCTCAGAAACTATACTCTTGGGACTTCCCTGGAGGTCCAGCAGTTAAGACTCTGTGCTCCTAATGCAAGGGGCCAGGGTTCGATTCCTGGTCAGGGAACTAGATCCCATATACTGCAGCTAAGCCGGCGCACCACAACTAGAGAAGACTGTGCGCTGCAACGAAGACCCAGCACAGCCAAAATAAATAAATTAATTAATTAATTAAATTTTTAAAAAAAAGAAACTGTACTCTTCAGTGCAAGCAAATAAAAGCAGTATTTGGCAATGAAAAAGGAAAACTGTGAGCAGAGGTGAGGCAACCTGCCTCCTTCTTGAAGCGTGCCTGGCTCTTCTTACTCTGAGGAACAGAGAAGGCCTTGCTCTAACCTGGGGAGGGGGGCCGAGGGAGGATCCCTCTGTACCTGAATGTTTGCTTTTCAAAGAGAAGATACCCAGGTCCTGGAGAAAACGGTTTTGGATGGTAGATTTACATTGCAAAGGGCAGAGAAAGGATTTACAAACATCTCTCCAGCATTCAAGGAGATCCCAGGGACCCCCTTTAGGCCCCAGCTCTTAGGAATGGTCTCCAATGCCCTCCTCAGCATCACCTGGGAGCTTGATGGAAACGCAGAATCTCAGGCCCCACCCCAGACCCACTGAACTCAAATCAGTGATTCTTAACCACTGCACCACCAGGGAAGTCCCAAGAATTCACCTTCCAATGCAAGGGACGTGGGTTCCATCCCTGGTTGGAGAAGGAAGAAGTAAAATTATCTCTGTTCATGGATGATATGATCTGATGTGTAGAAAACCCTAAAGTGTCCACACCAAAAAATTTGTTAGAATTAATAAATGAATTCAGCAAAGTAGCAGGTTAAGAAACCAATACACAGAAGTCAGTTGCATTTCCATATACTAACAATGAATGACCCAAAAAGGAAATTAAGAATACAATAGCATCAAAATGAATAAAATACTTAGGAATTAATTTGACCAGGGAGGTGAACAACTCGTACAATCAAAACTTCAAAACATTGCTGAAAGAAATCAGAACGTAAATAAATGGAAATACAACCCGTGTTCATAGACTGGAAGACAATATCGTGAAGCTGTCGATATCACCCAAATCAATCTACGGAGCAATGCAACCCCTATCAAAATCCCAATGGTCTTTTCTGTAGAAATAGAAAAATCCATACTAAAATTCGTATGGAATCTCAAGGGATCCCAATCTTGAAAAAGAACAAAGCTGGAGGACTCGCACTTCTTGATTCCAAAACTTCCTACAAAGCTACAGAAATCAAAAGTGTGGTACTAGCATAAAGACAGATATATAGATCAATAGAAAAGAATAAAGCACCTAGAAATAAACGCTCATATATGTGGTCAAATGATTTTGACAAGGGTGCCAAGATCATTCAATGGGGAAAAGACAGTCTTTTCAACAAATGGTGCTGGAAAAAGTGAATATCCACATGCCAAAGAATGAAGTTGGACCCTTACCTAACACCATATAGAAAAATTAACTCAAAATGTGTCAAGGACCTGAAACAAGTTTTAACTCTCGGAAGAAAACATAGGGCAAAAGCTTCAAACCCTGCATTTGGCAATGATTTCTTGGATATGACACAAAGGCACAGGAAACAACAACCAAAAAATTAACAAATTGAACTTCATGAAAAAAGTTTAAATTGTACATCAAAAGGCACTGTCGGGCTTCCCTGGTGGCGCAGTGGTTGACAGTCCGTCTGCTGATGCAGGGGACACAGGCTCGTGCCCCGGTCCGGGAAGATCCCACATGCCGCGGAGCGGCTGGGCCCGTGAGCCATGGCCGCTGAGCCTGCACGTCTGGACCCTGTGCTCCGCAACGGGAGAGGCCACAGCAGTGGGAGGCCCGCGTACCACAAAAAAAAAAAAAAAGGCACTGTCAACAGAGTAAAAAGCAACCCACAGAATGGAAAAAAATTTGCAAATCGTGTATCTGTTAAGGGATTAATATCCAGATTATATTGAAAATTCCTAAAACTCAACAACCCAATCCAAAATGGGCAAAGAACTTAGCCATTTCTCCAAAGAGTATATGCAAATGGCCAATAAACACGTGAAAAGGAACCCAACATTACTAACCATTAAGGAAGTGCAAATCAAGACTACAATGAGATATCAACTCACACCCACTGGATGGCTACTATTAAAAAAAAAAACTGTTGCTGATGATGTGGAGAAATTAAAACCCTTATGAATTGTTGATGAGAATGTAAAATGGTACAGCCACTGTGGAAAACAGTATGGCAGTTCCGCAAAAAATTAAAAATAAAACTACCACATGATCCAGCAATTCCACTTCTGGTTATACATCCAAAAGAACTGAAAGTAAGGTCTCAAAGACACATCTGTGCACCCATATTCACAGCAGCATTATTCACAGTAGCTAAAACATGGAAGCAACCTGTGTCCATCAACGAATGAGTAAATGAGCAAAATGGATACATACCTACAGCAGAATATTATTCAGTCTTAAAGAGGAAGGAAATTCTGACCCTTGTTACAATATGGATGAATCTTGAGGATATTATTCTAAGACAAATACTGTATGACTCCACTTATGTAAAGTACTTAGAATAGTCAAATTCATAGAGATGGAAAGTAGAACGGTGGTTGCCAGGGGCTGGGGGTAAGTGGGGGATGGGGGGTTATTGTTTAATGTGTGTAGAGTTTTAGGTTTACAAGGTGAAAAGTGTTCTGAGATGGTTGGTGGTGATGGTAGCACAAGATTATGAATGTATTTAATACCACTGAACAGTATACTTAAAAATGGTAAAGATGGTAAGTTTTATGTTGTGTGTATTTTACCACAATAAAAAATTTGGGGGGAAAAGAATTAGCTACTTTTTTTTTACTTTCCACAAGTAGCCTTTTAGTAGGTATAACTCAGACACCACCAGGAGAAAAGAGGCAACGTAAATGAGTAAAGCAGGTGGGTGTCATGCATTAGGGAGTGGTGGAGATTGTGTCTAACTAAGAAGGACATTGCCCCTGTATTAGTTTGCTACAGCTGCCATAACAAAGTACTATAGACTGGGTGGCTTAAATAGCAAAAAATGATTTTCTCACAATTCCAGGGTTAGAAGTCTGAGATCAAGGTGTCAGCAGGATTAGTTTCTCCTGAGTCCTCTCTCCTTGGCTTGTAGATAGCTGCCTTCTCCCTGTGTCTTCACTCTGTACATTCTTACAAGGCCCCCAATCACATTGGATTAGGGCCCCACCCCAACGACCTCATGTTAACCTAATTACCTCTTTAAAGACCCCATCTCTAATGTAGTCACATTCTGAGGTACTGTGGGTCAAGACTTCAATATATGAATTTGGGGAGGGGGCCCAATTCAGCACACAACATTCTCCATGAGAATATTCCCTTTCACATTAGAAAACAAATTCATTTCGCATGCCAATCGCTTTCACCCCCTGCCTGTTTGCAGGCTTTGCTGCAGCACATTTGTTGACTGAAGAACGGTGGGCATTTCTTCCTAGAAGGGAGAAAGCCAGACTTTGCTGGAATTGGGGTGATCTTTGTTCCCTGCACTGTCCAGGTTTGGAGAAGTAGATTCATGCATATTTATTTGGAAAGGAGAACTCACTCCTGTGGTTTCTCCATCTTGGGAGGAAGTTCCATGAAAACAAAACAAAACAAAACTTGTTTTTGAAGCACTTTCTCCCAAAATATGTTGGATACTTAGAATTACCGCCCTCCTTCGCCGATGATGCCTGGAGGAACCCGGCCAGGTCTGGCTTGGGGACGAGGAATTTTGGGTTGAGTGAGTCTAAGGCAGCACCTCACACTCACCCGCCTTCTCAGTGTCTCTGTAGCTGGTCATCATGCACGTTTCTTAACACCCACTCTGGATGTGGCAGCTTCAGAGAAACACTAATTGAGTGCCTGATGAATGCAGAACCTTTTGGTGGTAGGGGAGAGGAGAAATGAGAAGGTATGTGTTTTGTGAAGGGTGCGTGCTGAGCTAGTTCTAATGATGACATTTTTACTTTTTTGCTGTGAGATCACAAGCAGGCGGCTTTGCCTCTCTGAGCCTCAGTTTTCCTCAGAATGAGGATGAGCCTCACCCACCTTGTAGGGTTGCCAGGTGACTCAAGTGTGAAAACCTAGATGAGTGTGCTTTCAAAAGTCATGAAGGCCTGGGAAGTATGGGCATTGTCATCACAGTTGGGGGAAACTCAAAATCAGAATGAGACGCATGCCAGTGAAATATCAGAAACGAAGTCCCTAAAAAGATGCGGTGAAGTAGAGCAGAAAGGCAAGAAGTTGGGTTTCAGTTCATTACTGTGAGCTACACAAATTGTCCACCCTGTGCTCCTTGGGCTCCTCTTCTGTAAGATGGAGATCAAAGTATTTAACTTTTGGAGCCATTTTGAGATCATAATAATCAATACTAATCGGCACTAATCTGCACTGGACCCTTACTCTGTGCTGGGCTCAGGTGTTTCGTTCACCATTCCTCATTTTAGCCCCATGGCAACTCCAAGGGGTAGGGACTAATTTCTACTTCCATTTCACGGATGAAGCTCAGAGAAGTCAATTAACTTGCCCAGAGTCACACAGCTTGGGAGAGGTTGACCAGGCTCTCAAATGTGGGCTAGTCGATCTGTGAAAATGCTTATAAGATGTCAAGCTTCAAACAAAGCTACAATGTTGTCAGTGATTGCAAGGGGACAGGGAGTGGAGGTGGGGAGAATACAGAAGTGGTGAGTAGTGGGTGGGTAAATCTGAGAAGCCTTGCTGGAAGAAACAGATGTGGTCAGGTCTTGAAGAAGATTAGGCCTATTGACAAATAGAGGGATGGGTGAGGGAATTCCAGGTGGGTGGATTGACGGGGCAAAGGCAGGGAGGGGGGAATTAGCAAGCTCTGTGCACTGGTGGG
Source organism: Aethalodelphis obliquidens (assembly GCF_003676395.1). Lineage (NCBI taxonomy): Eukaryota > Metazoa > Chordata > Mammalia > Artiodactyla > Delphinidae > Aethalodelphis > Aethalodelphis obliquidens. The sequence continues at coordinate 4,753,005 of NW_020837962.1, read as the reverse complement.
AAAGCAGATCGTCTCTCATTGGAGGGCACTGGCGAGAAGGCTGAGATGAACTGAGTGGGGTTAAAAAGGTAAATGGGAGGAAATTATAATTGTGTTATAACCACAACTGTGTTAGTATTAATTGAAGGCTTGCTCTGTACTGGGTACTCTAACACTTAGCTCTAAACATCAGTTTTCTTATCTGAAAAGAGGTTAAACAGTTGCCTATCTCTCAGGGCTGTTATGAGGATTATTTGAAAGAATAGGTGTCCAACTCTTGTAAGCCCAGAAACATTCTTGCGGCTTCCTGGTCCCCATTCTCTTGGGGGCGCCCCTGAGCGCGCCCTGTGTACATTTCATTCCTTCATGCATTCTACAAGCATTTACTGAGCACCCAGCAGGTGCCAGGCCCTGGGGATTCAAGAGTGGACAAGACAGAAAACATCACTGTCCCTGGTTAGCTCCCATTCAGGTGAGAAACACATGCTATGGAGAAAAATAAAGCAGACCAAGAGGGTAGGGAAGGAGAGAGCCATGTGTATAACTGAGAAGAAGAACATTCCAGGCAAAGAGAGCAGCAAGTGCAAAGGCCCTGGGCTGGATCGGGTGCGCCATACTTGAGGAACAGCAGGGAGGTCAACAGAGCTGGAACAGAATGGGCAGGGGGAGGCTGGGAGGAGGTGAGTTCAGAGAGGTAGAGGGGGATGGGAATGTCAGGGTCTTACAGGCACAGGGAGGAGCCGGATTTTCCTCTGAGTAAGATGGGAGCCCTCAGAGCTTCGGGCAAGCAGACGAGTGAGCTGATTTTGTAGAAGAGCATCTAGCTGCTAGGTGGAGAATGTACTGAGTGGCTACGGGGAAAGGTAGGTGACAAGCTAGTGGCTCAGACATGGATGGTGGCAGTGGAAGTGGTAAGAAGTGGTCCAGTTCAGGGTAGTAATTCCAAAGGTAAAGCCAATAGCCTTCATTGGTGGCTTGGTTCCTCATTGATGTGAGGAACCAGAAGGATGGCATCATCCTCAACAGAGATAAAGAAGGTGGTGCCTGGGTGGGTGTGAAGAAGGAAATTGTGAGTTTGTTTCATTTTTTTCATCTGAAAGGGACTTTAACTTCTTTTCTAAATTGAAATAAATTGACATAATATAAAATGCAGTGATTAGCATATTCACAAAGTTGTGCAACCATCATCACTATCTAACTCGAGAAAATTTTCATCACCCCCAAAAGAAACCCCATTAGCAGTCACGCCCCATTCCTTCTCCTCCAGCCCCTGGCAACCACATATCTGCTTTCTGTCTCTGTGGATTTGCCAATCCTGGACATTTCATACAAATGGAATCACATACTTTACAACCTCTTGTGTTTGGTTTCTCTCACTCAGCATAATGTCTTGAAGGTTCATCCAAGTTGCAGCATGACTGTGGACGATGTACTGACTTCATTTTTTATGAATGAAAAATATTCCTTTGTGGGGATATATCACATTTTGTTTATCCACTCCTCCACTGATGGATGTTTGGGTTGTCTCTACTTTGGGGCTGTTTCGAATAATGCTGCTATGAGTACTCGTGTACAATTTTTTGTGTGGACATGTTTTTACTTCTCTTGGGTATATGCCTAAGAGTGGAATTGCTGGGTCACGTGATAACCCTGTGTAACTTTCTGAGGAACTGCCAAACTGTTTTCCAAAGTGGCTGCACCATTTCACATTCCCAACAACGTATGAGGGTTCCAGTTTCTCCACGTTTTTGCCAACACTTGCTATTGTTCATCTTTTTCGCCATCCCAGTGAGTGTGGAGTGGTTTTGGTTTGCATTTCCCTGATGACTGATGATATTGAGCATCTGTTCCTGTGTGAGTGTGTTACATTGGAGATGTCTGCTGGACATCCAGATAGCGCACAGACAGATGAGGCACAGACAGATGGACATGGAGGCCTAGAGTTCGTGGCAGAGGCCTCGGAGGGTGACATAAATATTGGAGTCAAGAGCGTACGGGGGCTTCCCTGGTGGTGCAGTGGTTGAGAGTCCGCCTGCCGATGCAGGGGACACGGGTTTGTGCCCTGGTCCGGGAAGATCCCACATGCTGCGGAGCGGCTGGGCCCGTGAGCCATGGCCACTGAGCCTGCGAGTCCGGACCCTGTGCTCCACAACAGTGACAGGCCAGCATACCGCAAAAAAAAAAAAAAAAAAAAAAAAAAAGGAAGAGCGTACGGATGGCGCTTAAAACCATGGGGCTGGATGTGATCACTCAGGGGTTGAGTGTGGCTGAAGAAGAGAAGAGGTGTGAGGACAGAGCCTTGGAGTGCTCTAACTTTGAGAGAGGGGGGCAACCAAGGCAAGATATAGGAGGAGAAGCAACCCCAAGTGGGGAAAGTATTGCAGAAAGAGAGTGATGGACTGTGTCATGCAGTACAGGTTGTTCAAGTTACATGTTGGTTTTAACAGCATGGCGGCAAGAGTAACCTTGACAAGAGCAATTTCGGTGGATGGCAGGAGAGAAAGCCTGGTTGGAGGGAGGTTGGGAGGATTGGATGCGGGCAGTCAACAGGTGCAAACTTCCAGTTACAAGATAAATAAGTACAAACAACAAGGATTTACTATATAGCACAGGGAACTGTATTCAATGCCTTGTAATAGACTCTAATGGAAAAGAAGAGAAAAAAAGAATATAGATATATATGGGTAACCAAATCACTTTGCTGTACACCTGAAACTAACACAATATTGTAAATCAGCTACACTTCAATTAAAAAAAAAAGATAAATAAGTACTAGGGATGTAACGTACAACATGATAAATATAATTAATACTGCTGTTTGCTATAAGTGAAGGTTGTTAAAAGGGTAAATCCTAAGAGTTCTCATCACAAGGAAAGAAGTTGTTTTCCTATTTCTTTAATTTTGTATCTATATGAAATGGTGATGCTCACTAAACTTGTGGTCATCATTTCATGAGGTATTTAAGTCAAATCATTATGCTGTACACCTTAAACTTACACAGTGCTGTATGTCAAGTACATCTCAATAAAACTGGAAGGAAACAACATTTTTAAATAAACGGAAACAAAGAGAGAGAGAATGGGAGGACAAGAATTCAAGACAAGGAATATAGGTAGTGCTTTCAAGGAGTTTGGCTTTAAAGGGAGCTGAGAGAGATATCACCCCACCCCTGCTCGAAGGGCTTTCATAAAAACACAAGAGATAACATGTCGGCGAGGATGTAGAGAAAAGACCACACTTGTGCACTGTTGGTGGGAATGTAACTTGGTGCAGACACTATGGAAAACAGTAGGTACATTCCTCAAAAACTTACAAACAGAACTATCATGTGATCCAGCAATCCCACTCCTGGGAATTTATCCTAAGGAAATGAAGCCAGGATTTCTTCACGATCCTGCACTCCCATGTACATTGCAGCACTAGTCACAATAGCCAAGACATGGAAGCAAGCTAAGTGTGTGTCAGCAGGTGAGTGGATAAAGATGTGGTACACATATACAGTGGAATATTATTCAACTATGAGAAAGAATGAAATCCCACCGTTTGTAGCAACATGGATGATCCTTGACGACGTTATGCTAAGTGACATAAGGTCAAACAGAGAAAGACAAATACTGTATGACCTCACCTGTATGTGGAATCTTAAAAAGCCGAACTCAAAGAAACAGAGTAGAGTGGTGGTTACCAGGGGCTGGGGGCAAGGGAAACGGGGAGATGCTGGTTCCAGTTAGAAGATGAATAAGCTCTGGGGAAGGGATGCACAGCGCTGTGAATATAGATAACAGTACTGCACTATGCACTTGAAAGTTGCCCGAGAGTAGATGTTAAATGTTCTCACCACAAAAAGAAGTGTTAATTATGCGACATGATGGAGGTGTTAACTAACACGGCAGTGGTTATTGTGTGGCAATATACAAGTGTATCAAATCAACAGGCCGTACCCCTTAAATTTACACAATGTTATGTGTCAATGATATAATAAAGTTGGGGAAAAAAAGAAAAATAAAAGGAGCTGAGAAGTGGAGCTGGGGCTGGAGGAGCTGTGCAGTAGAGAGAGGCACCTCAGAGGACCTACCTCTCTTCCTGGCCATTGTTATCTCCCTGCCCCACCCGCTGCTTGGCAACCAACTGGGGCTTGGCACTAAAGGTTTGTAAACTAAATAATGATTATAATAGCAATGCCAGTCGCCAGTCCCATTGTCCCCACAAGGTTGTTAGGAGACTGAAAGTAGAACAAAAATAGCCAAGAGACCTCCTGGTAAAGTGAGGTTCATTCTTCTCTGGTACGGGAAGTGTCGTCATCATATATAAAAGGATTTCCTTCTTCTTTCCAAAGACTTGGCTTGATGGTTCTACGCTGTAGCTGAGAGTGTGACCACAGGCTCAACCTTCGGGAGGACAGATTGGTACTAGCCAGCAACCTCTAGGCATTTAGAGGTGTGTGATCATTGCAGTGTTGTCTGTAAAAAAAACCAAAGTAACATCAGTGCCCATTCTTAAGAGGAATTGGCTAGGTAAACAATGATATATCCATTCCATACAATATTATCGCACTGTCAAAAAGAAGGAAAGAGATTTACATGCATGGATATAGAATGATGTCCAAAATACATTAAATGAGATATTTGAAGATCTAGCTGCATAGCAGTATGTGTAGTAGGATGTTAGAAAGGACAAGGACAAGTATGGCTAGCAGGATTTATTTTTTATCAGTTTCAGGGAAAAGAAAGGAGGCAAAGCCAGTGTAGGAATTGATCCCCCACTTTGCAGATGGAGTTGTTATTTCCCAGGAGGCAAAACCGACTTTCTAACCCCCCTTACTGAGCCTGAGGTTGAGCTGTGTGGGGAAGAGTGGATTCTTAGCTACGGGGCACTTTCCAGGGGGCAATGAAGTTGGTTTCACCCAAAATGGGCTTTCCTGAACATACCACTTCTGAAATTCCCCAAGCCCTCCTCACTGATTACGGGGGGCCAGGAGAGGTATGTGGGCAAAACATCATATGCTTGCATCTGCTAAGAGCAAGTGGAGTAAATCCTACGGGCAGGCTTCCCATCACCTGTGGCAACTATGGTTACATCCAAAACTCCAACCAAACCACCTCTAGAAGAAATCGGCTTGGCACTGCCCTTCCCAGGGCTTAGCTATGCCAGGACCATATTAGAAACCCAATCTTCTAGTGCCTTTGTTCACGTCTTCATTCATTTATTCACTCATTAAGTTTTTATCAAAGGCTTTATCTATGGCAGACCTTATGATGGACCCTGGAAATAGAAAGATGGATGAGATCCATTCTCTGCCTTTAAGGAGCACACAGTCCAATGGGAGAAGGTAGGCAGTTAAGTAAATAATTATAATTTCATGAGAGGAGTTAGTGAAAACCCAAGTATTTAGTGAAAACCCCTACTCCCCACCTGGATGCCTAGGAAAACAAAAGCAATCATCACAAGAAAATTTTAATGATGTGTCTGGTCCTTTATAAGTTTAATTTATAAGTTTAGTTCTCATGAGTTTAGTCTCCATATTTCCTTAGGCTCCTATTGGCTGTGAACTGTTTTTATATTTGTAACTTTTTATTGAGAAATAATTATAGACCCATAAGCTGTTGCAAAAATAGTATCAAGCAGTGTGGTGTGTCCCTCACCCAGCTTCCCCCAATGGCAACATCTCACATAACTACAGTGCATTGGCAGACCCAGGAAACTGACATTGGCCCAATAAAATTAACTAGACTACAGACCTGTCGAACCCTCCCTATTGAATGCAGCATCTGGCTCTGTCCATCACCCTCTTTCTTGGGTGTTGGTCAGTTTGTCTGAATGTTTGCCACCATTTGCAAAATAAAATTGCCATTCTTGCAAAGTTACAGAATTTCCTGAAGTTGATGTAAGTGATATTGGAGAACCATTCAAACACACCCAAAGATATTGACAAATGAGCATCCGGCCTATGTGATTCTTAGACCAAGACACAACTAAAGAAGAGGAAAATGAGGAGAAGAAGACAGGACAGGTGCTTAAAAAAGAACAATTTCATTATGAAAAGACTAAGAAATGCCTTCTGGGAAACTGAGAGCATCTTATAATATTTTTACAAGCACAACTCTCTGTATGATCGTGGTGTGAAACTTGTAGAAAAGGATGTCATATCATAGCTTTCAAACAAATTTTTGTCAGGAAGTTATGTCAAAGAGAAAAAGAAATATCGGCCCTGGCTTCATCATCTGTTTAGTCTAAGAATTAGTACAGAATTGCAATTGTAATTTTGTTAGCTAAAGATAGAATAATGCCTGTAAATTTTAGTTTCATTTAGTTTCACTTTTAAAGGTAGAGTCTCAATCAAATCCTTTTTTTCCTCTTGACATTTACTATGACATTTTAGTTCTATTCTAACTGGATTTGCTTTTACTTTACTTTTTTTGGTACAAATGATCCTCAAAGATCAAGAATTTCCTGACAAGGTATTAAAGGGCAAAAGACACAATGACTAATTCTTCCTGGAGGGGGTCAGGAGAGTCTTCCCCTAAGTAACATTTGGGCTGGGTATTGAAGAATGTGTAGGAGTTCACCAAGTGAAGAAGAGGAGAAAATGTATACAGTAAGAGAATGGTGTGAGTTGAAGTCACAGGAGGATGGAAGAGCATGGCTTCCCTTCAGATACTGTGAGTGGGTCACGATGTAGCTGCAGTAGACTGGGATGGGGTAAGGGCTGTTTTTTGTAGTAGGAGGTGAAGGCACAGAGGCTGTGCACATGAGACCTCATTGAAGTGCTGATGCTTTATCCCAAGGCAGTGGGGATAAAGGGTTTTGAGCAGAGGGTGTTGAGCTGAGGCAGAACATGATCATTGTTGCAGTATAGAAAGATTCCCGTAGCTGCTGCGGCTGTGAATTAGAGGAGGTGAGGGTGAAGGTAGGAAAACAAATTTTTTTTTTTTTTTTTTGGCCGTGCCGCAGGGCTTGTGGGATCTTAGTTCCCCCGACCAGGGATTGAACCTGGTCCTCAGCAGTGAAAGGCAAGGAGTCCTAACCACTGGACCAGGAAAACACATTTAGAGAGTGGTGGCTAAGATATAGGCTCTAGATTAGACCACTGTGTGGAGTCAGGCTCCACCACTGACTAGCCCTGGGACACTCCCTTAGCCTTCACAAGCCTCAGCTTCTTCATCTGCATAATGGGAATAGTAACAGTATACCCGTCATAGGATCTTCAGGAAGATTAACTGTCAGATATTCTGCTATTAGATAAGGACCACATTGGAGGCTAGATGAGACATGATGGGGAAGGTTATACTAAGGATTATAATTTAGGCTTGGTAGAGATGAAGGTGGATTAGAAACTCCGGATATGCATTGGCCATATAATCAAATGACCCAGGAACAAATTGCAGGTAGGGGAAGGATGTGGTTCAGGCGGAAGACGGACTTCAGGTCTTTGACCTGGCTGCCCGGGTAGAGGGAACGTCTAAGTGAACGTCATTCACTTTGATTCAGGAAACAAAGAAAGAGGAGCAGGTTTTGAGTTCAGAGTCAGTAGGTTTGGCTTTGAGCATGCGTAGAAAGATGAGATGACCTATCATAGCTAGGAAATTTTATATTTGTGTCAGGAATGTTTTTATTTAAGGCAAGTTTGTCATAAATAGTTCCATAAAGAACTAGAGGAACCATGGTAGCTATCTCAACCACTAGAAATTACACCAAACTTTTATAGTCCGAAGAAAAACATAGTTTGTTCAAGAAGGGAGAGGACTAAACAAAATTCTAGGAAATTTCCATACCCTGAAGTCATTTATATTAGAAGTAATAGAGAGACTCCTAATTCTAGCTCTATGGAGGATTAGAACCCTAATACTCCACCCACTGAAACAACTAAAATGCTGCATAAAATACTTGAATGCATCTTTTAAACACTTTCCTGACCTAGCACAAAGGTAGGGAATCCACGGAGTCCCCAAAGACATAAAGTCAGGGATACTGGGTGGTGAGCGTCCATCAAAGCCAGTTTTTTCCTGAGGGTTTCTTTCAAACTCTGGATAATTTGAGCTTCACCTTTAAAGGATGCAGTAGGTATAAGGGCAGAACACAGTCTAGGGAACCCCCAACTGAGAATTTAACAGTAGATCCCATAATAGAGCAGAACCACAGAGGATTACACCCTCTCTGGAAGGATGTGTGAGAAACATCCCTGCCAGACAGAAGAGATAGCTACAAAACTTGTCTGTCTCAATCATGGGGGTGAGTGTAGGAGAAAAAAAATTTCACCTGAGAATCTGTCATCACAAGGGGGTCTTCACGCAGTCTTGTGACCTGAATTCATGCTACGTAAGTAGCAAATAAAAAATTTTTTAAAAAAAACCCTCAAGCAAATAATGTAATTTAAAGATGTCACAAGTTGAAAGTAGGGTCCCCAGGGGTTAGCAGAAGGGAAGATGACTACTCACTAATGGAACTTAACTTTACAACAGAACTCATACAACACCTACAATAAATTTCTAAAGAAACAAATAGCCCACAGGTACAAAAATCCCACGCAGAGGAAAGGAAGTACAGCACCATGAGTAGAAATGTAAATGGATCAAACTCTCTAGTCAAAAGACAATGATTTTTAGAATGGATCTATTATGCATAAGAGGTATATTTAAAGTTTAAGAGCTCTAGAGAGATTAAAAGTCAAATGAGGAATTCCCTGGCGGTCCAGTGGTTAGAACTCTGCACTTACACTGCCATGGCCCGGGTCCAATCCCTGGTTGGGGAACTAATATCCCAAAAGCCATGCAGTGTGGCCAAATAAATAAATAAATAAGATAAAAAGTCAAATGATATGGGGAAAAGATATGCCAGATAAATATAATTAAAATAAAGTCAGTGTCACTATATTAGTATAAGACAAATAGACTTTAAGGTAAAAGCATTATCAGAGGACAAGAGAGTCATCGTATAATGATAACAAGTTCAATTCAACAAGAAGATGTAACAATTCTAGTTCTGCTCTCAAGTTTTTCCCTTCTCAAAGGAGAGGCTTATCTTACTTGGTTTCAACAGCTGTTCAGATATTCAAGATATTTCAGATTTAGCTTTAACCGATAAGACTAATGTCCATGAGAAAAGGAATTTTTGTCTTTTTCATTCACTGCTATATTCCCAATGCCTAGTAAACATAGTACCACACTTGGGTTAGGCACTCAGTAAATGAAATAATTTGTTGGATACCTACTATGTGTCAGGACATGTATACATGTTTTCTGATAACTTAAATAAAGAATTATGTCCTCAAGGGCTTCCCTGGTGGCGCAGTGGTTGAGAGTCCGCCTGCCGATGCAGGGGACGCGGGTTTGTGCCCCGGTCTGGGAAGATCCCACATGCCGTGGAGCGGCTGGGCCCGTGAACCACGGCCGCTGAGCCTGCGCGTCCGGAGCCTGTGCTCCGCAACGGGAGAGGCCACAGCAGTGAGAGGCCCGCATACCGCAAAAAATATATATAAATAAATAAAAAGAAAAAGAATTATGTCCTCAAAACCTCCCTGGACGGCTGGGATGATTAACACCATTTCAAAGATGAGGAAATGAAGGCAGTAAGGCACAGAGGAGTAAAAGGGCATGTTCAAACTTGTATCTGGTAGAATAGGGATGCAAATCCACCTATACTAACAACAAAACCAGCCATTCCCTCACACTCCCTGGCTTCCTTTCAGCTAGCATGGGCCAGATGTACATCAGTGCAGTTTTATGACACTGCAGTAGATTTATATTAATTTTTTACTTGCTACAGGAAACGGTTACGTTAGTACACACTCATTCCACAGGCTAAAGGGTATGAGTGTCTAAAGTCATATCTTAAAGAAGGAAAACAATTCCCTCTGCTATGATGGTACAAACTTCTACCTTTGTGTCATTTGAGGTCCTCCAGGAAGCAGACACCAAGACAGAGTTGGAATTCAAGAGACTGTTAGGGGATAATGCCTCCAAAAGATAAAGGGGAGAGAGAACAGGACTAGGTGAGCAGATCTGACATGTTTGAAAAGAAAGGAGGATTATGTAGAAAGAGCTTCAGATGTGGTACAGCTCTGAGAAGCCTCAGACAGGTCAACAGGGAGCCTGGGTACTTAGGATGCCCATAGAAGAGCCCCACACTGCCCAGAAATGGCCTTGTATCACTGCCATGCTCAGTCATTGGCCAGAGACTGCCTGGGAAGCAGCTAGCATGAACCTACAAGCAGAGGCAGAGTCCCGAGGCACCCAGGGCTGGAAGCTGTCAGCTGACTGCACGGTCTGTGGCAGGTTCTCTCTTGAGGAGAGTCAAGTGGCACATCTCCAGGGCTGCCAAAACCTCGATAGTTTACGAAGGGCTCACATCACCTCAGCTCCATGACTAAGGCAGTGGTTAAGTTTGTGATCCTGTAGGCTTTGACAGTGGACACCCTCTGATTAAATCCCAGCGGTTATGACTATATGACCTTGAGCAAGACACAATGTCTCTGAGTCTCAGGTCCCTGTGGTACCCAAATTCCTTTCATAAGTGTAGAGAACTTATAGAAAACAGTTTGATCTTCTCTGCATCCCTAGAACTGACCCACTGAGAGAAAGAGATAGCATTTCCACATTGGGTCAAATTCCATGTTAACAAATTGTCCCAATACCCCCTTGTTAAGAATATCAAGAGGAATCACATGGGCCTGCTTTTGAATCTTCTTCAAGTTTCCTCGTACAATGGTGATAATAAGAAAACTCACCTTATAGGCTGGTGTAGAAATTTCTGAGTTGAAGAAGATGACGTATGGTGCCAGAGGTGGTAATAATGTTGTGGTGGGAACAGTGCTTATGATGATGGAGGTTTGGAGCTGGTGAAGGTGATGGTGATCATGAACGATGGAGGTGAAAAGTGGTGAAAGTGGTGGTAGGGATGGTGGAAACGATAAAGGTGGTGGGAAGAAGATGATGGAGGTGATGGTGATCATGGAAGTAATGGCAGGGATGATGGAGGTGGTGGAGAGGGAAATGATGGTGGCGGTAATGGAAGTGGAGAGGCAGATGGTACTGGTGATGATGGGGAAGGCGATGGTGGTGGTGGAAATGATGGAGGTGGCAGAAGGGGAGATGATGGTGGTGATGGAGGGGGAGATGATGGAGGTGGTGTTGAAAATGTTAGATGTAGTAGAAGTGGTGGAGATGATAGAAATGATAGAGGTGGTATCAATGGTAGTGGTGATGATAGAGGTGGTAGAGATGGTGGTGCTTGTGATAATGGAAGTAGTGGTGGGAACGATGGAGGTAGGAGATGAAGGGAGATAAAGGTAGTGATGCTGGAGAAGGAAATGGTGGTGGTGATTACTGGCAGTGGTGGAGGGGGAGATGGTGAAGCTGACTCCAGCACCCCACTGGGCCCAGCTCTCCTGACTCCAACTCTGGCCCCCATGAGCCTAGGCAGGTCATGACATCATCCTGTAAACTACATGTCAGTCCCCACCCACTCTCCCCACTACGACTGCAGTCACAAGCCAGGAGAAAACCCAAGAAGCAAAAGCAACCGTCCACACCCCTGAGCGGTGGTTAAGGTGACTCAGGCTGCAACGCAGCGGCTCATTGCCCTGGTCTGTGGGCAGACAAAGGGCAGCCACAGGGCCCAGTCCTGCCATGCTTACAGGACCTGTGGATGCAGGAAGCTGCTCTCCTGGCCCCTCAGGAGGAAGTAGCCAGGATCTCTCTTCCTTTTGCAAGCCCACAGCCGGGGTTCCTCCTCAGGTTCCTGCTAGGTTCTGCGACTTCACGTCTCTGAGCCTCATCTGTGAAATGAGATGATTATGCACACCTTGCGGTGCCTTTGGTGATGATGAGACCATATACAGAAAGTGTCCAGCTCCCCACTACTTTCACTCAACATATGGTATCTGAATATTTTAATACATCATCATTATCATCATCTATCTCCAAGTCAGAGGAACAGGAAATAGTAAGAAGGCAATTGTCTCTCACTCAGCAGGTAGGTGACCTCAAGGACTCCCTGAGCCCTGAGCCTAGGGCCTGAGCATCTTGCATGTGACCCAGCTGCACTGCCTCCTCTCTGCAGACCCTAGAGCACCCTCTCTTTCACCACTTCTAGTCTCAGACCACAAGTTTCTCATCCCCAAGGCCAGACCACAGGTCTCGATTTATGACAAAACCATGAAAACGTTCACTAAATCAGTTTCCCAAGTGTGGCTCCTATACCACCCTGCTGGTAACCAGATAACAGGAGAGGAGGGGTTCGCCTACAGGCTTTAAATGACAGTGAATCCCATGGCAAGAGAGTTACCTTTCAATTCTTCGTCATCATCGCCACCATCATTATACTGGTCACACCACATGATGTGGCTGTTTTGTAGATTAAAACAGACAGATATCAGCAATGTCATATGCCTCAGCCTCATCGGATATTTTAGACACACAAGGAGTTATAACGAATAAGAATAGGAATAGGTATGTAATCGCAATTCTGCTAATGAAATAAAACATTAAAGTTTTATCTAAGTCCCCTTGAATCTCTCCGTGATGCTGTTCCCCTTCCTCCCTCTCACGGCCACGCCTCTTCACTCTAGAAATAACCAGTCTCCTGAACTGACAGTTGATCATTTTCATGCACATCCTCCCCTTGTATGTATCGCATGCCTAGACAGTACTTTGCAGACTGCAATTGGTTTTACGCTTGTTATGTCGTTGAGCTTGGCATGTTAACGTATGTAGCCCTGGTTCATGTATTTTAGCTACTGTGTGAGATTCCATTGTAGCAATATATATTTTTTGAATTTTATTTTTTTATGCAGCAGGTTCTTATTAGTTATCTATTTTATACATATTAGTGTATATGTAGCAATATATTGCAATATATAAACAATATATTGCAATATATGGTAAACAATATATTGCATATTGTTTACACAGTCTTCTTTGGAAACATATTTAGGTTGTTTCTAGGTTCTTAGGGTGATTTTTTATGGGTCAATGAAATGACTACCTTCTTTCATTGGTTTTCATTTATACACGTTAAGTTTCAACTTTTAATAATAAAATCCAATAGCTTTGATTCTATAATCATAAAACCTTGCTTCCCGTACCATTTTCATGTCTTCAAAGTCTGCAGCCACACAAAACATCATAAGGACTCATTGACTCTACGCTCGGTTCCATCACACAGGACAGACCTAATCAAGTCACAAACACTCAAGGATGAAATTACACATATGCACGGTGTATTTGTCGCTGTTCATAAATTTTATAATGCCTTTCTCTCTGAGATAGACATTCTTAAGCCTTAGACACAATATGTAGAAATTTGCCATTAGCATAAAAAGCATCCAACTTTGTAACAATAATCATATAATCTTAAAAAACCTAGAATACAACCAGAATTGGGAATGGAACTCAGACTCTCCAACCTCTTCCTATACTCCAAATAGCTGCCTTCCACGAGGCAAGTTTAATGTGGTCATTTTACCACTGTGGGATTGTCAAACAGAAACCATTTAAAGACATTATCCTTCAATACACATAAAGATGAACAGCACTTTTCTTTAAAATGATCAGTTTTTCGTGGAAGTACAGTCAGATAGCCTTCTTGACAGAATCATCACACATGTGACGATTCTGGAAGGAATTACAGGTAGGCAATCATAATGACCAATGCCACAAAAGAGATAGAGATTATACTATCAGCTGAGCTCGTGAGAAGCTTCTGGAATGCCTATATCAGAATTCAGAGCCCTTGGTCACCTGTTTTAAGGCTCTCTTCTTAGAAATATAACACCCTCATGGATTTAGCAGCTTTTGGATTCACCTTTGTGTGTAACACCATACTATCATGAAACAGAAGGATATGAAATTGTAAAGACGCAACCATTAACCCTTTAAAACTTGCACTATATCTCAAAGTAATTGATTTGACTGACTCCATTTTTAACAGCCATTAAATTCCTTCACTCTGATTGGGTCCATTATATGCAATTCATTAAATCCGCATGTGTCCCAGAATGCTTATAAAAGACATTCATCTCTATTCTATGTTGATTGTTATTTCTTATTTTTTGCCATCACAAATAATGCCGCTTGGTGTGTCCTGCACATGTGTAAGAATTTTCCTGGGTTATATGGTGAGGAGTGGAAATACTGGGTATGTACTTCTCCCATTTCAATAGGTATTGCCAAAGGGTTACCCTAGATGATCACACTATTCTAAGTGCTCTCCAGCCGAGTAGGAGAGTTCTTGTTTTTCTACATCCTTAGTGGTAGCTTTTAAAATTTTTACTAGTTTTCTGATGCAGACAGCTTCAGCTAGGTGCTGGTCTACCTTTAACCCCTGAGTAACATTTGCTAACCACCCTTTGTCGCAAAGAGACATTGGACCTCAGGATCAGAAACTTCAACAAGCAGCAGAATATAAACATCATTTTACTTTCCATCCATTTACCACTATTCTTGGGCAAGTGATAAGACTTTCCAACTGTGATAGGAATATGAAATTTCCTTTTATGATATATGAAAGAAATAATCCAGATTAAAGTAAAGTATCAGGTAAATAATAGCACACATTGCATGTGATTATAAGAAAAAAGTCTTACAGGGAGATTTGAATGACTGTAGACAGAGGAAATGCTGCGCTCGTGACTCATCACAAGGGAAGACTGTGGAGCTCTGGGACCAGTGGGTTCTGCAGCAAGGTAACACCTCCCTATAAACAGCAGCATTTCAGAACTGAAAGAAATTCTAGGGATCATGTAATCTGACCTACTCTTTCACATGTGATGAAATAGTGGGCCAGAGAGAGGAAAGGTATTGCTTGTGGTGGCACAGTGAGTCAGTGACCAAGTAGAAGCTGACATTCAGATTTTCCTGACTAAGCATGTGACCTGGTAGTGGACTGGATTGATAGGAAAGAGGAAGGTAGCCTTGGAAACGGCTAGGAAAAGCTACCCTAGTCCCTGGTTCCGTGCACCCAGTGTTTGCTGTTTCATTATCCATCATCTCCACCTTGGATGCTTGGGGATGGATTCTCATGCTCTGGTTCTCATCCCCCCTTGGGATGTTTGATGGAGACTTATGGCCCTCTTCTTATCCCCACGTTGGATGCTGGGGGATGGATTCTCAGGCCTGGTCCTCTCTCTCAAGTGCCTCAGAGGTGAGGTACTTTAGAACACAGTTTCCTTATTCCTCTCAGCAACTGACCCACCTGCCATCTTCTCCACAACCATGGCTGAAGATGCCATCTATTCCTTCTGTTAAAATTCTCTTTTGGCCCCCTTCTTTCCTAACTAATGAGTTTTAAGCTCTCAAATCTCCTCTTTTTCTCTCAGGGATAATTGATGGGCATTACCACCTTGTCCAAGAAACTGTGTGGTCTTCCAACTGCCGGGGAAAGAAATCTCAGAAAGAAAGGGGAAGTGGGGGTAAAAGTTTCCTCTTCCTCTCTAGCTGCAGTAAAGCACACACTTTTCTGCATCACAAAGTTAGTTCTGATGAAACTGAGAACATTTGCACAGGTATCTACCTCATTCTTTTGTCATGGGGGAAGACCTGTGTGAAGATGTAAAACTTTGTTTTGTGATTGTAAAACTATTCTTAAAAGTATTATTTGCAGGCTTCCCTGGTGGCGCAGTGGTTGAGAATCTGCCTGCTGATGCAGGGGACACGGGTTCGCGCCCTGGTCTGGGAAGATCCCACGTGCCGCGGAGCAACTAGGCCCGTGAGCCACAACTACTGGGTCTGCGCGTCTGGAGCCTGTGCTCCACAACAAGAGAGGCCACGACAGTGAGAGGCCCGCGCACCGCGATGAAGAGTGGCCCCCGCTTGCCACAACTAGAGAAAGCCCTTGCACAGAAACGAAGACCCAACACAGCCAAAAATTTAAAAAAATAAATAAATTAAATGAAGGCTCAACATTAAAAAAAAAAAAGTATTATTTGCATAAAGAAGTACAAGATACCCAGCCTGCAAAATTAGTAATTTGCCCTGTGAATTATGACTTTAATGCCTAAAATGTGTGCAATTTTGATTATCTTAATTGATAATTTGTTGCCAGGAGGATAATATTTACATCTACATCTCTGTTTGCTTTAAAAGTATAAGTACTTTATTAGGTGAGAAAAGCTTTAGAATTTCTACTTCTCTGCCTTCTGCCTTTATACATAAAATTTATAATGTCATGATCTTGTTGGACTGCTTATTCAAGCCAAGAGTTGAATCCATCTCATTTAAAATTCTGTATTAATTTCAAATTGCTGCTTAGCTATACCTTTTTGCATGATGTTTTAGTGGTTGTCCAAGGGCTTTTAATATACATCTTCCATTCTCTCAACCTACGTAGAGGTAATATTGTACCACTTCATATATAGAAACCTTGCTACCATATGGGTCCAATAACCACCCTGTATGCTATACCACCCTTTATGGTATAGACTTCATACGTATCATATCTACATATATTTAAAATCACAAGATAGTACCATACCTTTTGCTTTAAGCAGTTATGTTTTTAAATAAATGAAGAGGAAAAGAAGCAATCTTTTATACTTACCCAGAGATTACTATTCCTGATGCTCCTCAGTCCGTCCTGTAGAGCTGAGTTTCTAACTGATATCATTTTCCTTCCATCTAAAGAACTTATTTTAGCATTTCTTATAATGCAGGTCTGTTGCAACACATTCTTTTAGTCTTTTAAATCTGAAAATATCTATTTTTCCTGCATTCTGGAGGGATATTTTCACTGTATTTAGAAATCTGGGTTGACATTTTTTTTTTCTTCTCAGTTTTTCCAAGATACTGTTCCACTGTCTTCTGGCCTCCATGATTTGTAATGAGAAGTCGGTAATTATTCACGCGCCCCACTGAATGTAATGTGTTCTTTTGATCTGGCTGCTTTCATGAGTTTCTCCTTATCTATGGTTTTCAGCAGTTTGATTATGATGTGCCTAGGTGTGAATTCCCTTGTATTTGTCCTGCTGAGTTTCATGGTTTTCATGCTGTTTTCTTTTCACCAAATTTGAGAAGTTTATTTCTTCAAATCTTTTTTCTACCCCATTCTCTCTCTTCTCCTTCTGTGACTCTAAATATGTATAAGTTGGACCTTTTGACATTGTCCCACATATCCTTGAAGCTCATTTTTTTTCAATCTTTTTCTCTCTGTTCTTCAGATCGGGTGATTTCTATTGCTGCATCTTAAAGTTTCTTTTGTCATCCCCATTTTACTATTAATCCCACTCAATTACTTTTAAATTTTCATATATTGTAATTTTCACTTTTATAATTTCCATTTGGTAATTTTTAGTATTTTCTGTTTTTCTGCTGAAAGTTCCTATCTTTTTATTTTCATGAGCATATTTTCCTTGACATCCTTTATGTCTTTTTCATTCATGGTTAGAGTCACTGCTTTAAAACAAATCCTTGCCTGCTAATTTCAACATCTGGGTCTTCTTGGGGTCAATTTCCATTGATTGTTCTTTTCTCTTGAGAGTGGGTCCCTATTTCCTATCTCTTTATAGTCAGGTAATTTTGGATGTGCACTGCCCATCATGAATGATATATTGTAAACACTCTGGATTATGTTATAATCTGAACAGGGTTAATTTTGTTGCGGTTGTTGTTTTGGCAGGCTCATATCTTGGCTGGAATCAAGTGCATAGTCTCCTACCCCACCCCACCCCCATAGTAGGTTGCAACTCAAGTCTCAGCCCAGCTCCTTCAGCCTTAGTTGAGTTGTTTGGAGTCTGCCCATGAATGCATGAATGAGCAAGAATATGAATGAGCCATGAATTCAAGGTTCAGAGGTGAGCCAGATACTTGGGCAGTTTATACACAGAATTTGGAGCAACTTCTGTCTTTCTCCTTCCTGGAATTTCTACTCTCACTTTCCAGCTACGATTGTTATCCCAAATTCTGTTCTCTAGTTATTCAGGGCAGTAAAACTTTTCATTTTTTACAGAATTTTAGTTGCCCTGCACGGCACTAATTGAGATCTCTTTGAGCTAAGCTAATGAGCTGGGAATTCATCAGTGATATTCTTGTCTTCCACATGTGGACTCCCTTCCAGGGTCTGCCTGCTCTAGTCACTCCCCAGGGCCCTCAGGTAGTCATTTTTTATAACCTCCCCCCTGCTCCACCAGAGTTTATAGTTGTCATTTATGGTAGAGTTAGTCAGATAGGAGCTCTCACCCATACTGGAAGTGGAAATCCCTATTTGTCTCATTGAAATGAACAATGCAAATGGTCCCATCTGAGAGATGGTAAAGCTGAGGGCAGGAGAGGAAACCAGGTCACAGTGTGTTTCTGGAAGAGCAATCAACTATGATTTTAAAGAAAAGGTGGGGGTTGGTGTCTTTCAGGGTAGAATCCTACAACAGACTGGCTCCTATGCAAAGCCTCTGTTTTGTGTGTTAGTAAATTGGGGATAATATTAGTATAGAGTCAATGTTCATGAAGTGCTTACTACAGCCAGTACTAAGCCCTTTAAAGGCATTATCTCTTTTAATCCTCAAGACAACTTGATGAGATTGAATTACATTTTTTTTTTTTTTTTTTTTTTTTGCCTCTCACTGTTGTGGCCTCTCCCATTGTGGAGCACAGGCTCCGGAAGCGCAGGCTCAGCGGCCATGGCTCACGGGACCAGCCGCTCCGCAGCATGTGGGATCGTCCCGGACCTGGGCACGAACCCGTGTCCCCTGCAACGGCAGGCAGACTCTCAGCCACTGCGCCACCAGGGAAGCCCGAATTACTTTTATCGGGAGATTTTTCAGAGGAAGAGTCTGAGGTTTAGTGAGGTTGAGCCCAAGGTGACACAGCTGTTTGCATGATTAATCAATAATAATAATAGCTCATATTTATTGAACTCAGGTGTATTGAGCTATTATCAAGTTGTAGATAATGTGCTAGGTACTCTACATGCATTATCTTATTTAATCCTCCCTACAACTCTAAGAGGTAAGTACTATTATTATCACTACATCTTTTCAGATGGAGAAATGGGGACAAGAAGAGGCTAAGTAACTTGCCCAATATCAAGTAATCTGGGATTTGAACACAGGCAGATTGGCTCCAAGCCCAACTGCTTAACCTCTACGCCCCAATGCCTTCTTGTTATGATACAACATCTAAAAAGGCTTATCACCTCATAGGTCCTCAAAGAGGCAAGCCCCCTTCCTCTTAGTATAATAAACACTGGATTGGATCTAAAGGAGTCCACAAAGCTGTGAGCTTCTCTGGTACATGCGCATGAGTGGTACCAGCGAATATCTATGGGGTCTAAATCAGCCCCAGAACCCACTTCCACTAATTCATCAGGCAACCCCAGCCTAACGTGCAAATGAGGAAATCCTCCTAAGCAGGAATAAACTGCAATAAACTGCAGAGGTTCCCTCATCCTGTTTCTCACTTCAAGTTTTGGATGCTGCAAGCCGGGTGAGCAGAGGTCCCAGGCGCTGTCCCGGGCAGCCCTGCATCCGAGAGCTACCATGAATCACTTCCAGACCATCCTGAGTCAGGTCCGGATGCTGCTCTCCAGCCATCGGCCGAGCCAAGTGCAGGCGCTTCTGGACAACCTGCTGGCAGAGGATCTTCTCTCCAGGGAGTACCACTACGCCCTGCTCCATGAGCCTGATGGTGAGGCTCTGGCCAGGAAGATCTCCTTGACCCTGATGGAGAAAGGAGACCCAGACTTGGCCCCCTTGGGGTGGATCTGGAGTGGGCTGCAGGCCCCGGCAGCCGAGAGGGACTCCGGCTACAAGGACCCTGGGGGTAAGTACCATCCCCTTTTCTCATGGAGCAACGCCTGGCTGTAGGCAGCTCAGGGATTTTCCCTCTTCTCTCTGAAAAGGAAGTCAACGTGATCATCCGGGTCCCAAGTTAGAAAGGCAGACCTGGACAGGAATCAAGGTCCCTGGTTGAGCTGGCAGGAGCAGTAAGTGCTTGGAGAGCTCAGGCTGTGATGCTGAGGGCACTGGAGAAACAGTGTGCTCCCCACTCTACTTAAAAGTAAACTGTCCACGCGGCCAAATGCCCACTTGGGTCACTCTCTGAGCCGCCTTGATACCTTAGGCATGATGCAAGGCACCGGTGAGGGGCACAGATGGACAAATCAGCTATTGCCTGCAAGTGGGGAAGACAGGTGCAGGCACAATCAGTGTGTGGAAAAATAGGTTGCCACGGAGAGGAAGGGCCGAAGAGCCGGGGAGCAGAGATTGCCATGTGTGTGTGCGCGTATGTGTGCATGCGTGCAAGAGTGCATGTGTGTGCAGTTGCACGTATGTGTGGGCATATGGTTGCATGTGTATGTACTTGTTTGTGCATGTGTGTGTATGTGTGCACATGTGTGTGTGTGCGTCTGGGTCATGGAGAGAGACAGAAACTGAAAGACAGACAGGGAGAGAGAGAAAGGGAGGGAGAGACAGGAGAGAAAGAGACAGAAATGGAGATGGAGAGAAGGAGGGAAGAAGGGAGGGAGGATGGGAGGAAAGAAGAGAGATGGAAAGAGGAAGAGAAAGAGGGAGATGGTGGGGGAAAGAGAGAGAGACAGAAGAGGAACCAGACTGCAGAGAGAGAGTGTCTTATTTTTTAAAAGTACTGATAGCAACTGATGCATCTTAAATCAGGAAAACAAGCCTATACCATACCGTTTCCACTCACACCCTTGGCTCCCCAAACATTTTAGGTCTTCCTTCCCAGTTCCAAAGAGGTTCTCACTTCAATGCAACCAACAGTCTTCCTAAAGACACACGTCTTTCAGTCTCCTTTGCGTAGATCTGAGCTTCTCCAATTTTATGAGCTGGTGTCATAAACTCTAATCCTTCTTGGTCCTTTCATGGCTCTGGAGTAACTTGAAACAAGATCATCACCATGATTCACATTTATTGAGTATTTACTGTGCGCCAGGCTCAGCCCAAGCCAGCAGGTAGTTCTCACATCCACCCTAAAGGCTTTGATGATCTCCAACCGTATTTTATGCAGAAAGAAAAAGCAGAGGCTGCCCAGAAGTGAGCAACCCCAGTCCCCAGCTGGGAAGTGGTGGAGGCTGGATTTGAAGGCAGACAAGCTTTTAGCCTCAATCTGACCTTGAGGGGTAAAAAAGCCCCTTGATGATTTTGCCATGGGTACCAGGGCTTTGAAGGTATTTCTCCAGCTCTTCTGCCAAGATTCAAGTTTACATAGGGTTGGCTGTCCTCCTGGCTGAACTCTCACTCAGATGGTCTCTATCTATTCCTCGGACACATCTTTTACTCTCCCCCTCCTAACAGACCCCTGGGGGGCTGGGGCGTCTTTACCAGCTGAACGATCTCCCTGACTTCTTAATGGGAATGCAAGAGGCCTATGTGGTCGTTTCTTTTTTTTAACTTTTTATTTTATATTGGAGTATAGTTGATTAACGATGTTGTGTTAGTTTCAGGTGCACAGCAAAGTGGCTCAGTTATACATATACATGTATCTATTCTTTTTCAAATTCTTTTCCCATTTAGGTTGTTACATAATATTGAGCAGAGATCTCTGTGCTATACAGTAGGTCCTTGTTGCTCATCTGTTTTAAATACAGCAGTGTGTACATGTCAGTCCTAAAGATGATACCAGAAAACCACCAGAGCTCATCAATGAATTCGGTAAAGTTGCAGGTTACAAAATTAGTACACAAAAATCTATTGCATTTCTATACACTAACAATGAAAGATCAGAAAGAGAAATTAAAGAAACAATCCCATTTACCATCACAGCAAAAAGAATAAAATACCTAGGAATAAACCTACCTAAGGAGGCAAAAACCTATACTCCGAAAACTATAAGACACTGATGAAAAGAAATGGAAGACGACACAAACAACCTATGCGGTCTTGATGCGGGTGCAGATGCCAACTTCCGGGGATGTCAAAGCCTTCCTCCCTCCTTGACTCGCCCCCTGCAAACTGCAGGCTCCTTCATACCGCAGGCTACCCAACACCTCTGCCCTGCCCTCCTCTCTCGGCGAGGGCTGGTTCCTGTTATTAAACCCCATTTCCTCCCTGGGGACATAATATTTTTATTTCTGATCCCACGTGACTCTAGAAATGGAACTGGGCTCAGGGCGCTGTGGGCTTCAGAGGCTGGGAGACAAGGAAGGATAAATCGCTTCCTTTCCCCGTTGCTTACCTCCCCCTCTTCCAGGCCAGCTACCCCCAGGCATGAAAGACTCAACTGTAAGGACTACGGGCAGGTGTGCTGCTTTGGGGCAGAGAGAAGAAGCAGCCTTCAGAGGGGGAGAAGGGGAACTGGGGAAGAGAATTGTGGGGTTTGTAAATAAAGGGCACCGACTTTAGTTTCAACAGGGGTTCAAAAAAGGAAATCAGTGTGTGACGTTTCTGTCACTCTCTCTACAACCCTATCAGGATCTGCACCCTCCGCCGCTCTAAACTCTGCACCGACTTCCCGTGTCACTCAGAGGAAAGCTAAATCTGGACGATTCCCACAAGGCCCTTCATGATCTGGCTTTCATCACTGCTCTGCTCCCATCCTGTACTCCTGCCTTCTCATCTTCTCCAGACGTGCTGGCACCCTCACTGTCCCTGGGACAGGACAGGCATGCTCTCTGCCACAGGACCTCTGCACGTGCCATTCCCTCCATCTGAACCACTCTTTTCTCCAGATATCCTCTTGGCCAACATCCTTGAATCCTTCAGATCTTTGCTCAGATGTCACCTTCTCAGGGATGCCTACCTTGATCATTCCATTTAGAATTGCAACTCCCCCTTCACACCCTGAGAAGTGGCCCCCTCCCCCATTGACACATTCGCCTTCTATATACTTTACTTTTGTATTACATTTGTTGTTTGTTTGTTTTGGGCTGCACCACGAGGCTTGTGGTTTCTTAGTTCCCCGACCAGGGATTGAACTCGAGCCCTCAGCAATGAGAGTGCGGAGTCCTAACCACTAGACTGCCAGGGAAGTCCCTATGTTTGTTGTTTATTGTCTGACTCCCTCACCGGAAAATAAGCTCCCTGTGGGCAGGGATCTATGCTTTCATCACGGATGCATCCCAAACGCTTAACACAGTGCCTGGCAAAGGATAGGTGTGCGATATGTGTTTGTTAAATATTAGACTGAGGGATGGTAGATGGATGGATGGATGGGTGGGTGATGAGTGGATAGGTGGGTGGGTGGATAGGTGAATGGTTGATGGGTGGTGAATAGGTGGATGGGTGATGGATAGGTGGGTAGATGGTTAGGTGGATGGGTGATGGCAGTGTGGGTGGGTAGGTGGCTGGGTGATGATTGGATGGGGAATGGCTGGGTGGGGGGACAGGGAAATGGTTGATGGGTAGGTGGGTAGGTGGATGGGTGATAGGTGGGTGGGTGCGTGGTGGCTTGTGTAGTCCCATTACTCTCTCTTTACAGGTAAGTACACTGAGGCACAGGGAGGTTAAGTGATTTGCCTCGCTCATAGCCTAGGAGTGGGGGGCTATGAGATATTGGATCTCATGAGTCTGGATCTCTCGCTGCACTTTCTGCTTGGCTGCCTCTTCTGCATAACCTAAAGGGATACCGTAAGTCTACCCAAAACAGGCTGACCACCTTCAAACTGAAACCAGCCCGATGATTCAGAAGTCACCTTTAGATATTATAATGCTTCAGTTGCAATTGTGTAGGAAGCCCACTTCTGGGGACGTGACCTTGGGGATTGACTCTATTGCACAGAGCAGCACATGTGCGTCCTGCCCATAGGCAAGCTCGGGGGAGGCCCAAGAGTCCTGACAGAGCTCCGCAGCCTGACTGGGGAAGCAAAGCAAACACTCAGGCAGTCTTTGGCTGACAGCGGCTGACAACACCTGGAGGACAATCAGATGCCAGAGAAGAGAGATTTTAGATGGCAGTGATGGAAAAAGAACCAGGCGGGAAGCTGGACAGCTCTGGTTCTGAGGCCATGCTCTGCTGCTGCTTACCAACTGTGTAACCTTGGCCACATGCCTGAACCACTCTGACCCTCGGTTTCTTCATCTCTAAAATGGGAGTGGTGATATAAACCTCCCAGGGTTATAGTGAGGGTTAAATGAGATGGTAACTGGTAAACCATCCAAGGCGGTTCTTGGCAGATAACTCCAGGAATATTGGACAGGGGGCAGATATACCAGGGGTTTGAGTCTGCAGTCTCACTGGGACCCCCATGCCATATCTAGACAGCTACTCCAGTGCTGAGTGCTTGGTGCTCCGTGCATCTGAGAAATGGGCCAATGTGCCCCCAACCCTCAAGTTGGCACGTTAGTTAAGCACATCGGCTGTGGCCTCCATGCCAGCTGTGACTCCCTGATTCCAAGGGCTATGACAGTGAGCCCTTCCTGGGACCCCTCTGGGCCTCAGTTTCCGCACCTGTAAAATGGAGGTGATACTAGCATCCAGAGTGGCTATTCTGAGAATTCAGTGACATCATCCAGAATAAGGCACTTGCATTCTTGGCAAGAGGAAAGCTCGTTCTGACTCGTCAGCCTCGAGGGTGGCATTTGGGGCAACCACAGACCCAAGGCGCACAGAAGGATGACTGGGGGCAAGGTCAGAGCCAGCCGACCCCAGGCTTGTGAATGGAGGCACAGCGGTGCTTCTGGGGTGAGCTTTCTCAGAGGCTGTAGGACGCCCCTGCTATGGTTTTATATATTATTGTTTTCCTCGGCTTTCCTTTGCTGGTTTGTCGCTCTATGTCTTCACGATGTGGTACTTTTGCCCGTGAAGACTCTGTTCTAGGAACCACAGAACAAAGACTCCTTCTAGGATGTTGCCTGATTTATTGGAAAGGGAGGGACACACCCCAGGCTGCTAAGCTCTTCCTCCCACTTCCTTCCCCATTTGCTTCTTAGGATGAGAGTCCCCAGAGCCAGGACTCAGAGGGGAGGGGGGCAGCGCCCTCCCTTTCTCTGACACCTTCCTTTCCCCAAACCGGTTCCTGCTCTGATCCCTGATCAGGGAGCCTCCGTGGACTCCTGGGAGGAGATGTGTTGGCAAGGACCACTTGTTTCTTCACCTTGAGTAGCTTCCCATCTAGTCAGACCTACTTCACCTTCACCCGCAGGAGCCGCAGAAGTGGAAGCACCTGCATTGGAAGTTGGCGCGTCCCCGTGGGTTTTCCCAGGCTGACCAGTGGCCTGTTCTATACTCAGCTTGGCTCCAAGTCTGGCACCTGACTCAACCAGGGACTGTTTCTGTTCTTTGTTGTTACCTTGAGCACCTCACCTGTGTCCTTACTTACCATTTATTGGTCTCTCCACCTACCTGCCCATCCACCTACCTGCCTACCCTCAAACTACCTGGTCTACTTAACCACCTACTAATATCTACTTACCAATTCAACAACTTACATCTACTATCTACTTCTATCTACTTATCAATTTATCAATCTTTCATTTATCTGACTGCCTGTATATTTATGTACCAGCATACTTACCTGCATTCCTACCTACTAATCCACTTGTACCTTTGCCCACGGACAGGCCTACATTCTCAGATACCTTCCTACCTGCCTAATTTGCCTACATACCAGTGTTTTTCTATCTATTCACCCACCTCTCCACCGATCTCTTTTCCTTTCTTTCTCACCTCCTTTCTTCTCTCCTCCTTAAGCATTTACTTAGCATCTGCCAGAAATGAGGGGGGTGGTCACAAACAAACATAAGAAAAGACACTTAAAACTTAGTAAGGTAGGACTCTCCGTCCATGTGGAACTTGTCTGCCTTGATCATTCAAATCCAAACGCCATCCATTCGCTCAACCAATCTTGGAGTCCTGTGTCTTTTAAATAAGAAAATCAAACACAGTAAGACAGACATTAAGGACCTTGTGACCTAATCAGAGGCAGCGGGGGGGATACTCATGAAACAGGAAGTTCACCATGTATTGCCAAATACGCGGCAGCAAGTTTGCTAAAAATGAGTAGGGCAGGAGGTTGTTGTCAGCTGGAAAGGTGATGAAAGCGGGAACTTGGGCATTGAAGGATGGCTAAAATACAGCCTGATGGGAGGAGGCAGGAGGGTTGTCCTGGGGTTGGGGGGAGGGTGGGGGACCCTCTGCTTGAGCAGAAGTACATAGGTAGGGCCCAGCTGCAGCAAGGGGTGGCAAGCTTTCAGGAATCCTACTTGTAAGACCAAGTTCCCCCATCTCCTCTCCCTGGTACTTGGCAGGGGGCCCCAGACTGGTAACTTGAACAACGCTTCTGACCGCAGCTTTGTCATGCTGGATCCTGACTTGAGACAAAGGGATTTGGGTGCCCAGGGCAAGGCTGGCCTCAGCAGCGCAGAGAGGGGCCCTCCGTCAGAAGGGAATTGGCTTTATCCCGGGCTCTGGAGAATGGTCACCACCTCTAGGGGAGTTTTGAAGAGGAGCCTCAGCAGGCACGCAGGATGCTTTAATAGGAAGATACCCTGGGGTTGGCTTAGCCCCTCTGCCCCCACTCAGTCCTGGAGGCCTGTCACTCCAACTCAGCAACCCCTCTCCTCACCTCCACTGCCTCTGCTGGAACTCAGACCGCCATCGGCTCCTGGCAGGGCACCATGGTGCTCCTCCCTGGTCTCCATATACGAGGCCCTCCTGGTGCTGATTTACGGCCTCTACCATCAGTTAAAACACAGGCTAGCACGCGGTCACCCTGCTCAGAAACGCCAGCAGGACCAGATTCAGGTCTTGTGGAGTGTGGGTCTGGGGCGGGGACAGGTGAAGGAGGACATGGGGAGACCAGGTAGCAGACTGCTGCTGTGGTCCAGGTGAGAGATGAGAGCATCCAAGCAGGTGTACCCCAGGCCCAGGGGACTCTCATTCCAAGCTCGGCCCTGCCACGAAGCTGATTCAGAGCTGCCTCGGCCACGGCCATCAGAGCTGGCTCCCTCTGAGGACACGAAGTTGGCCTCACTGAACGGCCAGGTGTGCCTCTCCCTGGGCACATCAGGTCAGAGGAAGATGAAACTTCTTGGGACTTCTCATATTCATCATGTCTGTTTTGTTAGCCTAACTAAGCAAGATTGTTTCAAATTGACTCTCAGCTTTCTTATTTGTCTGCCTACTTACCCCCCTGGGACTTCTGACAGCAGCAACTGCTTCAAAAATAATCACCATACAAATATAAGCATCATTATCCCCATTTCACACATGGAGAAACTGAGGCCCACACAAAGGAAGTGAGGGGTCCAAGGTCACCCATCCGCTAATAACCACGGGGGCTGGACCATAGCGCTTCAGACTCCCAATCCAGTGTTCTTTCTGTAAAAATGAAGTCATTGTTTCCCAATCGTCATTCATTTTGGTACCACCCTCATGATTTCTTTTCACCACCTACACTATTCTTAGCTGGACAGTTGTTTTTTTTTTCCAAACTACTCACATTTTTTTTTCAACTTTATTTCCCAAGGAAAGTTTATGTCCACCATAAATGAAAAAGAATGCCACACATAGAAGGTAACTATGAAACAGGAGAGCAGAATAACGTTATTCCATTCTAGCCAGACACTGATGTCTACGGAAGGCTTGAGGCTGGGGGCTGCTCTCTGTGAAATGGGTGGATCACGCATTAGAAGAGGTGTTAAAAGCTCCTTAGCCCCAAACTGAGATTTTCTTCTCAAGGTTTCCAGGAGCCTGGGCAGAGGGTTAAAAAGGCGCTAACTTTCTCCCTGCCACACCTAGGTGGTACCCCCAAACCACGCGGCTATAAGTATACCATATTTGGGGGTAAGACCTTTTTATGTGTAATTTATGTTTTAGTCCAATGTTCTTAGAATAAAAATGATGAGTGGACCACTCGTGTTCTCCAAGGAAATTCAGGGCAATTTGGTGTGGGGGTGGGATGGTGGATGGGAGTGGAATCCCGGGAGTTTGCTGGAAGCTAGTTCAGCTTGTCTTGAGGCATTTGTGGGGCTCTGACCACGGCCCCATCCTGCAGAGGATGGCAGATATTGGCAGCTGGCACCAGCGTGGCTCCACTGTGGTTGCCGTTATTTCAGAATGTCAGCGTGTTGAAGAACCTCCAATAGACAACTCATAACCTTCTGAGGTCGGTCACCGATTTGGTCCAAAACAAGGAACTGAAATTAACATTAGGTGCAAGTCCGTGTTTAAGGGAGCATGGGCAAATTAGAGCATGTCTAGATGCGAGAAATCTGACAGCTCAGACCACATGGTAGGGTGAGAATTTTCTGCTGGTCCCTTACTTGCTTCCTTTGCATGTTTACTTAGGCTTGGCGGGCTCCAGACTTTTGTAGGGAGAATGGTCAGAGATGAGGCTGCCTGCTTCTGAGCTGGGCATCCAAAGGCATCGTTGGGCAGG
The DNA here is from genome assembly GCF_003676395.1 of Aethalodelphis obliquidens. NCBI lineage: Eukaryota > Metazoa > Chordata > Mammalia > Artiodactyla > Delphinidae > Aethalodelphis > Aethalodelphis obliquidens. Next base: position 4,724,762 of record NW_020837962.1, on the reverse strand, counting down.
CTGAGGGCAACAGGAGGGGCTGCCAGAGTCCGGGAGCTGCTGCCTCACTCTGTTTCTCACACCATGCGTTGCCTGGCTACGCGCCCAGCCGGGTCCTACCTGCCAGAGCCCCAAGGTAAAAAGGCGGGTGGAAGACGTTGGGGCTGAGAACGCTTCTTGATTTAGGGTGAGGTCTCAGCTCGTCCCGCCGTCCCAAATTGTCAGAGACATTGCTCTGAACTGGGGTGTGAGGGTGGTGAGAGGGGTCTTTGTCCTACTGGGGCTTTTGGAAGAAGTGAGGTGGTTTGCCTTTTCCTTCCACTGAGGGACATTCAGTCTGCCCAGATGCCTGGAATGTAAGAGGGCTTTATCAGCCTGAAGGGTACTACAGGCTGACTTTCACGGGGCGTGTTGTTAGCTCTCAGCATTCATGACCCGGCTAGGCCAACCACAAGTTCCTCTCTCTGCCAGGTAAACACTGAGGAGCTCGCCCTTGAAGGGTGGAACCCCTGCCAGATCCACCCCATCCCCGGGAAGCAGGGAAACCAAAGCCAGAGTCAGCCCCTTGGTCTAGATGTTGAGCCCCAGCTGGTGAGCAATACAGCCACCTGGACCGATGCTGCCCTCTCCCCAGTTTCCAAACGGTGTTTGGGGGGAAAAGTGGGGGACAGGGGACAGATGATGAGAGACAGCATAGCACAGACATCTGGTACCAGCTCTGAAGGCAGCACGGCAGGTTTGAATCGCAGCTGCACTGTTGCCTGGGTGTGAAGTGACACTGAACAAGTCCCCAACCTACTCTGAGTCTGTCTTCCTGGGCTGTTAAATGCGATTAGGGGGAAACTCTTATTACAAGACAAAGGTGAGGAATCAAAGGGTCTAGAGCAGTGCCTGGTGCATTGTAGGATCTGAAGACACACATAGGAGCCCGTTATTAGTGTGGTTGAGACTGTAGGACTCCTCTTCACAGATGCTGCTAAAATGTGAGGCTTCCTCTGAACCTGCAGATTGATGACAAGTTTGCCAGCTCTGTTGGTTGCAGCCAGAGCTTGTTGGGGGAGTTTTTCAGGGGGAGAGAGAGGTCAGAAGTCACCTTGACCCACCCCTCCCTCAATACCAGATGAGGAAATCCAAGCCTGGGAAGGGAGGTGACCTCCCCAAGGTCTCAGGGTGGATGGAGCAGGGATCCAGGACCTCTGGAAGAGGAAGGGTGAGAGGAAAGCAGCTAGGAGGTGTGTGGTGATGGGAACTCAGGGCTGCCAGGGCTGAATTTCCAGCCAGGGAAGTTCCTTGAGGAATTTTCTCTTCCTCCCAAGGGCATCCGGCTTCCCAGGAGTGAATGGCTCAGCGAGCAAGACCCTGTGCCCTGCAGGGGTGGTTTGCCAGCTTCAAGGTGGGGCTGAGGTGGAGGGAAATTGAGGGCCAGACAGGGGTGGATGAGCTCCCTGCAAACCAGGGCTTGTATATCATATGCCTACGGGCAGGCTGCCTCCTCCAAAGCTGGGCACTGGCCATTTTTAGGAGCTGATTAGACGCTCCAGGGAGTGTGGGGGGTGGACTAGGCGCTTCTGAGAAAGCACATGGCAGGCGCAGCAGGAGGAGGCTCGGGTGCCTGTTTACTCCCCAGCTTGGGCTGGCCCAAGCCCCTTGCTGCAGAGAGAAAGTGAAAGAGAAAAAGGGCAGCCACAGTGGGTGGAGCTGGGGTGGCCAGGCGACTGCTCTCCCCAAGCTTGCTCGCTCACCGCAGCCCCAGAGCTGGCGGGAGGGAGAAGCCACTGGCAGCGCGCGGGAGTCCAGGGAACAGCGGCAGGTAACCAAAGTCCCCTTAGCAGCCCCTGAAGTGGGGCTGGGAATAGAGGTTCAGAGACTGGTAGCTACTTGCCTGAGATCACATAGCAAGGCTGGGAGGAGGAGGAAGGTAATGTGCGGAGTGCCCACCCTAGAAACTCCTCGTTTCCAGCATCCCTGGAAGGATTCCACGCAGGAACTGGGAGCGGGGAACCGGGAGCTGGGCTGCTTTGCCCAGAGCACCGGGGCCCAGGGGAGGCGGCAGGGAGAGCCGGTGGGAGCGGCAGCGTCTGCAGAGAGATTGGGACACAGAAGGAGCACGCAGAGAAGGGAGGCGGTGTGGCCAAACGATCAGTAGACGGTCTCCCTGCGCGTCCTAGAATCTGAAGAAGCGCCTAGGGCCGCGCGGAGGGAGACACAGACTTTTCTTCTATGGGGAACCTAGGACCGGGGCTGCCCTTCTCTGAGCCTCAGCTTCCCTCTTGAATCACATTCCCGCACTGACTCCGGAGTCTGGGTACCCGGCCCTCTTGGTGGGGTCCCCAGCGCAGGGAGGGCTATGGGGAGACATTTAAACGCCGGATTGGAGAAATCCTCACTTCTCTTTTACCGTCTTGGGGGGCAGGGTCTTTCCTGGACTGTGTTTGACAGTCCGCATCTCTACCGCAAGTTGGGGTCCTGAGCCACATCCTCTAAGGAGAGAAACTAGGGGCCTCCGGAAAGGGATTGGGGTGGGGCTGTCCGGGGTCCCAGAATATCAGAATTGGAGCCACCATGTCTAGCTCTGTCTGGGACCCTTAAAACCGCAGTTCTCGTTTGAGTCCCACAGCATCTCTCTCCACCCTAGGTGACACATGGGAGGGGACATAAGTGCCCCACCTCCAATTGCTGCCAGGAGTTCCTAAATTTGGCAGGAAGTCTTCCATCTATGTGCCACTCCACCCCCCCCCCAAAAAAAGAAATACCATTCCCAGCCAATCAGAAAGTTAAGGAAATTAGTGCTTCTTGCTCTAGGGCCTGGTGGAGCTGAAAGTGGAGAAGATGAGACCCCAGCAAATCATCACTTTCCAAATCCCAGCCTGCCTTAGGCAAGGACCTGGCCTCCAAGATCCCAGAATATGGAGTGGAAGGGTCCTCAGAGACGACTGAGCCAGGGGGTCCCAGGCTTCCCACACGTGGGAATCACCCAGAAGGCTGTTTAGAGTGCAGGTTCCCAGCCCCCACCCCCAGATCCCATTGACTGGGCCTGGGGTGGCACTTCCAATGGCAGGTTAACTGGCCATGGGATGTGTGTGTGTGTGTGTGTGTGTGTGTGTGTGTGTGTGTGTGTGTGT
>NW_020837962.1:4584187-4721651 GCF_003676395.1 Aethalodelphis obliquidens | reverse complement strand
TGTGTGTGTGTGTGTGTGTGTGTGTGTGTGTGTGTGTGTGTGTGTGTTTCCTATCTCAGAGGTCCAGAGGTCATACATACATTGAAAGGCACTGAGGTCCAACCCCAGTACCTACTCCATGTTACAAAACCTCTGGGGACTTCCTGGGAGGTTCTGTCGAAGTCCACATAGCCAAGTTATTAGCGGAACCAGGATTTGAAACCAGGTCCACTGAGAGCCCATCCAGTACCTGGGCGGAGGTGTGAGCCTCCACAAATACAGGGCGGGTCCTGGATAGTCGGAGGGAGACTTGTTGATACAGCAAAGTCTGTCTGATGGCTGGGACCTGGCATCTAGTACCTTGTGGAGAGTAGAATCAGAAAATTAACACAGCGACCCTGCTCCAAGGCCTGGGGTCAGTCTTGGGCTATCAGGGAAGTGGCCTGAGGGAGAGGGTAAAGCTTAGGTACTTGGCTTTCAGACTTGGCATCCGTCACCCTGAGTAACTGACTTCCCCTCCCGAGGGGCATCTATAAGATAAGACACGAGTGCTTTCTTGATGATTTCCTGACCTGCACAGAAGCACTTTGCAAAAACCACCAAAGAATACACGTGTGCCTGGTGTAACCCTTACAGATTCTAGAGGGATCGTTTAGAACGATCTGAGAGGTCGTCATTGGGCACACGTCCCTTGTGTTTCCAAAGACTTTGGCGCATACGTGATCCGTGGTCCAAGGACAATTCTCAGAGAAGCCTTGATTGACACTGGGTCTCATAGGGAGGACATTGGTGCTTTTCTGATTCTCTTTGAATCCTCCTTTTTTTGTGAGTAGGCATGATGACAGCACTCTAATACTAATGTTTCTTTTTAACAAAGTGGGAGGGCAGCTGACATTAATTTGATAACATTGTTTTGCTTTCAATGGCAAATGAGACTGCAGTTTTTGTTTTTGGGGTTTTTTTCATGCAAGGTAGTGAAAGAAAGTTTTCATCTTTTTTAAACACAAAATTTAGCAAGGTAATCATGTTTAAGTGTACAATTCAACGGCATTAAGTACATTCACGATGTTGTGCAGCCGTCACCACCATCCATCTCCCAAACTTTTTCATGGTCCAAGCTGAAACTCTGTCCCCATTAAGCACTAACTCCCCATTTTCCCCTTGCCCCCGGGCCCTGGCAACCACCCTTCCACTTTCTGTTTCTATGAGTTTGACCACTCTAGGTGACTCACATAAGTGGAATTATACATTTGTTCTTTTGTGTCTGGCTTTTTTCACTTGGCATAACATCTTCAAGGTTCAACCATGTTGCAGCATGTGTCAAAACTTCATTCCTTTTTATGGCTGAATAATATTCCATTGTGATCCATTCATCTGTCAGTGGACACTTGGGTTGTTTCCATCTTTTGTCTTTCGTGAATAGTGCTGCTACAAACATTTGTGGACAAGTATGTATTTGCATCCCTGCTTTTAATTCTAGAAAATTTTCTTTTAAAATAAATATGTTTGGGTTTTTTTCAAGTTAATTTAAGGGAAATGCTTGGGTAAATTTTACAACAGGTGGTATGCAGATAGGACCAAAAAAACTGTAAAGGAGGCAGGCGAATGTCTGAAGTTTGGAAGACTCTGGATTAGTGGAAAGACCTAGTAGCTCTTGTAACAATCTAGGCTCGGGGGATGGGGCTACTAGGTCAAGGGGATGGCTGCTGAGGGACTTTTGGAAGCAAAAATACAGGAACTGGGGACCAACCTAACCTAAGCGCAGAGTCTTGGGGTTTCCAGCTGGGGAGAAGTAGAAAGGTGGTAGAAATGCAGGGTCTGGAAGGTTCCCTTGGAGGAAGGAAAAGCCACAGAGCCATGCAAACTGAGAGGCAATGTCTTCTCGGCAAGTGGAAACTCAGGCCGTCTTGGAAATAAAACCTATCTAAGTTCTCAGTCACCACAAGGCAAGTGTGTGTATGTGAGTGTGTTGGAGGAGGGGGTGCCCAGGGGCGATGCTCATGTAAAAATACAGATTTCTGGACCCCACCCCAGACTTACGGTCAGAACCTCAGGGGGTGAGGTCCAGCTGCCGTGTGTTTAGCACCCACTTCAGGCAATTTTGATTCACAGCCAAGCTTGCTAACTGTCATCAGATGCTGGCCGGCAGGGCTAGGACGTGATTTATTTACCTCGGAGCCTCCAGCACGGAGCGAAGGACCTGCCTCAGGCTTAGGTGCCGTGTTAGGCCAAGCTGGGGGTTAGGACTGGATTTGGGAGCCTGGCTTTGCTAACTGCAGCCACAAGCCCCTCATTCCGCACTCCAGCACCCAGCTCAGGTTTTCTTCCAGGAAAAACTTGTTGGACTCCTTTTCGGCTCACCGACCGCAGCTGGGAAGGTTGGGGCTTGCAGAGGGAAGGCCACGCGGAGGTCAGGGAGGCTTGCGTTCTGGTCAAGCGCTGGGGCCCCCTCCTCCCCTGGCTGCAGCTCTTCCAGCTGTCTCCGCCCTCCTCCCCTCCCCCTCCCCCCAGGCCCGTCAGGCCCCTCAGCCCCAGTAACTGTGCCATTTACAGGCACTGCGCTCAGCAGCCGAGCTTGTCTTGTTTGAGTTCCAAGATTTTCCAAGTTGTGATGAGGTGGATGTCCTCCAGGGAGTCCAGAGAAGATAGGTGCCTTGCCCAAGGGCTCAGAGGTGGTCTCTGTGGGGTCTTCTGTGGGCTTCCGTATGATTTCCAGGCCCTACCTGAGGAAAAACAGAGCCAAGTTGTCTCAGGTGGGGTTCCCTGGGAAGCAGACTTAGAGGTGGAGATTTGCACATGGGACGTTTATTGGGGAGAGGTCTCCAGGTTGGGGAGAGGGCCCCTGGGGGAAAGGGAAGAAGCAGCATTGGGCAGAGTGAGGAGTTGGGCTGCAATACAGTCAAAAGAGAGGTCTCAGCCGATCCCGTGGGGAGGGCTGAAGCTGGGACGGCCAGGGTTATCCCAAATTGAGACTCCCAGACCAGACCTTTGCATGCCTACAGGCAGCAATCACTGCATGTGGGTACAGTGATTGGAAAAGGGTGTGACTTTGGGCTGTTCCCAGAGAGCTTGAGTTGTTTTTGTTTGTTTGTTTGTTTGCTTTTTCGGCCACACAGCGTGGCATGCAGAATCTTAGTGACCCCACCAGGGATCGAACCCACGCCCCCTGCAGTGCAAGCATGGAGTCTTAACCACTGGACCACCAGGGAAATCCCCCCAGAGAGGTTGAGCTGTGACCTGTGAGCCTGTTGCCCTCTAGCAGTTGGTCCTTAAGGGACTGTAGCACACCACAGAATCTACCACATTTTTTTTTTTGAAATTGTCAAATCAGAGAGCATCTGGTGGCCAAGGCTTAAACTGTCATCTGGAGTTGTCTTTTTTACTGTCTTCTGTGCAGGCCCTTTTGGGGAGGGGTGGGTTCTGCTTCCCCACCCCCACCTCAACCCCATCCCCTTTAATTGAATAGCTCCATTATCACCTGTTCTGGGATTTGGGCTCCTTGTACAATTTCATTTGAAAGCCGCTGTTCTAGCATGACATTCTTATTTAACAGATGAGGCCGCTGGGGACCAGAGAGGGAAAGGGGCTTGCCCAGGGTCACATAGCCTGTCAGGTGCAGAGCAGGGCGCAGATCTCAGGTCTCACGACTCCCTGTGTGGATCCTGTCTCACCAGTCTGTTGTAAACTCAGCGATCCGTAGCTGCATCAGTCCATTTCCTCTGCCCTCACTCCAACTGCTGAGAAGCTCTGTGGAGAGGAGTGGAGCCCATCCTGCTTCCATTTCCAGCTTTCCTGCTCTGAGACCCCTTTATCCGGGAACAGGCTAGTCTCAGCCCAGAGAGGCTGGAGAGCTATGATGGAAATGCCAAGATCCTTGAGGGGGCTGGAACTGAGGAGGGCGAGGTGAAGCAGCAGGCTAGGTCCAATGGGGAATAACTCTTTGTGCCCTGTGGTTCCCAGACAGCTTATTTCCTAATCCCTTTTCAGTCTGAGCTGGTGCCAGAGCTGGGGAAACATACCCAGCACCCCAGATACCACAACTCCCATGCTTCCTGCTCCTTGCTTTGTGGAACTGGCCAGTTTGGGCACTCAGGGCCAGTCCCCTCCAAGCCTTTCTTTTGGAAGACACCCTCATGTGCGTCCCAATCCCACCATGGGGCAGGACAGAATTCAGCCCTGCCTTTCCCTTCCCCAATCACCCATCCATCCCATTTCCAGCAGATCAGAGATAGACATGACCTTAGAAGGCCTGCAGGCCAACAGTTGCAAACCCAAATACCTAAGGGGCCGTAACTGTGCCCAATGGGACCCAGCAGAATGCAATAGGGAGCAGTGGGGTCTTTGGCAACAATTAATTGTATATTCTATATGGAGACACTGCGATGGTAATTAAGACACACATATACACACACAAATTGTCTTGGGAAACAAAATACCTAGGCCTGTAGGCCTGAGTCACTCTTCATTTTGAATCCGCACTCCAAGCCAATCCCCCTTTGGTGCAGAGGAGGAGCCTACGGTCAGAGTCAGGCACCAAAGCCACCCAATTACAGTATTTCAAGACCTCTCCTTGTTGTGTCTGCTGGCTCCTACTACATTGGAAGATGTAATAGGAGACACACACACACACACACACACACACACACACACACACACACACACCTTCCAATCTCCCCGCCTGGAGGAGAAGTGACTAGAACCTCCAGCTGCCTTCCAGCCCCATTGCCCCTCAGCATTGCCAAATACCTTAGTCTCCACTCTGTCTCTTGTGACCTCCACAAGCCTCTCCAGGAAGTGAAAGTCTTGAGTGAGACCAGCAGTTTCCGGAAGTCCTCTCTGCCTCATTTTCCTGGGTTGCCCCTACTGGACCAGCAATGGGGGCCAGAGTGCTAGGGCTTCCTCCTCTACAGATGGTGCCCACCTTTCCCTGTTCATCTCCAAGTCCTGCACGTTCTCATCTCCTCCCCCAGGACTGGGGGCTCCTGGGCCCAAATCCCCCCATCCCTGGACAGCCTACAGGGTGGCAAGAGTGCAGTTTTCTTCCTTTTTGAGCATCTACATGTGTCAGGCCTCTTTTGGTGAGCCACAGAAACACAGAAGCCCCACGAGGCTTCCATCATTTTGGGTTTGGTTTGGTTTGGTTTCTTTTTAACTTCAGGAGCCTTTCAATCTTCAGTTAACTTCATATCTCAATTCGCAGTACACTATGATCTTTGGTCCACGTGAGGCATCTCTCTTAGTTAATTTCCATTTCCCCCATTCTCTTTCCTCTTTCTGGGCACCCATTCGAATGCACTCAGGGTGTATCCTTTTGTTTGCATGTGTTCTTCTTAAATACGTGTTGCTTTTTTTATGTGCCTGTATGTCACTCTGCACATCTAGAATTGGGCTATCAGAGCTCATTCTGCTTCTTACTTTTTCACTCTGTACTATGTTATATTTTTTTTAAGATTTGTTTTGGATGTGGCATTTTTAACATCTTTATTGAATTTGTTACAATATTGCTTCTGTTTTATGTTTTGGTTTTTTGGCCACGAGGCATGTGGGATCCCAGCTCCCCAGCCAAGGATTGTATCCACACCCCCTGCACCGGAAGGAAGAGTCCTAACCACTGGACTGCCAGGGAAGTCCCTGTACTATGTTATTAAGATCCACCTCCATGTTCATTTGGTCTGTTGCTTCTAATTATTGCACCATCCTCTACAGATTGCAGCAGCTGCTTTGTACTGTCCTTCCCCTAGCAATAGACACCCAGGTGGCCTCCAACTCCTGGTCACCACAAATAGCACAGCAGTGAGCAACTTCAGATGGGTGTCCTTGTGGAGCTGGGGGAGCATTTCTTTGGTATGTATATACCCAAGAATTGAATCACTGGGTTGTAGGATCTCTGCATCCTTAGGTATTCTAAGTGGTACCAGGCTGTTCTGCAGGTGGCCACACACATCCACTCCCACCAACCCCTTGGTGTTGCCCAGCTTTCTAATTTTTGCCAGTTGTACAGTGGCAAGTGACACCTTGCTGCTCTCATTCTGGAACTTACATCTTAGTAGCACTTCTTGGCTATGTCGCTTTAAGCAAGTCATAGCAACCTACTGAGATTGACACTATGCCACCTAAAGGCAATAGATTCCACAACTCAGAGAGGCTGAATAACTTATCTGAGGTCTAACAGTTAGTGTGGAACTGTAATTTGAACCCAGAGCTCACACTCTTTTTTTTTTTCTTTCTTGCATACGCGGGCCTCTCACTGTTGCAGCCTCTCCCGCTGCGGAGCACAGGCTCCGGACGTGCAGGCTCAGCGGCCATGGCTCACGGGCCCAGCCGCTCTGTGGCATGTGGGATCTTCCCGGACCGGGGCACGAACTCATGTCCCCTGCATCGGCAGGCGGACTCTCAACCACTGCGCCACCAGGGAAGCCCCCCAACACACTCTTAACCACTGTACCATTATCAACACATTTTGTCTCTTTTCTAAGATATCATCCGGGTCTACACTGCAAGCTTCTTGTCAGGAGCTATGTTTTAAACCTCTCTAGGGCCCCCGGAGAACTGAGCCCAGTGACTTTCTTACAGGGGATGCTCAGTAAATCATTGTTTTATAGGTTTGGAGAGAAAAAAAGTGCAAGGTGTCTTGTTGAGTTTATCTGGAGGGCTACAGGGTGCAAGAAGCAAAGAGGAACTTGTTTGATCCACAGGGTTGCTGACTGGGGGCTGGTTGTGGTAGATAAGTAACCCTGGGCTCCTGGCTTCTGGCCACCATGTGGCCTGCGGAAGCAGCTTGTCATGAAGTTGGGGAGCAGAGTGGTGTTAGGGGGCCTTTGGGGAAAGGCAGGGGGGAAAGCCGATAGGCAATGAGGAATCTAGAATCCCCAAATGCCTCATCTGAGTGGGCTCCCACACCCAGTTGGTGAAACTAAAGCTCGTAAGGGTAGAGAATGGTATTCAAGATCAAAGGCAGAGCTGGAACTCAAACCCATGTCTCTAGACACATGGTTCAGAGATTTTCCATTCCTTCCTCAGGAGAAGATCCCAGTCAACAAGTAGGGAAGTATTTCTTCTCATGCTCTTTCATCACAGTGCATAGCAGTGCTGAAGGCTTTGGGGTAGCAAAGGAGTCCCCTTCTCCCTCTGAATGCCTCCTCAGACCTTCAAGGATACACCCCCCTCTCTGGGAAGAAAGCAGCTGATAACTGAGCCTAACCTCACTGTCATCATCTGTACAATGTGTACAATAATACCAATCTCCCAGAACTATTGTGACAATTGAAACAAGATGATAAATAGAGAGCGTCCAGCACAACCCCGGACACAAAAGACTCTCCCCAGCAGAGACGGAGCACAGAAAGGCTGCAGAAACTGAATATCAAGGTCTGAGCTAGAACATTCTGGTAATACTTGATTTCCCTCAGGGGAGAGAGGAATGAACCTTTATTTCAAAAACGATTTTGGTGTGTATGTGCTTTCAAAACCTGCAGTGTAGTGTGAAATGGGGATGGAAACAAACCCCAAAAGGGACTTTTGGTGGCAAAAGGATTAAGAACTTTTTCTCAAGTTGGATGTGGAAGGTGGTGGCCCAGGGGGAAGGGCGGGTCCAAAGAGAACCTTCTAAAAATACTGCCCACTTACCAGAAAGGCACAGCCCACTCCTCTGCTGCACCCCAGACAGCTCCTCAAAAGGAGAACTTGTCTTGCCACCCATGCCTCCTCGCTCCGGGCGAAGGCACCTCCCCAGGGTGGCCAGGGGGCCGGAGCCTGGAAGAAGCTGAGCCTTGGTGCCAGGCAGCTGCTTCAGATCCCAGCTCATTACTCTTCTCTTTGAGCCTGTTTCTTCATCTGAGAAATGGAAATACAAATAGCTAATGTGTGAGTTCAGCTAAACGGGATAATGTCTATAAATCATGTTGTTTGGTACCTGGCACTCAGAGGGCACCTATGTATTCTAGCTAGGCACCATCAGTCCTACTGATGGAGAGAGACTGGCACATGCTGGAGCCCGGGGGTAGGTGAGCTAGAGGAAGGGTTCTTGCACTCAAGGGCTCCTTGGCTGTAGGATCTGTCCTGTGCTGGGGCAGCTGACAGGGACTCGCTCCTCTGCAGTGAGGCGGTCAGGGCTCTCTGCCTCCAGCCTGCTCTGGAATTGCAGGAGGAGGAAAGAGTCCAGTTAGGAGGCTCTGAAGCACTTCCTAAGCATCTAGAGACACAGGAAACATGGTTGTGGGAACCCCGGGAGGTCCCAGGCCAAGTTGATTTTGGCATGAATGGGAGGCGCTATGGTACTTCGGGGAGCTCTAAACTGCAAGCCTAGATTCTCAGGCTCCCAATATAATGGACTTCCTTTGACCGTGGGCCTCCTGTGTGCCTGGCACACCACACAGAGCCCTTCTTGGCCTTTTGATGGTCCCACAAGGTAAGTATCATTATCCCAATCTAGTGGTGGGAAAGCTGATATTCAGAGAGGTTAAGTCACTTGCCTAAGGTTTCCCAGCCAGGATTCAAACTCAAGTTCTCCAACCAGGTGACCTTGGACAGGCCATTTCAGCGAGGTGTCTGAGTATCCTCCTTGGTCAAATAGGCACAATACTCCACATGCCTTCTCCCTAGGGCTCTTTGTGAGCTCAGATTGGGGGCTAGAGGCAGAAGTCTGTTGTGAGCTGCAAATCTTTGTCTAGTCAAGAGGAAATGTGTAAGATGCATGCTTTGTCTTGGAGATGCAGGAAGGTGCTGAGGCATATGTTGGGGGTGTCTGAGAGCAGACTTTCCAGGTTGCACTGCTGCCTCTGGGGCTTGCTTGTTCCTGTGGAGGTTGCGGGGTCTCCTTATGCAAAAGAACAGAAAGCTTGGCTTCACAATGTGGTAACGCAGGAATGGAAGAGAAAGGATCCCTCTATCAGTCTCACAGAGGTAAGAGGTGAATTAATAATAATAATAAGGACTATCACCCACGTTGTGCTCATCAAGTGTGTGCTGGACGCTGTTCTATGCTTCCATTCATTAAGCACTTACTAAGTGACGGTCACCTCCCTAAGGGCTCTACATGAATTAACTCACCTAAGCCTTATGAGCTACCAAGTATTATTATTCCCATTTTACAGATGAGGAAACTGAGGGAATTCCCTGGTGGTCCAGTGGTTAAGACTCTGTGCTTCCACTGCAGGGGGCCTGGGTTCAATCCCTGGTCAGGGAACTAAGATCCTGCAAGCCGTGCACGTGGCCAAAAAATAAAAATAAAGATGAGGAAACTGAGGCTTCAAGAGATTTAAAAAATGAGATTAAAAAGATTTAAAAAATTAGATTAAAAAAACCCAGGTTGTGGTGAGTTGGTAGATAGGAGTGGTTTCAGAGTCAGGCAGTTTGACTCCAAAAGCTCAAAGGAGTTGCCTTCTTTCTCTACTGTCAGTGTATTGCCCTGGTATTTGATCACATTTGGTGATGCTGTCCAGTGTTTGAAGCTGAGCTTGTCAATTAGCTAGACTTCTTCAGGCTCTTCCCCACTGTACCTCCCTCCATTGCCCATCTGTGATGGGACCCAGTCTCTATTCCTGAGCCTAGATAAATGGGGGTGCTTATTTGACTGGATATATTCTGATTGGCAGGAAAGAGCGTGGACTGGGAGTCTTGTGCTAGGGGATCAGGTGCGGGCTCCACCACAGGCAGACTCTTGGGCCTCGTGCAAGGTACGTCCCCTCTCAGGGTCTCATCTTCTCCTCTGTAGGATGAAGGAGATTGAGCTTGAAGGTCCCTGGCCGACCTTGTGGGAAAACTGAGTCCCACATTTCGTTCATGGAACTGCTGGGGTTCGTCCTGAGCTCTTGTCCCCAGATGCCACAGTCTGGAGAAAGGCAGATGGCTACAATGTAGGCTCGCAATAAAGACCACAGACTGAAAAATGGGAGGCAGGCAGCAGGCAAGATTTGGGACAGGGAGGTCTTCTCTTACCACCCTGGACAGAACAGTAGATTGCTTCGTTGGCTCCCAGGACAACTTGTTGGAAGAAGTGGAACCCTCCCCGCACCTCCCAGCCTTGGCCCCTCTCCAAGAAACGGAAGATGGCGGCCCCATCTTTCAGTTCTGCTTCCTCCAGTCATGGTTGCCTGGGCCTTTAACGCAAGCCTGCTATGTTTGTGTTCCTGTAGCCCACACCCAACCCATTATAAACAGTCCACCCCGGCCAGGGCCTCTCGTTGGACTGGAAAGTTCATTCTCTGTGATATGTGGGTCTGTGTTGAGACCCTCCAGAGCTAGCAAGAGTTGTTGATGAGTGAAAGGAGAAGAAATACCTGGGGAGGTGGTGGTAAGTTGTGCGTGTGTGTTTTCTCACAACATTTCCCTGCTTCAGTTTCATTTTATTCTGGCCCAGGCTGGGCACTCAGAAGGCTGTCTTAGATCCTCTGGCCAGCTCTCTTCTCACCTTCTCCAAGAAGCTTCTTTTGATTCTTTCCAGCATGTATCTGCATCCCAAGTATAGCGGGTTGAATAGTGCCCGCCCCCCGCCAAAGATATGTCCACATCAAATCCCTGGAACCTTGAATGCTACCTTATGTGGGGAAAAAAAGGTCTTTGCAGATGTAATTAAGTTAAGGATCTTGAACTAATATCCTGGATTATCTGGGTGGGCCCTAAATCAATGTCCACTTAAGGGAAAGGCAGAAGATTAGGAGGTGATGTGACCACTAAGGCAGAGAATGGAGTGATGTGGCCACAAGGTCACAAGTCAAGGAATGCCATCAATTCCCAAAGATGGAAGAGGCAAGGGAGGATTCTCCCCTGGAGCCTCCAGAGGGACCACGGCCCTGCCTGCACCTTGATTTTCGACTTCTGGCCTCCAGAACTGTGAGGGCATAAGACTCAGTTGCTTCAAGCTACTAGGCTTGTGGTACTTTGTTGCAGTAGCAACAGGAAATGAACAGACCATGGAATCACAGACTCCCTGCACTAGAGAGTAGGGCGGGGTCATTGGAGCCACGCAGATGCAGCTTCACACTGGCTGTAGCCAGCAAGAGCTGCACGTCAGGGGGCTGTTAGCCTCTCTGAGCCTCACGCTGCTCGTCTGCAAAAGGGAGACCATAATGCCTACCTCCCAGTGCCAGTGTTTTGTTTTGCTTTAACAGCTTTATTGGGATATAATTCAAATGTCAGACAATTCACTCATTTAAAGGGTACAATTCAATGGCCTTTTTGGTACATTCACACAGTTGTGCAACCAACCCTCAGCCAACTTTAGAACACTTCATCGTTCCCCCAGAAGGAACCTCATACCCACGAGCAATGGTTCCCCATTTCCCTCCACGATTCTCCCTCCACTGTAGCCAACTACGAATTTACTTTCTATCTCCAAAGATTTGTCTGTTCTGTATATTTCATATAAATGGAATCATACAAGATGTGCCTTTGTGTCTGGCTTCTTTCACGTATCAGGATGTTTTCAAATTTCATCCATGTTGAAGCATGTATCAGTACTTTCTTCCTTTTTATGTCTGAGTACTATTCCACTGTATGGCTATACCACATTTTGTTTATCCATTTATCCATTGATGGGCATTTGAACTGTTTCCATTTTTTGGGTATTATGAAGTATGTTTTTATGCACATTTGTATACAAGTTTTTGTGTGGATACAGCCAGGGTTGTTTTGAAGATTAAATGAAGTAGAACCTAAGGCATCTGATATGTCCTCCAACAATTAATAATGAAAGATATTAGAGGAAATATGCCCCAACTCTTTCAATTTACAGATTAGGAAACTGAAGCATGGAGAGGAGCACAGACTTGCTTGAGGTCATCCAAGGCAGGAGAGCATAACACTTATGTGCAGGTCCATGAATCAGAATGCCCAGAACTAAATCTTGGTTGGGCTTGGGTTAACTTATGCAGGTCACTTCACCTCTACGAGCCTCAGTTTACTCATGTGTAAAATGAGGTTAGTAATAGTACCTACCTCATATGGTTGTTGATGTGAGGATTAAATGTGCTAGACCACGTGTCTGGCACATAGTAGGTGCTCTGTACATCTTAGCTGTTGTCATTCGTGGTAGTGCCAGCAGCAGAACTTAGGTCTCCTGGCTCCCAGGTATGAGAGGTCTTGAATCTACACTTCTCCAGTTCCCTTTTCTGTGTCATGGGCATCTTCCCAGTGTGACTGTAGGTTCTGTGGAGGAAGGACATAGGGCTGCTTCTCCCCACTGCCCTGAGCACATAAGAGGTGCTGAATGAGAACCTTTGCTCACTTTCTTTGGCTTCTGCCAACCCTGGCCTTCACCAAGAGACCCAGCTGGAGACTGTGATAGGTGTTAATTCCCTGCATCTTTCCAACACCCCATGAGCTAACTGAGTGCGTCTCCCTTCCAGGCAGTGGACAGCACACAACCATGGAGTTGGGGCCTCTAGAAGGTGGGTACCTGGAGCTTCTCAACAGCAATGCTGACCCTTTGCATCTCTACCACCTCTATGACCGGATGGACCTGGCTGGAGAAGAAGAGCTAGAGCTCTGCTCAGGTGGGTTCTCCTCCCTCTGGCCCCTTCCATGTCCCTCCCCACCCCTCTGCCTGCAGTAGAGATGGCAACCAGGGGAAGCCCTGGCTGTGGAATTCCGGTCAGCACCACGGACAGCTCCAACTCCCTGCCACTCTGGCTCCTAATGGAAATATCTCCCAGCCCGCCCTGCCTCTCCCTCCTTCCCCACCAGCCCTCTTCCCAGATCTTTCCTGCTTCATCCAAGTGGCTTTTCCTCCCAGAACCTGATACGGACACCATCAACTGCGAACAGTTCAGCAGGCTGTTGTGTGATATGGAAGGTGATGAAGAGACCAGGGAGGCTTATGCCAATATCGGTGAGGAAGCATTATGAACCCAGAAAAAGGACAATTGAGGGAAGAGATTCTTTTATCTGTTTTGTTAATCTCACCCATTCACCAGGAGCCTCCAGGCCCTCCCTCAGAAATCGGGGCAAGGGGGGATGGGGAGCGAGGGCTAAAAGGACAGAGAATCGGGGAAAGAAGGGAGATGGAGAAAGGTAGGGAAATAGAGCCCTTCACCAATGAACACCAGGCAAACAAATCTCACTTTTCCATCTTCTGCCTCCATTTCTATACATTTTTCTATTTGTTGCTCTTCTTTCCTTCCCACAAAGCCCATATCATATGCCCCTCCCTCCCTCCCTTTCTCCTCAGCTCCTAAGCTAAACTACTCTAGTATTTGTAATAACTACCTTTGGGGGGCACTTGTAGCCTGCAAGCCACTGTGCATGTGTTATCATATTGAAATCTTACAAAAACAAAGGAAGTAAGTACTATTAGTATCTTCATTTTACAGATGAGGAAATTGAGGTTTAGAGAGATAAAGAATCTACCCAAGGCTGCATTAGAGATAGTAATGGGTAGGTCTGAAATTCAAAGTCCTTATTTTTCACCACAAGAGGGAAGGTATCTAGAGTGGGGAGGTTTGGTAAGGCTCAAGCTGAGAGGCTGGTTGGCAGCTTGAAAAAGACCTACAGTTTTCAGACAAGGGCAGAACTCTTTGGGACTCTCTGGGGAGAGGTGTTTCTGTTGTTTTTTGTGGGGGGTGAAGGATCCCTCCTTACCAGGTTCACCACTGTCTCATACAGAGGCTTTGTTGAATTAGAAAAAGATGCCCCTTCTTCTAGAGGATGCAGCCTCCATTAAGATGTAACATCTTGGCTATCAAAGTGAAGGCTGGATTCCTGCCCCCATTTGCCCTTTTTTCTGGGCATCCTGTACAGTGAACAACCTGCACAGATGTTCTTAGTGGCCCTTTTCCTGGCATCCCAAGAATCACATCACTTAGGAGGTCTGGCATGAACATGGCTAGACATTCCCCAACACATAGTTAATCCAGCATCATACAAGGGCAGAAAATGGAGAGGAGCAGTAACTGTATGTGTCTCAAAGATTACAGAACTGAGAACCTGCCTGCTTCCTTCCCTTCCTGGGAATTTACTTGGGAGAAGCAGAAATGTTTAGGGCTGAGAGTATTCACATTTCCTCACAACTGGAGGCAGTAATGAATGAGTTGGGCTTTTTCCCAAATCACTTAGGATTTGGGGGCTTTTTCCCCTTAGGGGCATCTACACAGGAAGTGGGAGCAAGTGGAGGAGGCAGCTTCACCCGAGTCTGTTCCTGAAGTCTCTGGTCCTGGGCATGCAGTCATCTGAGGCACCCTGAAGTATTACATTGGCTTCCATTCCCATAAAATGGGAATAATAATCACACCTGCCTCACGGGATCACTGTGAGGATTGAATAAGTTTCTGTGCGTAAAGTGTTTAGAGCAGGAATTTGAGAAGAGTAAGCATTCAGTAAGTGTTACCACCCCACCACTGCCATCAACACCATCATCATCATATTTATCATCATCATCATCATTATCACCATTTATGCCCTCACTCCATTCCTCACTCAGAAGCCTTTTATGGCTTCCCATGGCCTATAAAATCCAGTCCTAACTTTCCCCAACATGAAACTTTTACTGAAGACACCTATTTCTAAGAGTTTCCCAAACACCTCTCCTCACTCTGTCCCCACTACCCAGAAAGCCCTACACTTTTCACCTCTCAGAATCTACCCCCACCCCCATCTTTCAAGGTCTGGCTTCAGGACCCCTTCCTCTGGGAAGCCCTCCCTGATTGCCCCATCCCGCTATATACACTCTCTCCTCTTGCCATGATAACTGTCTTCCCTTTGGCTCCAAGCCATGTTCCACTTCATATAATTAACCACCATTGGTTGTCTACTGTGTACTAGCTACTGTGTTGATTGCTTTAAATGCAGAGCCTCTAACCCTCACCATCCATCCCTGGGTCGTAGGTGTTATTTATTCTCATTACACAGATGAGGAAATGGGGGCCCAGAGAGGTTAAGTAACTGACCCAAGATTGTACAGCTTGTAAGGCAATTGGGGAGTAGAACTGGAATTTAAACTCAAACTCAAGACAACTCTACTACGCTGTGTTGCACTACTTTATAGCAATAGATAAATTTGTATGCATACATATCATCCCTTCAATTAGATTAAGAGCCCATGAAGTTTCAGTGTTCCTTCATTAATTTGATCATTCATTCAGCAACATTTATTGAGCCCCAGTGTGCGCTAGGTCTGGAGCGTCACGGTTCCCCGATGCCCAGCCCAAGGCCGGGCTGGGCAATAAGCGTTGCCCAGCATTCGGTGAGAACTAGTTGATTGACTGCACTTTTTCTTGTCTGGGCAGCGGAACTGGACCAGTATGTCTTCCAGGATTCCCAGCTGGAGGGCCTGAGCAAAGACATTTTCAGTAAGTTGGGGGGGGTCCTGGCTTAGCCTGCATTTCCTTCCTTGTTCCTTGGAGAGTGCTGTAATACCTGACAACCACCTTTGATGGATGGTCAGATCATCCCCAACGTAGGGACAATGGGAGCTCACCTTGGACGTCCACTGACTGTGTGTGTTGGTGTCTTTGGTTTTTTCCCGAAGTCGAGCACATAGGACTGGAAGAAATGATCAGCGAGAGTGTGGAGGTGCTGGAGGAAGCAGGACAGAAAAGTCAGAAAAGACGTGAGTGAGCCCCTCCCTGATCCGGCCTAGCCTTGCTTGACTCCCAGCCATGCCTTGGCTCTAAAACCTGTTACGGCTCCCCGTTGCTTCCGTCGTTAAGTTCTGTCTGCTCTGCCAGGCTTGGGTGTCCCACCCACCTCTTCCCTCACCACTGCTCCCTGGTGACCCAGGGAGGAAGCAGACGGCCCAGGATCAAATGGCCCCTCTCCTGATGGGTCTCTACCTCTGGCTGTTTTGATTGCCATTTCCAAAAGGACCTCTGGGCTCTGGCTTCTCTTCCATCCTTAGTATTTAAGGGAGGTCTCTTCAAGCACAGTTTTTTCCCAGCAAGATCTGGGTTTGAATCCTGGATCTGCTGTTTATAGTCTATATGAACTTGGGCAAGTACCTGCATCTCTCTGAGCCTCCTGGTCAGTCTCCCTGCCTCCTTAATCTGTCCTTACCCGGCAGCCAATGTGGACTTTTAAATGCAAATCAGATCATTTTGCTGCCCTGCTAGCCCTCCAATGGCTACAAAATACACACCACAAGGGCTGTTTGATCTGGCCCTTCCACCTCTCCTAATTCACTATGAGCCACCATGCTCCAGCCATACTGGCTTCTTTCCATTCCTATAACCCATGTATCCTTTTCAGCCTCAGGGCCTTTGCACTTGCTGTTCTCTCTATCTGGAATGTCCTCCCCCTTCCCATGGTGGGCTTGGGAATCTGTTAGGTCTTGGCCAGCATGTCACCTCCTCCTGAAGGCTTTCCTAGACCAACTTTTTCCATATAAATTACCTCACTTATTTTCACCTTGTTTGTGTCTCTCCTTCACTGTTGCACTTGTCACAATTTGGACTTATTTTATTTATTGCCTTTTGCTTAGTTCCCCCACTGTGAGGACAGGGACCTTGTCTTTCTTATTACTACATCCCCAGCACCTGGCACATGGCTGGCATGCAGGAACACCTCAATAAATATCCATTGAATGAAAATTTCCATAAAATGGGCCTAACAGTTAATCAAAAGCTTACTATGTGCCAGACCATGTGTAAACCCTGTACCTAGTTATTTAATTTGAACAGGTAAACAGGTGCATGGCATAAAAATTCAAAATGTGTAAAAAATATTCAGTGAAAAAAAATCTCCCTCCCATCCTTTTCCCCCAGTCCCTCATTTTCCCTCCCTGAAGACAATCTATGTTGCCAGTGCCCTTTTAGTCTTGTTAGGAATATTCTATTTGTCTAAAAGCCAGCTCTTAAAAAAAATTTTTTTTTCACACAAATGACCACATTTTACCTACACTCTTTCTTCATTTAACATGTCTGGGAGGTTATTTTCTTAGCACTAATGGAAAACACATGGTCCTGCCTCCAGGAATTTCCCTTTCTTTCTTTTTTTTCCTTCCTTTCTTTCTTTCTTTCTTTTTCCTCCTTTCCTTCCTCCCTCCTTCCCTTCCTTCTTTCTTCCTTTCTTTTCATTTCATAAACATTTTCCATAATATTTTATTATGAAAAATTTCAACATACAGCAAAGATGAAAGAGTTGTACTACAAACAACCATATACCCATCACTTCCATTCTACCATCAGTGTTTGGCTATAGTGGTCTTAACACATCTCTAGCCATCCCTCTATTCATCCGCCCATCCAACCATTTTATTTTTAGAACATTTCAAGGTAAATTGCAGACACCAGTACTGCCCCATATGTCCTTCAGCATCCTTGTTATTTTTAGGGCTGTGTGGTATTTCACATAAGCAACCATAATTTGGTTCATCAGCCTCTTGCTAAGGGACACATAGGGGTTTTCTCAATGTGTTACACGCTTGATACTCACTCAACTGATTTCCAATGCATTCCTGCCAAGTGGGAATCACTGCCCCCATTTCACAGATGAGAGATCAAAGGCTCAGAGAGGCTGTGTTGCAGAGACGCACAGCTAGGAAGGGACCAAAAGCAGGGTTTTTTTAATTTTTAGTATTATTTTTTTTAACTCAAACTCATCTTGTGTCCCCTCTGTGGCTCTGCCTCTCCCAGTGCCTCACTGTCCTGGGTGCTTCAAGATGGGGTTTGGGCTCAAGCAAATGAGTAGGGGCAGAAATTGTTGGGGGCTGGGGAGGGAAAGGGACCCCCAAGGCCACTTCCCAGCCATTTAAGGCAATTCTATAGGGCCTGCTGGGGTCCACAAGCCCCTCCTGGCTTGGAATACCCCTTCCCTGGGGCTGATGACCATAATGTTCTCTCTGCAGCCTTCCCAGAGGAGCTGCCTGTGGATCTGAAGCACAGGAAGCTAGGTGAGCAAGGCGGGTGGGTCCTGGGAGATTGATGGGCAGGAAAGCCAGGGCCTCCTCAGGCCCACATGTAAACTGGCCTTTGAAAGCCAGGGCTCAGAGAGGTGAAGCCACTTGTCTGAGATCACACAGCAAGTGAGAGGTGGAGTTGAGAATCAAACCAAGATCATGATTCCATAGCCCGTGCTCTGAAGTTCAGGGACTGCTGGGAGATTCAACTCCTCCTACAAAGGCTCTCCCCTAACACCTCCCTCCTCTTAACTCTGAGTCAGAGCTGAGACCCCATCCTGCCACCACCACCTAGTTCCACTGCCCCTCCAGGCCACATGTCTCCTTTCAGAGTGTAGAGTCATCTCGGATCAGCTAGTTACCCAGTGCCCTCCCACCCTCCGTAGAGCCCCCATGCCTCAGTGAGCCTCTTCCCCCATACTCATCAGTCCCGCTCCCCTCCCACTCAGTTGTTATTGCAAAGGTTGGGCAACCAGCCCCTCTGCGGGAACAGACTGAGGAATGAAAGCCTCATAGTCCGATGGAGGAAGCCTGGTCCCTGCCCTCAGAAAGTTCTAATCGGATGGAGAAGACAGGGACCCTGTCCACGAAGACCCCAGGATGATGGAGAAATAGTCTCTGTCTTCAGGGAGCTCCCAATCTGATGGGGGAGGCAAGTCTCCACCCTCCTAGGGCTCCCAATTAAATGGAGGAGATAAACTCCTGCCCCAGTCTGATGGGCAGTGCTTGGGGCCTCTTAGGGGGCCGGGGGCTCAGTGACTGGCTGTAGAAGCTGGTAGGGGCCTGGGCTAACAGCCTATTCATAGGTCTATCCCACCCCTAGCTATCCATGGCAGGAAGCTCTCAGGGCCCAGTCACAAAGAGGAGGCTGGAGGTAGAGGGCTGCCTGGCACAGAGCAGTTGCTGATAAAACCAGCTTCACCCAGGGCAGCGAAGAGGACAGGAGTTTCCTTCCACTGCCAGTAGAGATCTGCTCCCAGAGCGCTCCCTACCCTGGGAAGGCCCCTGCAGGCACCCACCCAGATCTCACCCAGCCTCTAACATTGGCCCTTCCTCACAGCTGAGCCCCTAGCCATGCCCGTGGTGACTGGTGCTTTCCTGGTGGGGCTAGTGAGTGACTCTTCAGCTCAGCCCTGCCCGTCACCACCTGCTCTGTTCAACAAGGAGCCAGCACCCAGCCAGACCCGGCTGGAGGACACCGGTATGTTAGGGGCTTGCAAAGGGTGGGCTTCCCCGCTGCCCAGAGGCAGGAGCCG
The DNA here is from genome assembly GCF_003676395.1 of Aethalodelphis obliquidens. Taxonomy (NCBI): domain Eukaryota; kingdom Metazoa; phylum Chordata; class Mammalia; order Artiodactyla; family Delphinidae; genus Aethalodelphis; species Aethalodelphis obliquidens. Next base: position 4,702,592 of record NW_020837962.1, on the reverse strand, counting down.
CCAGGGACGGGAATTCCTCCCCTACTAGTGTCCCCCACTTCTGTCCCAGCCAATGCCATCCTCGATGTCCCCATCAACCCAGTCTGCGCCAGAAAACATGCCCTGGAAGGAAACGCATTCCTAGGAAACACAGCAGGGAATCCCCGCCAATTAGGGAATTCACCCGCCAGCCCTCTGCTTTCATCAGCTGGGAACTGAGCACCCTCTCTGTGCCAGCACCACCACCACAGGCAAGCAGACACAGCTGCGGCTGTCTGGAAGACTGGAGCCCTTTAGAAGGGAGTCAGCTGTTAATTAAGATGTTAATGGAGAATCCCACCTCACCGCCTTTGTCTCCTGCAGTGCCCCCTTCCAGTTCCTTGTTGAGCTGCCTGAGTCTCCCTGCTGGACCCATCCAGATCATCCCCACTCTCTCCACTCTGCCCCAGGGGCTCTGGCAAATCTCAGGGGCTGGGACAGGGGTCTCCAGTATACTCATCTACCAAGGTGAGTATGCGAGGCCGGACGCCCCACCCCCTCTGCCTGTGACCTGACTACTCCCTGATCCCATCCCCCCTCCACCCCACCCCTGTCCCAGATATTTGGCAGTTTTAGCCTAGCACCTTCTCATGATCCTCCTTCCCCAGAACACCCATCTCTGTCCCCATTTCCCAAAAATCAAAGCGGAGGAGCAGGGCTCCCCAACGTGGTCTGGGTGAGTGATACACCAAGTGGCTAAGTGGCATTTTTTGGGTCACTTTCCCCGAGTAAGCCTTAGTTTCTCCTTTTCTATAAAAAAAAATTAAACTTTATTATATTTTAAAATCACAGCATCGGGACTTTCCTGACAGTCCAGTGGTTAAGACTTTGCCTTCCAGTGCAGGGGGTGTGTGTTCAATCCCTGGTCTCAGAGCTAATATCCCACATGCCTCATGGCCAAACAACCAAAACAAAAACAGAAGCAATACTGTAACAAATTCAATAAAGACTTTAAAAATGGTCCACATCAAAAAAAAAAAATCTAAAATAAAAGCACAACATCAATGCATGCTCATTAACAAACCAAGCAATAAGAGATACTTACAAGAGTTCCTGAGTCTCTCCCTCACTCTTTTAGTATACCGTTGTGAACAGTTTGGTATGCATCCTTGCATAGCTTTCTCTGAATTGCCTTGTTTCCAGGTCAGTAAAATGGTCCCTGCTGACCTGCCACATTGAAAGGTTGTGAATTGTCCAAAGGAAGGCATGTTGGTCTCTAAGGGATGGGAGAGAGAATGAGGCTAAGGGGGATACTTCCACTCAATTCAAGAGCATCTTTTGAAGGTTGCATGCCAGTTTTTGTATAATGCGTTGGTGCCCCAGGAGCAAGAGGGTGTTCTGGGCATCCAGGAAAATGAGTACTGACCACACAGTGGGAAAAGTGCTGTATAGCACTTGCCCTAAGCTCCCTATGAGCTGATTGTGTCCATTTCACAGATGGGAAAACCAAGGCTCTGGGAGCCTAGTTGTAACTCCAGAGCTCTTTCCTCAACTTCGGCCTGAAATTTCTTCCTCTGGAAGTTCCCCTCACCTTTCCCCAGACTCCCAGCCCTACAGCCTGATTTGGGAAGGGGGTCACCCAAGTGGGCTCCTTGTTGTTTCTGTACTCCTTGCCCTCCCCATGTAGGTGAGATGCCCCAGGCCAGCCAAACACCCGCCTCCAGCAGCACAGCTGTCCACAGCCTCCCAAAGTCCCCAGACCGGCCCGGCTCCACCAGCCCCTTTGCCCCATCGGCAGCTGACCTCCCCAGCATGCCTGAACCAGCCCTGACCTCCCGTACAAACCTAACAGGTAAGAATCAGCAGGACCTGTGAGAGTTACTGGAAGCAGAACTGAGGCCCTGGGGGAAGGGATTGCCTCAGACAATGAGGTCCACGAACAGAGCTGCCTGCAGACACGGGCAAGTTGTGTTTTTGTGTAAAACAGGGCAGGGAGGGTCTCCAGGGAGGGGGCATACGTGGGAGGGTTGGTGAGGGGAACAATTGGAGAATCCATGGGCCACCAGCCTTCACCATCTTGTTACATGGCAGGAAAACAGGCTCAATGCAGCCAGATCTTCTGAATTGTCAGCAGAATCTGGAGATCTTGATTTTTTTTTTTTTTTTTTGCGGTACGTGGGCCTCTCACTGTCATGGCCTCTCCTGTTGCGGAGCACAAGCTCCGGACGCGCAGGCCCAGCGGCCATGGCTCACGGGCCCAGCCGCTCCGCTGCATGTGGGATCCTCCCGGACCAGGGCACGAACCCGTGTCCCCTGCATCGGCAGGCGGACTCTCAACCACTGCACCACCAAGGAAGCCCTGGAGATCTTGATTTTAACATAGATATTGTGATTTTTAAAACACTGGTGAAAATTTTAAAAGTACAGCTGGCCAAAAAAAGACATCTTTGAGCAGGATACAGCCTCAGGTCACCACCTGGTAACCTCCATCTTGCGGAGACTCAGCCCACGTCAGCTCTGACCTTGCGATACTCAGAGGACTGATGCCCCAGAGGGAGGGAGGTCCCTGGGGCGCCCCTCACCCTAACTCTGACACTGGCTTCTTCCCCTCCAGAGGATGAGATGTCCCCCACCCAATGCCCAGCAGCTCACGAGGCATCCAGCAAGCTTCCCAAGTGGCCTGGTGAGTGGTGGCAGGGTCCCTCTGCCCGGGTGCTGGAGGCTTCCTGTCACTCATTCACCCAACACTTATTCAATCCCTCACTTGTTGGCTCATTCATTCATTCACTTGCTCATTTGATTCCGCCATCTCAGCATTCATTCCGCCAGTTATACCTACACTTAGAGCAACATTTACTGAGGACCTGCCCCTCGTAAGCCCATGCTAGGTGTTGACATCTTGTTTGTGAGGCTGAGAGAATGAAACAGGGAAGGGAGGGTGATTGGGAGAGTGGGTGAAGGCAGGAGTGGATGATGGGTGTGGGAGAGATGGAAGGTGGGAATGAAAGGGCAGCTGAGAGAACGGCCAGACGACTGAGTCTGACTCTGTTCCAGGCACATGAGATGTGGTCAATCATTAAAGTTGTAAACAGGGACTTCCCTGGTGGTCCAGTGGTTAAGACTCTGCGCTTCCATTGCAGGGGGCGCGGGTTTAATCGCTGGTCAGGGAACTAAGATCCCGCATGCCTCCCGGGATTGTTTGCGGCCAAAACAAACAAAGTCATAAATAACCCCAGTATGATCCCCATTTTACAGATGAGGAGACTGAGGGCTAGTGGGGTATATCACATGCTCAACGTAACAGCAATAAGTGGTAGAGCTGGAACTTGAACCAGAAACCTGGATTCCACTCTCTTAACTCTTAGCACCACCAACCCCACCATGACCTCCCTATTGTCAGTGAACAAAAGAAGAAGGTTAGTGAGTAAATGAAAGAGTGGACAGATAATCAAGTGAGAAGATGAGTGAATGAATGGGTGTAGGAATGAATGAATGAGTGTCTGGGTAATTGAAGGAGGCAGCTAATCAAGAAGGCAGTCGGGGAAGACTTTGACGAATGGATGAACAAGCTAGTGATGGTGGCCGGGCTGGCCACTCTGCTGCCCTCACAGTGGCCAGTCCTGCCACTAGCATCCTCCTCTCCCCCACCCCACACCCTTTGACATGTGCAGAGAGTGTGGAACAATTCTACTGCTCGCTACGGAACAAGTACCAGGCTAAGCCCGCAGGCCCAGAAGGCATCCTGGTGGAGGTGGACCTGGTGAGGGTAAGGCTGGAGAGGAGCGGCGGCAAAAGCCAGGACAGAGAGCTGACCACCCTGGACTGTGCAGAGCGGCAGCCAGCCCGAGGAAGTCTGGGCGAGGTGCTGCTGGCCTCTAGCAACCACCGGCGGCCACATGAGACGCAGGTGATCGCCGTGCTGGGCAAAGCAGGACAGGGGAAGAGTCACTGGGTCCAGGCCGTGAGCTGGGCCTGGGCCTGCGGCCAGCTGCCACAGTACGACTTTATCTTCTGCATCCCCTGCCACTGTTTGGACCGTCCGGGGGACACCTACCACCTGCAGGATCTGCTCTTCTCCCTGGGTTCACAGCCACTGTCAGTGGATGACGAGGTCTTCAGTTACATCTTGAGGAGGCCCGACCGCATTCTGCTCATCCTGGATGCCTTCGAGGAGCTCGAAGCCCAAGACGGCTTCCTGCAGAGTGTGGGCGGACCCACGTCAGCAGAAGCCCGCTCCCTCCGGGGGCTGCTGGCGGGCCTCTTCCAGCGCAAGCTGCTGAGAGGCTGCACCCTGCTGCTTACAGCCCGGCCCCGGGGCCGCCTGGCCCAGAGCCTGAGCAAGGCTGACGCTCTGTTCGAAGTGGCCGGCTTCTCCGCCCAGCAGGCCGAGACCTATGTGATGCGCTACTTTGAGTGTTCGGGGACCACCGAGCACCAAAAGAGAGCCCTGGCGCTCCTCCAGTCCCAGCCATTTCTCCTGAGTCACAGCCATAGCCCCACTGTGTGCCGGGCCGTGTGCCAGCTCTTGGAGACCCTCCTGGAGCTAGGTGATGAGGCCCAGCTGCCTTCCACGCTCACGGGCCTCTATGTTGGCTTACTAGGCCCAGGAGCCCGTGACAGCCCCCCAGGGGCCCTGGTGGGACTGGCCAGGCTGGCCTGGGAGCTGGGCCGCGGTCACCAGAGCAGCCTGCGGGAGGGCCAGTTCCCATCGGCCGAGGTGAGGGTCTGGGCTGTGGCCCAAGGCTTGGTGCAGCCCACCCCGGGGGCCCCGGAGACCAAGCTGGCCTTCTCCAGCTTCCTCCTGCAATGCTTCCTGGGGGCCGTGTGGCTGGCTCTGAGCAGCGAAATCAAGGACAAGGAGCTGCCGCAGTATTTGGCATTGACCCCGAGGAAGAAGAGGCCCTATGACAACTGGCTGGAGGGCGTGCCGCGCTTTCTGGTCGGGCTGGTCTTCCAGCCTCGTGCCTGCTGCCTGGGAGCCCTGGCAGGGCTGGCAGGCTCCACCTCAGCGGTCAGGAAGCAGGAGGTGCTCACCAGGTACCTGAAGCGGCTGCAGCCTGGGGCGCTGAAGGCGGGGCGGCTGCTGGAGCTGCTGCACTGCGCCCACGAGGCGCTGGATGCCGGGCTTTGGCAGCATGTGCTGCAGGGGCTTCCGGCCCACCTCTCTTTCCTGGGCACCCGGCTCACACCTCCCGACACCTACGTGCTGGGCAGCGCCTTGGAGGCGGCGGGCCGAGACTTCTCCCTGGACCTCCGCAGCACTGGCGTTGACCCCTCTGGACTGGGGAGCCTCGTGGGACTCAGCTGTGTCACCCATTTCAGGTGGGGGCTGGGGGCAGGAGAGTGGGCTTCTTTGCCTTGGGCACCCACAGCGGTCTTGGTGCTCTGCCCAGTGCTGACTCTGTGGGGTCTCATTTAGCATGAATGGCAGCCAGATGGGGGCAGAAGTGATTCTATCCTTTTTTAAGATGAGGAAGCCAAGGCTCAGAGGGGTACGGTAGCTTGCCCAAGGTCACACAGCCAGCATCATTCTTTCAACCAGTATTTGAAGGCTGGCCTTATGACAGGCGCTGGGCCACGTCTAGAATCTAAGACTGACCTGGGTTTGAATTCGTTTTCTTTTCTCCATCCCCTGATCAAGCCACTGTTTTGTCATGGTTAGATTAAAGCCATAGCCTCCCCTGACCTCCCTGCCTCCATTCTCCTCTTCCACGCCACTTTATATTCAACCATCAGCGCACATCTCCCTAGAAATTGCATCTGATCATATTCCATCCTTCCTTACAATCTTTCAGAGGCACCCCACCTCCCTCAGGATGAAGTCAAAGTTCCTTAATTTAAATTAAGGAATCTAAATCCTTCAGTGATCTGTTTGATCATTTAAGCCTAATCTCCAGAGAATCTCTGCCACCTTCCCCCTAAGCATACTTTACCCAAGCTGTAAGGTCTACACCATTGTAGTGGTTCAACTGAGAATTTAGCACTGAGCTTCCTGGTAGCCAAAGCAAAAAGGGAAATAAAACCACTGGGAGAGTTGAGAAAAAGGAGGAATTGATAAAGGCTTGAGTGGTCATGGAAAACTTTCTAGAGGAAATAGGGGTTAAGTTGAGGAAGGAAAATATCTGAATAGGTAGGAGGTCCCTTCATGGAGCCGCCACCCCCCCACCCCCCACATTATGGTCTAGCCCAGTCACCATGACTGGGTCTGAAGCCCTTCCTCCACAGGGCTGCCTTGAGTGACACAGTGGAGCTGTGGGAGTCCCTACAGCAGCATGGGGAGGCCAAGTTACTCCGAGCAGTGAAGGAGAAGTTCACCATTGAGCCTTTCAAGGCTGAATCCATGAAGGATGTGGAAGACCTGGGCAACCTCGTGCAGATCCAGAGGTGAGAGGGGAAGGGCATGGGAGTTGGTCCAGACCATGCAGGACCTAATATTAAGTTTGCTATTAACACTTCTTCCTCTTTTGGGGCGATCTCCCCTGCTCCCCGCCAGCCAATGACCATCCAAAATCTCTCACTGCAGTCACCACCCAGGCAGAGTCCCCAAGATTTATCACTCTGTCCACTTCAGAACTTGCCATCATGTACCCAATTCTTTCTCAGCTAAAGCCAAGGAGATATTCTCTCCTGCTAAGAGTTCATAAGCTGCCTTCTGCATCTAGTAACACAAATGACACCTATGGCCACCTTTCAAGGCAGCCAGGACCAGTATCATTCCCATTTTCTAGATGGCAGAGGTCTAAGGTTCAGAGGGCAGAGGAAACGTGACCACAGAGCAACTGTCTTTCCCTCATTCCTTCATCATACATTGTTTGAGCACCTACTATGCACTGTCTGGGATGGGTGTGGGTAATGCCTCCTCTAAGGCTCTTTTCCGTGAAACACACAGTAATGCCTTAATAATATCCTGTCCTGAGGTTTTTCTTTTTAACAAGGGAACAACAGTAGCCCAAGGAAGGCAGTCCTTCTGGGGAATTTTGGGCACTGGGGCAGGCGTCCCCCCTAGGAGGGGGCTCCATGACAGGTGAGGAGCCAGCTCTTCCCTAACATTGCCCGTTCTCTCCAGGACAAGAAGTTCCTCTGAAGACACGCCTGGGGAACTCCCTGCCATCCGAGACTTAAAGAAGCTGGAGTTTGCGTAAGCAAAGGGGTAAATTGTCTCGGGTCCCCACGAGGTTTCTCCTCTGGCATTAGCTGGGCTTGTGCCACCAGAATGGAGATGGGTCCTCAGAATCATTCTTACCCTCTTGCCCCACCACTCTGGAAACCAGCTTCCAGCAGCTGGGGCATGGCCGGTCTGGGCTAGTCCTGGAGGTTCTTGGGGGTGAAGCTAACTTGCCCATTTGCTGGTGAACATACTCGTTCGCATCCACTCATTCAACAGACCTACTCATATGACCGAGGCCACTGTTCTCAATGAGCTTGCTGTCCAGTGTAAATAGACAATTACCACCTGCTGTGATTAGTGGCCAGAAACTCAAGGGCTGTGAGCGTGAAGACTTAGGGGAGGTCAAGATGACTTCCTGGAAGAGGAGACTGAAGCCTTGAAGCTTGACAAAGAAATAGGAATGAACCATGCTGGGTGGAGATATTATCTCCCCACTGTACAGAAGCAGACACTGAGGCCTTGAGAGTGTAAATTGTTTGTCCAAAGTCACAAATGTCAGGTCAGCCTGGCTGTTGCTCCAACAAACAAAAAAGTTAAATTCATGGTAGGTCCCTGTTAGGGATCTAAAATCATCCAACGATTAAGAAGGAATTATTAAACAACTACAGTGTACTCAGTGCCATAATCTTATTAATTTCAAGAGCCACTCTGGGAGATAGTCATTATCATCCCCATTTTACAGATGAGGAAACTGAGGTCTAGTGAGGTTAAGTAACTTGTCCAAGGTCCCCAGCTGGTCACCCACAAGCTGTCTGCTCTTCCTGATCACAGCTCCCCCCGTGCCCCAGAAAAAGCCAAGCGTTTCTTCTTTTGAACAGCGACAAGAGGCCAAATTTGTGCAGAGGTGAAAAATATTGCTGAAAAGAGGAACTGTATGAAAACAATCACCAAGGGCCCCTTCTGGCTTTGAATTATTTTTAGCTTAAAAAGCCCCTAATTCAAGGTCGGAACTGTGCTCTGGGGAACAGCAGCCATGGGGTAGAACAGCCCAGAACCCGGAGAGTAGCCACCTGCAGGCCAGAAGCCCTGAGAAAGTTCTGAGGAAAGAAGGAAGGAAGGAAAGGACTATTTTGGGCGTGAGACTGGCAGCCACCATGCCGGGCACCCTGTAGATCTCATGTGCATGTAGATTAGGCCCCTCAGCCGCTCAGAACCCTGCAGGGGCTCTGCTGGTGGACGATTCTCCCCTGATTCAGCCCCCATTTACCTCTTCACCCTCGCCTCCTGCACTCTTTCCAGCCACGTGGGTCCTCTTAATGGTTTTCAACCTCACTAGGCATGGTCCGACCCCTGGGCCTTTGCACTGGCTGTGCCTTCCACCCAGGACACTCTTCCCCAGGTATCAGCATGGCCCACGCCCTCACTTTCTTCCAGTTTTCAGTGAGAGAGGCCTTTTCTGACTCCTGTATTTAAAAGTACAGTTCTGCCCTGCTCACACTGTGCTTTTCTCTGTAACAATTATCTCCCACACCAGACAGTTTACCAATTTCTTTGATTATCTGTCTTGCCCCCTGGAATGTCAGCTCCACGAGGGCAATGATTTTTGTCTGTTTTGTTCATGGCTGTCTGCGTGACAGGCTTGATGGGCCTGGAACACAGTAGGCAAGCAATCAATATTTGATAAATGAATTCCTTAATCTTTCCAAAAACCTCCTAAGATTGGGGCTAAATTTGAGAAGATTGAGACTCAGAGGTTAAGGGATTTGCCCAAAAAGCCCCACAGAAGCTAAGTGGTAGAGCCCAGATTCAAATCAGATTACAGATTCCCATCTTGTGACCTTTCATTGAGGCTAGTAGTTCCCAGACTTCGGGGTTTCAAAGACTGAGAATATTTCAGAGTGAATTTCAGTGACTATGTGCAGTTACCATCTTTTAATTTGTATCAAGTATGTTCATTCAAACAAGTGAAATAACTGCTGCTGACACCATAATTTTATTAAAAATGAACATTTTAATGTCAAAAAAGTTCAAAGGATATAATTTCAGAATAAAAGACTGTTCTTTACACTGAGTACACTTAACCATATTTTAAAAACAGGGACTTCCCTGGCGGTCCAGTGGTTAAGACTCTGTACTTCCAAGGCAGGGGCCATGGGTTCGATCCCTGGTCGGGGAACTAAAATCTCACATGCTGCGTGGCATGGCCAAAAATTAAAAAAAAAAAAAAAAAAGAACAAAGAAAAGAAAAACAAAAAAAAACAAAATAGCCCTCTGTTGTCTTTATTTTTCTCATTCTCTCAAAATCTGGTCTAAATGTCCATCCAGGCTGTGTGACCTTGTATGAGTTCGTTAACCTCTCTGTGCTTCAGTTTCCCCATCTGTTAAATGGGGATAAGAAGTGCTCTTAGCTCAGAGTCATTGTGAGGATTAAATGAGGTCTGATCTGAGTGATGGGCCCAGTGTGTTCCTGGCACATAAAAAGTGCTCAAGAAATGGTTCTATTTGTTGTTAAAAAGCAATGGCAAATAAGTAAACCATCTTTCTCATCACTGGTGGTGGTCCTCAGGCCAGCATTTGGGAACCACTTCCCCAGGCCAGGGTGGGAGAAGGTGCATGTGAATGTCAGCAGGAGTAAGAACTGGCTCCCCACTCAGAGATGAAAGATGGGGAGCCCCCAGCTGGGAGCCCAGATGGCCTCTTGAGTGGGCTTTGTGAAATGTGCCTGAAGCAGGAGGGATTGGGGTCCCACCAGGTGGAGCTGGGGGTAGTTAAGGCCTCAGATGGGCCTGCCTTCTGTGGGGTCCAGTAGAGGGGCCATGACTGCTTCAGGGTCTTAACTCTGCGCTTTGCCTTCTAGGCTGGGCCCCATCTTGGGCCCTCAGGCTTTTCCCAAACTGGTGAAGATCCTTGAGGCCTTTTCTTCCCTTCAGCATCTGGAGTGAGTATAGACCCCGGAATCCCTCCTGGAGACACTGGGCTTTGACAACCCCAAACCCTGGCCTTGTTTGTCCCTTTCTCTCTCTCTGTGTGTCCTGCTGCTTCCTCAGTGTGGCTGGTGTGAGTGACCAGACGCCCCCACTGCAGGGAAGCGATGGCAGAAGGAAATCCCCAACAATAAAAATAGGTTGAATCCTTTCGAGATCTTCGAAACTCTTTTCCCCTCATGTGCTGCTCCCAGCAATCCCATGGGGAGGCAGGGCCGGGGAACATGATCCCATTGTACACCTGAGGTCTCTAGAGGTTAAGGAAGTTGCTCCAGCTCATGGGGCTGCCAGGAAGGAAAACAGTGATTCAGGTCCATGGGTAGATAGGGCCCTGTCCACTTGTTGGCCTGGCAGTCCCAGGTGATGAAGATTTGCTCTCAAATGCTCGGAGTTGCAGCTGCATCTGGCCGTGGTGTGTCCAGGGGTGGGAGCATGGGAGGAAGCCACTGCTGGGTCGGAAGGTGGGGGAGAATCGGGTGGCCTCCAGGGTGCTGGCTGATGGCCCTCAATCTGATTCCATCTGCAGCCTGGACTCACTGAGTGAGAACAAGATCGGGGATGAGGGTGTCGCCCAGCTCTCGGCCACCTTCCCTCAGCTGAAGGCCCTGGAGACGCTCAAGTGAGTGCACTGGGCCGGCCCTTCCTGCTGCATTTGTCCCCAAAGTCCAGCTTTTTTATTCTTTCTTTCACTCATCCATTCAATCGTGCATTCGTTTAATCATCCACCCATTCATTCATTCAATCATTTCTTTAATCAGCCATTCAACCAATCATTTATTCATTTAATCAACAAATACGTAAGAAGCACTTACTGTGTACAGACACCATTCAAGGCCCTGGAGAGCCAGCTTTAAACAAAGCAAAGCCCCTGACCTCAGGGATCTGCTAGGGAGGAGACGCAGTAAACAAGCAAACAAGCGTCCATAATTATGAAGTGTACAGTAATGACTGTGAGCAATGTTTAGTGAGAGAAAGACTGGGGAGGTGAGACAGGAGAGATAGATTAGGATTTATCAGTAACACATTATTATCAAAATAGTGAATTTCTATTAAAAAAAAACTGTTCTGGGTTTGGGAAATAGCAGATGGATATGATGCAGGAGGGTCAACATGATTTTTTTACTGAACCTAGAGGGATCATCAAAATCTACCCACACTCTACTCCACAACCACGATCAGGGCCGCCACAGAACTCACCAGAATTCACTTAGGGATTTCCTTGATGGTAGGACACTGAGACTTATTAAGTAATTTATAGTGTTTGAGGAAACAGAGTGAGTAAGCTAGATTTCCCTCCCTTCGTCCTTCCTTACATCCTCCCTCCCTCCCTCCATTTCCCTCTCTCTCCCACCTTTCCTTCCTTCCTTTTTTACCCCACTTAAATATTTTCTGAGCACCTACTGTGTGCTTGGCATGGCTGTAGGCACAGGGATAGAGTAACGAACAGACTCGACCCCTCACCTCGTGGAGTCCACGTCATTAAACAAATAATGTAAATCCTTATGTAATGACAGTGCTGAAAAGTGGTCCAAAGGGAAAAGAATGGATGCTACATCTGCATCCTCACCCCCATCATCCCACTCAGCCTCAGGGCGTGACTGCATCATTTTACTGATTTAGCCCAAGTCTACCCATAGCGCCCTCACACAGTTCAGCACCCACGACTCTCATCCAGGTAGAATGTCCTGTGCTTGCTGCCCTGGGATGCCCTGTGAGGAAGCAGGGGTTCCCAGCCCTGCCGGAGCCTGGGGTGATGGACACTGATGGGGAGGGGCATTCAGGTTTGGCCCTGAGCCCTCCCCTTGTTGTACTCCCGCAGTTTGTCCCAGAACAATATCACTGACTTGGGTGCCTGCAAGCTGGCGGAGGCCCTGCCCTTGCTGGCTGCGTCCCTCCTCAGGCTGAGGTGAGTGGGGCCCTCTATTGGTCAGGTGCTGAGTTGGTGGGCTGGAGGGCGGGCAGAGAATCCCCTTGGTGGCAGCTGTAAGGTCCAACACTGGGACCCTGAAAGCAATCACTACAGGCTGTTCTACCACATCAGTGTTGCACAACTTGGTGGGGGCAGGGAGTGGGGGGGGCCGACCTAAAATCCAACATGAACACACACCCCTGGAGTTGGGTGATGCCACCGCCCTGAACGAGATTAGCAGCCCCTGGGGAAGGGCATCTGGCAAACTCTGGGCAAATCACTTACTCATCTCGAGTCTCTGTTTCCTCATCTGGAAAATGGGTACCATCCCAATAGCCTATGGAAAGCGCTTGGTGCAATGCCTGGCTCTGGTGCTTAATAAATCTTGGTCCTCTTTCCCCAGGGCATGGCAGGACTGGGCCTTTTCTGGAGTCCGGGGTGGTTTCTAGAATGCTGACTATGCACAGGTAGCCTTGGCTGGCTCTTGTCATGTACATATCACTCCGTGCCTACACTGTCACCTTCTGGCGGGCTTTGGAATAGCACATTCTTGCTTTTTTTTTTTTTTTTTTGTTTTTGCGGTACGTGGGCCTCTCACTGTTGTGGCCTCTCCCATTGCGGAGCACAGGCTCCGGACGCGCAGGCTCAGCGGCCATGGCTCACGGGCCCAGCCGCTCCACAGCATGTGGGATCTTCCCGGACCGGGGCACGAACCCGTGTCCCCTGCATCGGCAGGCGGACTCTCAACCACTGCGCCACCAGGGAAGCCCCACATTCTTGCTTTTGCTTACTTCCAGCCTGGTGCCTGGTGGTTCCCTGGGACTAATGGGTCCTTCCAGCCCATTATCCTTCCAGCCAGGGTCCCTGAGTGCAGCTGTATAGGTTGTGTGCTGTGCAGTTTGTAGTCTATGTGATTGGCACGCCCTAGAGTTGTGAGGGTATCTAATATTCTCTAATATCAACCATGGGCCAGAACCTGTGCTAGAAACTAGAGCTACAGCTATGAACAAAACCAGGGTGGATCTTGCTTTCAAGTTCCTTGCGTAATAAATAAGTAAGCACGTGCATAAACAAAATGTTTAAAATGCTGATTCATGCTGGGAATGAGGAAACTAACAAAGGCCCCAGAGGGTACAATAGGGAGTGCTGAATTCACCAGGGAGGTCAGTAGACCCCTGAGGAGGGGACCCTCCCCCTTCTGTGGGATGCTCTCAGGGAAAAGCATTCCAGGGAGAGGGAACAGTAGAGACAAAGGCCCTGAGGTGGGAAAGAGGTTGGGTCTTTGAGGGCCAGAAGGGGGGCCTCTGTGTCTGGCTATAGGGAATGAGGGACAGAGGGTGGGAGATAAGGCGGGAGAGGTCAGGGAAGGCCAGATCATGCAGGGAGACCCTTGCGGGCCACGAGAGTGGTTGGAGGTTTTTCCATTGTGAATGGAGAAGCAGGTGGGGCATGTGGGGGTGATATGTGATCTGATTGACACTTTAAGAAACCTCATATTGGGAGTTCCCTGGTGGCCTAGTGGTTAGGATTCCGCGCTTTCACTGCTGTGGCCTGGGTTCAGTCCCTGGTCGGGGAACTGAGATCCTGCAAGCTGCGCAGCGTGGCCAAAAACCAAAGGAACCTCATATTTTATGGACTGTAAGATGCCATCCATTTGTAAGACACCATTAAGGGGACAAAACGCTGCTAATTAAATGACATCCATTGATTATCAGACACATCCTGATCGCAATGATTTTCAAATGTGAACATGTACATCTTGGCATCAATGAAATATGGGAAGAATCCTCTTCCTGTGGGTGAGGAAGGGCCTCCTGGTTCTAAGATCCATCCCAGGAAGGGATTGTAAAACCCCTACCTGGTTCCTGCCCTGGTACCGGCCGACCCATGACATCAGGGGTTCCTGGAGTTTAGCTTGAATCCACTTTGCTGCAGTGTAGACTTGCTGCTTTTACAGGCAGCCCTGCCGTGTTGCTCTGAGGCTGAGTCAAGGCAAAGTCACGGCCTTGAAATTAGAACCGTGGCTGCACCTGGCTTGTTAAAAGGACGCTCGTTAATGAATATACGGCTTAAGTTGGCACCAGTGAAGGTGTCGTGCTATTTCTGACACTGCTGATGGTGACTGAATATATTATAGAAACCCGAGCCTGCCCAGTGACTCTGGGTTTCTCTCTCTCCTGCTATTCCCGATGCTGCCCCACCCCCCACAGTAACTTGTATAACCCGCACAAACCCCCTTGGGAGGTATAATAACCATAGTTAACATGTAGTTCATTCCACATGTCAGGCCCTGTTCTGGGTGTTTTACCAACATTAACTCATTTACTCCTCCCCACAATTACTCTACCATGCCCATTTTATGGAGGAGCAAACTGAGTCACAGGGGAGCTGAGTAACTCGCCAAAGATCAGACAGGCAGCAAGCCACAGAGCTGGGATTTGAACTTGGGCTGTTTCAGATGGGAAGCTACCTCCACTTAGTCCTGCTGCTTCCCTGAACTCACTGAGTGACCACAGAGAAGCAGCCTCAACTCTCTGGGCCTCAGTTTCCCCCTCTGTTAAATGGGGCAGTAATTCTGGCTGGGTGTGGCTCTCCCTGGGCCCTGACCCCCCAGCACCCCCGACCCCTGCCCTGACCTCTTTCTCCGGCAGCTTGTACAATAACTGCATCTGCGATGTGGGAGCTGAGAGCCTGGCACACGTGCTTCCAGACATGGTGTCCCTCCGGGTGCTGGAGTGAGTGTGGGAACCTGGGCAGTGGGGGTGGGGCCAGGACTTGGGAGGACCAGGGTCTCCTGCTGGCATCATGGGAAGGGCTGGGCTGAGGTCTGGTTGTCGAGAGCGTGGTGATGACCTTGGTCTGGGGCTTATTGGTCCCCAGGGCCAGGATCCACAATGGGTTTCTCTTCCCAGTGTCCAGTACAACAAGTTCACAGCTGCCGGGGCCCAGCAGCTCACTGCCAGCCTGAGAAAGTGCCCTCACGTGGAGAAGCTGGCGTAAGTCTCAGCAGTGGTGGAGGGAGAGTCAGTGTGTGGTTCACCTTGTGAGCCCTGAGCCCAAATCCCACTCTGTCCCTCACCAGCGTTCAACCTTGGGCAAGCAGACACATCAACCCTCTGGACCTAGTTTCTTTTCTTCTTTTTTTTTTTTCTTTCTTTTGGCAACGCTGCATGGCTTGCGGTATCTTAGTTCCCGGACCAGGGATTGAACCTGGGCCCTCAGCAGTGAGAGCACCAAGTCCTAACCACTGGACCACAGGGAAGTCCCTGGCCTCAGTTTCTTCGTCTGTAAAATGGGAGTGACAATAATATTTACCCCCTATTTAAATATTTATATTTAAATTGTGGGGTTTAAATGTGTCAATATACTCAGAAGAGTGTCTGGTACACAAAAATGTTCTATATACTAGGCTGAACAACATGAAATCGCTTATATTCAACCATTTTTGACCTACACACCTGGCCATTTCATATGGTTGAAACTTATTTATTATTACATCACTATGATGTCTACTGTCCAGTACTGTACTTGATTGTCTTTCAAAGCACTTTTGTCTACATAATCACTCATATCTTCTAGGAGGGATAGGGTGGCTCTTGTAAGACCCATTTTGCAGATGAGGAGAATAAGGCACAGATAGGTTAACTAAACTTTTTGAGATCACACAGCAAGTCAGTGGCAGAATCAGTTTTTAAAAAGGGGTCTTGGGGCTCCTAGGCCTCTGGTATCCCCATGACCCCACACTAGGCTAGGTGGGAGGAGGGATTTGGGGGCAGCTTGCGTGGGGACCACCCCCTCTCCTCTGACCTCTGTGTGCCATGCCCCCATCACAGGATGTGGACGCCCACCATCCCTTTTGGCGTCCAGGAACACCTGCAGCAGCTGGACTCAAGGATCATCCTGAGATGATCCAGGCTGTGCCTGGGACAAGGTAACTGAGGTGAGGTTGGAAGGGGAGAACCACGGGGGTCCCTGGGGACAGTGTCCTGTGAAGTCAGAATCCATAAAAGGTGGGCGGGGCAGCAGGTGGGAGCTGGGTGACAATTCCTAGACCATGTGCCATCTGGGCCCACCCCGTATCCCCCTGAGCTGGGCTCGGTGCGGTGTCTTCTAAAGGCTTTGAGGACTTGGGCCCTGAGGATCCTCCCTATGGGCAGGCGTGGGACCCGGGGAAGGACAGGTGGGTCAGCCGTGCACGTCCCACGGCCCTCAGCATTGGGAAGGTCTGCCTTCGAGGACTCCCCAGCCATCCCGGCTGCTGTTTCAACCTGTCGGCTGCCCCGATGCCCGGCATTGTTTTCATAGGAATTTGCTCTACCAGTTTCCTGCCTCTCTCTGTGCGGATGACGGTCCCCTCACTTCCATGCTCCCCTGACCTGGGACATCCCCCTCCTCCATTCCTCCCATCCCTCCCATCCCCAATCTCGACCGCACTTTATCCATGTGTTAAACTGCCCTGTCCTAAGGCTTCCTGATCTCCACCCATCCTGACCTCTCACAGCATGTTCTCCGAGGACACTGACCATGCTGGACCCTGACCTGGTTATTTATGGACACAACTCTTCTTGGGCTGTTTCCCGTGAGCCTCGGCGTCCTGGTGCCCAGCCCTGGTGGTTCAGAGTCGGCCCCCGCCCAGCTGCGGAAAGGACCCATGGCCTGTTCTGTGAACAGACCCAGGCCTGGCCCTAGGCTCCTTCGGAGAGCAGGTTGATGTCAGCCCTGCTCAGCCACTGCAGCCCTGGCAGATGGGCCAGTGCCTGGTGGCAGGTGCTGTGCACCCAAGAGCCCTGAGGCATTCCCTGCAGGACACTGCCAACAGCTGTGGCCAGGCCAGAGAGAGGGATGAAGCGGCCACATCCCCACCTGCCCAGGTCCCTGCCGGCCTGGGGAGAAAGCGCTGCTCCACGCTGCTCTCCTAAAGGGCAAGCTCTGAGGATACCAGCGACCATCCCCTGCCTGCTGACCTCCCAAACCATGACCGGCTGAGATTCTACAGCAACTGCCTTCCGTC
The DNA here is from genome assembly GCF_003676395.1 of Aethalodelphis obliquidens. Classification (NCBI taxonomy): domain Eukaryota; kingdom Metazoa; phylum Chordata; class Mammalia; order Artiodactyla; family Delphinidae; genus Aethalodelphis; species Aethalodelphis obliquidens. The sequence goes on along the minus strand of NW_020837962.1, from coordinate 4,685,622 downwards.
TCTGGGACTCACTGGTTTGCACTAACTTTGTTTGCCGAGGCCAAATCTAGGCCTGGCCAGACACACTGGACCTTAGCAGGGAAAGAGCTGATGGTACACTAACAGAGGAGGGCAGGGGCGATGGACTGGAACCACGTCTACCTTTTTGCCTTCATTTCCTGTGTCTTTTTTCACTACATGATAAATGGCTCATTTAATCCCACGGGCAGGTCCTGTGTTTGAGTTATACCGTGCTTACCATCTTGGATGCCCACTCTTCCGGCTAGCTAATGCGTCACAAACCGCCCCCAAACGCAGTGGCTTACAACAGCACACACTTATTCTGCTCACACACCTGTCTCTGGGCAGGGCTTGGCGGGGACAGCGCGTCTCTGCCCCACTCAGTGTCGGCTGAGGTTGTCTGGAGGCTCAGTCACGCATATGTCTGGCACCCGATGCTGCCCAGCGGCTGGGGGCCTTTGTTCCTCTAAGGAAGTGGCAGGGGGACTCTCCCTGTGGGCGAGTTTGGGCTTCCTCACAGCATGGTGGCTGCGTTGAAGGGTGATCACCCCAAGAGGAAGAGAGGCTGCAGGGGCAGAGGAGACCGAGACCATGGGGAACAGCCCTGCCCTTTCTGTAACCCAGCCTTAGAAGCTGTCACACAGCATCACTTCTGCCATATTCTACGGCGAGTTGACGGAGGCCCTTGCTCTCTTGCCCTCCCCACCCCCCTCAGCCCAACACACACAGCAGAGTCCACTTCGGCTCAAGTCCTGTCTTTCGGGAAAGGATTTTCTCTATGGCTTCCTACCATTCATTGGAAAATTCATTATCTGGGGGTCAGCAAGGCTGAAGCACCGTGAGCCTTGCAGAGTGTTTTCCTCTGTCTCGGATCCTCTGCTCTACCCTGGGAGTCGCTTCTTAGCTGAGCTGGAATCCGGCCCTGGCCACGGCAAGCCTGGAAGGGACTTGGCAGCTTTGCTGTCTACGCTGAGAGCTGCCAGGTCGCCTGTTGTTGTTTTCCACTGGGGCACGGCTGGCTCGGTCAGAAGCCCTGATTTGGGACAACTTGGCCCTCTGCTGGTGGCTGTGGGAGCTGTCTGTGCTCCAGTGCACCAGCCCTGATGCCTGGTTCCTCAAACTCTCCTCCTCTTCCCAGTAAGTGGGTGTTGGGGGTTGGGAGGGTCAGAGGGATTCTGACCCCGCTGCCCCGCTGGCAATCCTCGCAGAAAGGTAGTGCCTTCCGCCTTGGCCCAGTGGCTAAGGGCATCAGGCCTTGTAGCTGGGCCATCACCCCTCAGGGTGTGCCTGCATTTGTGGACCTTGTAGAGTCCACAGAACTCCCACTTGTGCAGTCACAGGAAGACAGTCTCCTCCTGATCCAGGCATCTGCGGCGCCCTTCAGCCAGGCGGGGTGGGCACAACTGTCCCCACTGCTTTTGGTCTGTTCAGAGGTGATACAATGAGGTCAGAGGCTGTAATTATTCATAGTAATGACTTTAAATGATAGCTACCACTTATTAAATGAGTTGATACATGTAAAGTGCTTATCACAGCACAGGGGACACAGTAAGTGCTCAATAAATGTTAGCACGTATTATTACTTTGTGCCAAAGTGCTGGGCCCCTCCCCCCTACCAAGAGGGACCACGGCGTAGGGTCAGGCATCTCAGACTCTAGAGCTAGACTGCTTGGGCTCAGTGTCCAGCTCACCACTCACTTGTGCAAATTACTTCTCTGTGCCTCCGTCTCCTCACGTGTAAAATGGGCATAATCTCAGTACCTTCTTCATGGGGTTACGTGGAGATTCAATGAGCAAATATGCTGAGAACAAGAGCCTGGCATCCAGTTCCCTACGTGTGGGCTGTCATTATTACACACATCCGTGTGTTTCATTCTCACCTCTGCCTGGAATGTTTTCCCAGCTCTTCACATGGCCTGCAGGACTCAGTTTAAAGGACAGCTCCTCGGGACGGTAGTAAATGCAGACACCCCTCCCCCGGCCTATCCCGTCACTAGTTTATCTTTTTCACACTTATTTGTTGTGTTGTCTGCTCTAGTCCTAGGATGTGAGCTCCAAGAGTGCAGGTAACCTGTTTGTTCACTGCTGTGCAGAGGCACCCTCTGCACCCAGCAAGGGGCCTGCACATAGTAAGGGCTCAATAAATGTTTGTGGAATGAACGGATAATTCTCACCACAATTTTGCTTTCTTTATTTGCTGTATTCATGCCACAAATATATAGTGACACCGTGGTGTACTCAATAAAATGCTCAAGGTCCCTGCTCTGTTAAATCTTGCATTCTAGTAAGTTTAAAAAACTCCCTGGGCAGGGCTGTCGGGTGTGGTTGGGCAGTCTGTGCACTGCACAAGGCGCCTGGACATGGGAGCAAATGGGGTCTGCAATCCAGTCTGGGCTCTGCTTGCCAAGCTGTGAGTCCTGGTGTGGAGCAGTGTCTGCCCAGAGGGGCACCTTTGTCATTAACACAAATTCATCTTATGAGGTGGGTAAATGACTGTCCCCACTTCACAGATGTGACTTGCCTAAGGTCACACTCCTGTAAAAGAGGGAGTCAAGATACAAACTCCACTTCTGACTTCTCTGGAGGGTCACTCTGCAGGCATAGGCACCGGAATTGCAGGCAAATGCTGGAATTGCTCCCCATTTGCTGGGTGGGAGAAGGGAGGCCCAGAGGAATCAAGGCAGCTGACGTCTGGAGACACACTGTCCATTGACGGCATGGTTCCACGTTCAGTGGACATCAAGGCCATGCACCTTTTAAACCCTTGCCTTTCCCCTCAGGCCTCTCTCCCAAAGAAATGTCTCCCTTCTCCTGCTCCCCTTTGTCTTGAATGTCTTCCAGTTCACATTCCTTAGCAACCCTTCTTAGAATCACATGAGGACAGGTGGTATGTAACTGCCTTCTCTTGAGTTCTGCTGGACCTTTCCTCTCCCACACTTTGGTCTCCTCACCTGTAGAATGGAGCTGACCACCCATTCCTTGTTCAACACAGTATATACGTGAAGGTACTTTGAAAAGCATCAGCTGTTCTGCAAACGGGGAGAATTACTGCACGTGGACCCAACTTCAGTCGTTCGTTTGCTCCTTCCCTCACCCGCCCACTCCCCTCATCTTTAGGGGAGATCTACCATGTGCCCAGCACAGGGGATCCCCACCTCCGACTGCTCTGGGATTCAGGCCTGATTTTCAGCTTGGCCACCAGGACTTTCCCTCCACAACCAAGGTGGGCCCTTGCTTGTCAGGCTCGTGGAAGCCGGGAGGGGGCCGGGTTGGGACTCCGACACCAACGCAGCTTGGACAGACTCTCCAAACCCCACTGGATCTCCAACTGGGGAGGCCCTGACCCTTCTGCCCTTTCTCAACCATGACGTTCTCCATGAGGACTCCTTTCCGGAATCTCAAAGGAAAAGAACAAAGCAAACACCCCCCACCCCCGCAGGGCCCCAGGGGTTGGAGTTGCATACATTTTTTTAATTGAAAGAAGTTAGCCTCCTAAGTATTGCTTTTACAGGTTTATCGAAGTCAAGTATTCATACCACTCACATTTTCGAAAAATATTTCTGGCTGGAGGAGCACTGTCCCCGGTGCAATGTATCAGTTCTGGCAACTTGATGGAGAGCAAACAATTTGAAATGAATGAGTCAAAACCCCACCCTCGGTCCCCCAGGTGTTCTTCTTTTCCTCTGAGTCACTCTCTGAAACAATGGCTGCATCTAAGCCCGGCCTCGGGCCAAACCCCGTTGGGCTTAGAGCTCCACTGGCACCAAACAGAGCTGGGAGTCGCTTTTGTGTGTGAAATGTCCGCTCTGAAGATTAAGTGGGAGAAGCAGATGCAGCCGGGGGTGAAGAGCAGGGAGGCAGACTCTGGCTGGGTTCCTGTAAACATCCATTGCAACGGCGAAAGCTCGGAAGCCAAGGCAAGGCCGTTTGCGCGACGCTGCAGGCGGGCAAGGTCTCCGGGCGCCCCTGCCTTACCCTTTGGGCAGGGGCGCGTGCCTTCCGGACCTCGGCACCCAGTCTCAATCTCTGTGTCCCACCATCCTGGGTCTGGACGGGCACCTCTCTGTTGGCACAGGGCTTTCGAGGGGAGCAGGCCTAACAAGAGGGACAGAGGGGCGTTACCAGCACAGAAGCACCGCCCCACCACCCAACTGGAGGCTCGAATTTGGGGAACCACCAGAAACTTCAGGCTGGGGGTGAGGTCCTATAATTTTTTATTAAAAAATTTTTATGAGTGTGTCCGATTTCTAAGGACCCTAGGCTGGAGAAGCGGTGCAGTTTCACCTGGGAGAGGAAGGACTGTCACTATCTTGGGAGATAATCCCCAGGAGGGGGATCCTGGGACCTGACAAAGGAGGGCAGCCTGCTCCAGGGTCACCCGGGGTCTGCTGGCTTACTTGAGCTCTAGGGCAGCTGAGTCAGCTCTGGCGAGTGGGCAGGGCTTGGCGGCAGCTCCCACCTTGCCCGGAAGATGCTTCGCAGCCTACAGGAAGGCTGTGGCCACAGCCAAGCTACTCAGCAGCCCCACTTGGCTCGTTCTCCCAGGACGCGGCATCATCCCCAGCGCCTGGCTCCCCGCACGTCCTCACTTACTGTCCCTTTCTGTCTCTAGGTCCAGCCGGGTGCTAATATGTTTGCAGCATCTCGTATTCCCACGCCCACCCTCCCTACAGCCTCCACAAGTCCCGCCCCAGTTCTAAGCCTCACCTCTGCCAGCTCAGCTTACTTCTGCAAATGTCATCGAGCATCAGATAAAACGTATACATTAAACACAGCGTGTATTACTGTTCATCAGGCGCTGCTGCTATTGGGGGCAGGACAATCCTCTGAAGAGGTGGGGGCGGGGGAGGACCCGTTCGGGGCACTGCAGGAGGCTTAGCAGCATCCCTGGTCGCTGACTGCTAAGTGCCAGTAGCATTCCCAGTCCCTGTGACAACTAAAAATGCCCCCTCACCCCATTTCCAGGGGCCACCCAATGGGGCAGAACTGCTTCCACTGAGAACCATGAATCTCCCCATTTTATAGGCTAAGAAACAGAGGTTCAGAGAAGCCAAAGCTGCATAACTGTGACAAGCAGGGCTGGCGGTGGACTAGTGACAGCGATGCAGACAATCACAGTCAGGGCAGCTGCCACTTCCTGAGCTTTTACTGTGTGCCACGAGCCCTAGGCAGAGCACGGGTGCCTCACCCCGTTTCCTCCACTCACCCTCCCGAGGCCGACTGACCTGGCAGCTTCCACCTGCAGGGACACCCCTCCTTGCCTGAGGTCTCTCCACCTCTAGAGCCTGCTTGGGCCCCAGGCTGCAAGGGCAGGCAGAGCTTCCCACAGCTGCCTTCCAACCAGTAACGGCCAGAAAGCTGGTGGATCAATACCCCAGCTCTCTCACCCAGCAGCTGGGATGACTCTGAGGCATATTCTCCATCTACACTGGTTCCCAGAGCTCCTGAGCAGGACTGAGCCCAGGGCTGAGGTGGTAACCTGCTAGACGACACATCCCTTCCCTGTCTCACTGCCCCCCTCCCCACCAGTAGTTCCTGGGATCACCTCCCAAGTAAACAATTTTCACTTGAACCCTCGTCCCAGGGTCTGCTCCCCGGAGAGCATGCCTGAGATGGAGCATTACAAAGGCCATTTCGTTCAACCCTCCCAACACCCCAGGAGTTAGGTACTATAATGATTCCATTTTACAGATGAAGACACTAAGGTTCAGAGAGGGTAAGAAACTTGTCTAAGGATGCTCAGCTCTCCAGGGCTTTGTCCTGCTGGAGATCTTAAACACTACATAATCTCATACCTCCTGTGTGCCATGTCCTGAGCTGAGCACTGGGGACCCTAAGATGAGTGCAGCCTCTGCCTTTGACACACAATCTAGTGAGCAATTTTAGCCCAAGTTAACACACTGACGCTGGAAAGAAGCACAGGAGACGGATGGAGCCCAGAGTCTGGGGAAGGCTGTGCACGAAGGACATGCCAGGTAGAGGGAGGGCTGGTGATCAGGTCCTGGAACCTCCTGTAGTTTGGTTTGGGGTGGAGAGTAAGGGGTTGAAGGCTGGCCATGGGGGAGACATGGCTGGAGAGGTGAGCAGGGGCCAAATCGGCCAAGTTTCTTGCGTCCTCTGCCAGATTCATCCCTAGTGTCAGCCAGGAACGTGCCCTTCCACTGCTCAGAGATCTTCCTCGGCTCCCACTGATGACACACGCAAGTCCTCTCATCCTCGGGCCCCATCCGGTCTCCCCACTGGACCTGGTAGGCGGGAGGGGAAGCCGGGGCTAAACCAGAGCATCAGAGAGCTCGGCCCTCCAGAAAGTTGTTCGTGGGTTCCCCTCCTGTCCTGCCAGGAGCCCACCTTTGGCTGACCTCCCTCCTCCAAGGAGACTCTGGGCTTCCCTGTTGGGGTCAGCAGTGGTGCTGCCGAGAGCACTGGCATCCAGGAAACTGGAGCAGAACTGTTTATTCCGATACAGCATTACCAGGGCTCACTGCGCACTCCCCAAGGCATGGGATGGTACTTGAGCTCATCTCAGACTTGGGCGAAAGGGCTGTTAGAGAACATGGGACCACCCCTTGGAACAGGGACTCACTCCCCTCCCAACGCTCGTGATAGCAAACAGCATTGAGTCCCAGGCAAGCGTCAGTCTGGCTGGCGTGACTCTGTCACACGTGCTAACCTCCGATGGGAACAGGTGCAGAGCCTTGCAGGTGCCGGCTCCAGCTGGAATTCACTAACGCCCTCTCGTTCTCATTGTTTATCTGTAGGGTCACCTCTATTTATGGCGAATGATGCCAGTTTTCCATTTTTGATAGTAATACTATAAAGTTCCTCTTTTTCCACATCATTAATTTCACTTTAAAAAAAGCCTCCGGTTTAAAGACAATAACTGCATAAGTAACTGTTCAGGCAACGAGCAGATAGAGCAGAAATTGTTGATGGTGTCATATGAGGTTTAGGAGACCCTGATCTGAGCTGGTCACTCCACAGAGAATGAAGGGGCCCAGAGAGGGCGGTGACCTGCCCTAAGCCACACAGCACACTGAGGACAGAGATGTGGCCCCAGGCCTCTGTATCTGTGGCTGGAGGATGTCCTGGGTCCTCTCCTCTGTGCTACACACCATGGCTGTTAAAGGTCAATCCCTTTTCTCCTTTGATTACAGGTCTGGTCTCATAGCAAACCAGCTGACATTTATCAAGTACCTGTGCTTACCTTGTACTATCTGCTTTAACTCATGGCTTAGCTCGTTTATTCCTCAAAACAACCCTAGGAGGCGGGGCCAAGGAGGACCATCATCCCTGAATTTCAGATGGGGCTCAGAGAGGTTACGCTTGTGACTGAGCAACGTCACACAGCTCAAAAACTCATGGCAGAGCCAGGGTTTGAACCTCTGTGGTCTGACGCCACGTCTATCTCAGTTCCTCTCAGCATCTAGTTCATCTCTTTCCTTGGGCATCAGAAGCCCCGGGCTGAGAAGCATCCTGAGGCTGCAGCTTAAGAGTCCAGGCACTGGGTTCTCCAACCTCCTAACATCCTTAGAGCATGACTCACCAGCTATTGGCTTTGGCTGTTTTTCTTTCTTTCTGAAACTGTAACCTTTCATTCCAGGCCACTCCCCAGAGCTGGACAGAAGGAGTGGCTGGCTGACTGGTTTGTCATCAGAATGACAGCTGGGCACTTGATCCATTTTAAGAAGCAATGTCTCAGCTGGATACCCCTGTGGAGAAGCTGCCTAGTTTGGTTTGGCTTAAGGGAGAAAATGACCTTGTGTCTTAAAGGTGCTGGTGGGATGATGCTCTGGACCTGCTGGAAGAGGATTCTTTTTGCAGTTGGGCCGTCCCACTGTCCTGCTCCCATGGGGTAGCCAGGGCAAGGTCTGGAATTGGCCCATCTCGAGTCATTCTGGCTCTGCCCCTTCCTAGCTGTGTGACCTCAGGCAAGTCACCTAGTCTCCCTGGAGCTGTGCCCCCACCTGAAACAATGCCTACCTCATCTGGCTGTTTGTTACGAGGATTATATGAAATTGTGTTGGTGGAATGCCTGCAATACCCAGTACACACGGCCCCTCCCCTCCATGTCCCCACCTAGAAAACACACAGGGCAGGGGCGGGGGGTCTCCTCAGTGCAGGGGGCCTTCTGAAAGGGGCAGCCCTTTCCTCCTCCAAAGACCTTGCCAGCTGGACGCCCATGGCTATTCCTCTTTCTCAACGTACCAACCAGCCAATTAAAGTGGCTAAAGGCAGATGTCACCCAGATATGACTTGCCCACTGTCTCCATTGCCGTCTCAGCGCCGGGCCACGCAACAGGAAGGCCTCTGCCTTGTCCGGTTGACGAGCGCGTGGCCTGAAGGGGTGGGAAAGGAGATCCTGCCTGTCTGCCTGGGTCCAGGTTCCTGATGGAAGCCAGTGTCCGGGCCAGTTTCTCCAGAGTTTCTGGATTATATGTCAGCTGTTGGTGTTCCTCAGCCGTGGGTTCTGTGAAGATTCTTGGTCCAGTACGTGTCTCCAGCTGGCCTGCACCCCAGACTCAGTGAGGCCTTCTGAAGGGCAGCATCTGCCCAACACCTTCCTGAGTCCTGTCACAGCCAAGAACCACCTGGACTCCTATTTATTTAGTATTTTAAGTCAAGGCACTTTTTTCCTCAAACTCCAAAATTTTCAAAGGAATCTTTATGTCACTATCATGAATAAAAAAGTATCATTTATCATAAACAGAAAGCAACACTAAAACAAATGATGAAAATGAAACCATTAACTCTAGCCAGATACCCCTGGCCTGCAAAAAGGGAGCCTGGGCCTGGTTTCTCTGCTCAGAAGGGAAAGGTAGCAAGTGCCCAAGAGGGGGCAGGACACCGACAGGTGGGTCACACTAGGCTTTGGTGTATTCACTGCCTCCCGGGGATGCCTGTGACCTGAGGACACCTGAGGACCTCACTGAGGGAAGCACTGGGAATGTGGCCAGGAGGCCCCGCTCGTCCACCTCACAGCCTGGTATCTAGGGCAAGTCCCTGAACCTCCCCTAGCCTCAGTTTTCGGCCCTGTCTAATGGAGCTAATGAGTGCTGTGCTGCCTGCTTCATGGGGTGACGCTCAGGGGAAGCTAAGCCCCCTGTCAGGAAGGATTCCCAGGAATGGAGCCTGCCCCTTTGGGGGTGACTGAAACTGGAACCTGCTCCCAGCCACCCCCAGGCTTGGGGCCTGACAACTATGAAGGCACCAGCATCACCTGGGCTCCCAGGCACCAGTTATCACGGCCCTCGGGCTACTTCGAAGGCTGCCCACACAGACACACCCTCCTTGGTAACTGGCCCTCACACAGAGGAAGGGGGCCTGAGAAAGGGGAAGGCTTCCCGGGCCAAGCCTCCTCTGGGTGTGACACGCCACCAACACTGATGGCATCATTAAGAACCAACTACACGACCATCAGCATCTCATCTAATGTGCATGAGCCCTTCAGCAGGTACTAACTACTATCCTCCCCATTTTACAGAGAAGGAAACTGAGGCTTGGGGAGGTGAAGTCACTCGTCCAAGGTGTTGGTGGAGCTGGGATTTAAACCCAAGTCTGTCTGACTTCAAAGCCTCGAAGCACCAGTCTTAGGGGGTACATGGAGATGGCCTGAGATAACACTGAGACACACCCAGTGAGCTAGTGATTGGCTTTTCTTCGGTTCTCAGCCAATCTTTATGATTACTTGGACAAGAAAGTTTCACTTTGGTGCCGGAGTTTATCATGTGACAGTTGCTAACCTGACTTTTTAACGAAGAACCAGGGGCCCTGTGCCTTTAGCTGGCTTCAGTAATTGGCCAGAAGTTAATGACTTTGGCACTTAGTATTTTTATCCATGCCAAGTGATGCTGGTTGTCTCTTTTCAGTGACATAAACATTCTTTTAAAAATAAATTCACACACAAAAAGTAGATTTTTAAAAAAGGAAGCACTAAAACGAGTGTACTTAAACTATAAAGGGAAGAACAGTAACTTTGCAGTGGAGAGAGCTGGCAGACAAGACCTTAGCTAAGTGGTCAGCATTAACATCACCAGTAATGAGTGATGACAGACATCACGTGTCCCCCAATACGATGCACTCAGGACACACACTCATTTCTCTGTGGTATTCCTGCCAAAAATGCACCATCTGAATCTAATCTCAAGAGTAAACATCAGACAAACCCAAACTGAGAGAAAATCTACAAAATACCAGACTTGCACTCTTGGACTTCCCTGGCAGTCCAGTGATTAAGACTCTGTGCTTCCACCGCAGAGGGCACAGGTTCGATCCCTGGTCGGGGAACTAAGATCCCACATGCCGCGCAGCACACCCAAAAAATAAACAAAAAAAATAAAAAAACACCAGACTTGTACTCTTCAAAAATGTCAGTCATGAAAGATACACAGACTGAGGGACTGTTCAGACTGAAGACGGCACAAGCGATGTGACAAGTGATACAAAGCGTGATCTGGGGTTGGATCCTGTACCTCAACTGCCCCCCGCCCCCACCCATCCCTTTTTATTGTGAAAGGCCACTATTGGGACAATTGATGCAATCTGAATGGTCATAGCTTAGATTGGTCATACGATTGTATCAATGTTACATTTGCCGATTTTGACAGTTGTATTGTGATTATGTAAGTGAATGTCCTTGTTCTAAGGAAATACACACTGAAATATTTAGGAGAAAAGGAACATGTCTGCAATCCATTTTCAAAAATGGTTCAGAAAAATATATACACATGTACACACAGAGTGAGCATTTTGCATACATGAGCGAACGTGGCAAATGTGAATTGATGCAATTGGTGCATTTTTTGTGAAGTGTATAAGGGAATTCTTTGCAACTTTTGTGTAATTATGAAATTATCTCAAAATAAAGTTTAAAAAAAACCTCAGAAAAAGGAGTGAGAGTACATATGAGGCAGGCCTGGTAGAGCCAGGTGAGTGGTGTTCCAAGGACGGAGGTTGGGAGTCCCCCTCTGGAGGCCCCCTGCACCCTCCGTCAGCACTCGGTCAGAATGCTCCGCTGTCTTACTCACTTTGTACCCCTGGACCCTCACTGTCCCTTTCTGAGACTCAGTTCCTTTATTTGAGAGATGGGGATGAGGATTCCTGTCCCTTTTATTGTGATCTTGGTTTCCCAAAAGCAAACTATGCTTTCAGGAGTCCCGGGGTGGGGAGGGGGCAGACAAAGCAGATAAACCAGGAATACAAACGGTCAGGTTGATAGGAGCCCTTAATTTCTTCGTTCAATAAAACAGATGCAAGGGCTGTGAGGGTTTGCCTTGGATGAAGTCTCCAGTTCTCATAACTCAGGCACAAGGGAGCAGGAGCCCTGGCATCTCAGTTGTCTTGAGACACAGATTGGGGTCTCCTCCTGTCCAAAGGGGCAGCCAGCACACTTCCAAGGCAGCCTCACGTCAGGACAGAGGTGGAGAGCCGGCCGGGACAGGGGGTGCACATGCCTCCCCTCGTTACCACCCTGTCTCTCCCCTGGACGACAGCCACAGCCTCCCACCTGGCTCCCCTGACCCCACCCCTCCGGAGCTCCACTGTCCCCAAGGGAGGTTTGGGTTTCTGAGCAGGGAAGCCATATGCCGAACCTGGGTGTTCGGCTGATGGCACAGGCCACAGATTGGCACCAAGGGACCAGGGCAGGCAGATCAGGAAGGAGCAGCTGTAGCGCCCAGTCGGGACACTGACACCAGGGAAACCCTGTAATAAGTAGACTAGTCTGGTTACCCTTAGCTCCAAATCTGGCCTCCACCAGGCGACGCTGACTGTGGCAACGCTTTCCAGTCTCTCCATTTCCAGCACAGAGAGGTTCCTCTCCCAAAGCCCTCCCTCTGTGGCAAGAGAGGGCTGGCAGGCACCAGCTGCTTTCATCAGGACAAATCAATCCAGCTGAGCTGCCTCCACACTGGAACCACTGGGAAGTGAGGACTCTCCCCAGCTCCTGGGCCAGTGGTCCTTTCCCCGGAGAAGGTGGGAGCTCCTGATCCCCACTCCCTGCTCCTGGGCAACGATGAACACTCTAGGAAGACCACAGAGCCGCAGCTTTCCTGGGTTCCAGGCCTGGTGGCCTTTAGAGACCACAGGGCAGTGGGAAAGGTCTCTTGAGCGTCCCAGGCCAGCAAGGCAGAGTGGGAAGCCTGTCCTGGTCGACCGGGACCCACCCAGCACTCAGGCAGCTAGTCCTCTTTTGCTCATTGTGGCATATAAATATTCATTCATGAGTGTACGTGCAGGTTTATACATTCACAAGGGACTAAGTGTACACACCTTCCATTATGTCTGACTGTTAACAATAATAGTGGTTAATTTTAATATATTACTTACATACACAGGACGGTCTAAGAGCTTTACATCTATCTCATTCAGTCCTCAGAACGAGGTAGATTTTCATTATCCCCGCTTTATAGAAGAGGAATCTGACACATGGGGAGATACGTAGCATGCCCAGGGTCACAAGGATTGGGATTTGAACCTAGGTCATCTGAATCTAGGGACTTTGCTCCTGATCATGACCCTAATACTGCCTCCTTAAATAGGTGCTCAACAAAGGTTTGAGGAACTGAATTATGTGGAAAAAAGAGAAAAGAGAACGAGAGTGAGTGAAATGAGTGCAGCTTTCATCTTGAGATCACCCCAGTCCCCAGTGCCTGGCGTGCCCACGCCCTTAGTCAGTGTTTCCTGGATCGGCCTGTGTGTAACATCAGATAGTGCCTACGTGAGAAAGAGCGAGAAGGAGCGAGATTTGACTACCAGTGTTCCTCTGCTTATGCAAAGGGGCCGGGACAGGAGGTGCAGTCAGATCATCTTTAATCTTTCCCACAGGCTTTTCCTGCTGCTAGCCACCCCTCCCCCACCCGAATCTGGTGGCTTGGACCTGGGACTGAGCAAGGAGGGACGAGTATTTCCCACAGCCCCAGGCCTCCCCACCTGCCAGAGTCAGGCACTGTCACTTTGAGAGCTTTGCAAGATTGTCCCTGAGACACACTTCCTGGTGTTTCTGCTCAAACAGCGTTTGCTGCAAAGTATGCCAAAGCATTTGGGCTTCAGTTTTTGTTTCAGAGTATGCCAATGTTTTCATTTGGAAGGGGAAGTGTTTCTGTTGATGTGAAGAGATAAAATAAGACATTCTTCACCAAGTTACACTGACTGAAAGTCAAGAGCTTGGCTTGGGGGCAGGGATTCATCTTAGAATCCCCAGGGCCTGGCAGAAGAGCAGGGCTAACGTTTGTTGAATGACCCAATAAGTGAATATGCAAAAGGTCTAGAACCAGGTGTGGTATGATCAATACTCAGTACAGGTTCTGAACAGACCCCATAGGTTCTACCTCCAAAAGGTATTCTTGGTCTCTGTGTGTTTCTCCACCTTCACTAACTTTGCCTCATCCAAGCCTGCATCACCTCTGGCCTGAGCAACTAACCAGCTCCTAACTGGCTTCCCTATTTCCGCACTTGCCCCTACGGCTCATCTTGCCCACAACCGCCAGTTCTCTTTGCAAAATGTGGACTGGAATTGTCTCATGCCCTGCCTAAAACCTTCTGATGGCTTCCCATCACTCGTGGCCGGGCCTCCCAGGTCCTGCATGATCTGGCCTTGCCCACCTCACTGACTTCTCCTGGGGCTGCTCTCCTGTCACACTGGCCTCCTTTCAGTTGCTGGAAGAACCAACTCTCTCCCCTGCCCCTCCCCCTCCACGTACTTGGCACTGCGGGTCCCTCTGCCTGGATAGCTTTTCTCCACAACTTTTTTTTTTTTTTTTTGCGGTACACGGGCCTCTCACTGTTGTGGCCTCTCCCATTGCGGAGCACAGGCTCCGGACGTGCAGGCTCAGCGGCCATGGCTCACAGGTCCAGCTGCTCTGCGGCATGTGGGATCTTCCCGGACCGGGGCACGAACCCGTGTCCCCTGCATCGGCAGGCGGATTCTCAACCACTGTGCCACCAGGGAAGCCCTTCTCCACATCTTTACATGTGGCTCCTTCCATCAATTTAGGGCTCAGCTCAAAGGTGTCATTTCCTCAGAGAGGCCTTCTCTGAAGCCCCTGTCTGAAGCAGCCTATCTCTAGTCTTCTGCTTCACTTACCGAGGCATTTATTGAGCACCTACTAGATGCCAGGTGCTGTTCTAAGTGCCGAGGAAATAGTAATGAACACAATAGAGGATGCCATGCCTTCAGAGCTCTCAAAAAATCTCACTGCCTTGTTTGGGAACCTGCTCCTCTTCTCACAAAGTGCCAGGAGGGCTGGTGCTGAGTCTGTCTTGTTCACTGTGTTCACCCGCCAAGCACATTAGGTACTCAGTAAATATCTGTTTAATAAAAGAACAAATTGATGGATGGATGGCAGGCAGGCAGGCCAACTGGTTAGGTACGCAGAGCAGCTGACACATGCTACACCTGGCCCTTGGCCCTGGCTAAGGTCTCCCTGAGCTCAAATGAAGCTTTCTTCAAAGAAATCTCACTGTCAGCCCCTCAGGTTGACACTGCTAGTGGGTCCTGCCCGCCTTGCATCACCCTCTGACTATGGTCATCTTGGCTAAGATAGGCAAGAAGAGGGGGGTAAACGTAGCATGCTTGGGGTAAGTGACATTAGTGTCCATCTTCCAAAAGGAGCCCTTTTGACTTCCCTGGTGGTCCAGTGGTTAAGACTCCATGCTTCCACTGCAGGGGGCACGGGTTCGATCCCTGGTCAGGGAGCTAAGATCCCACATCCCACATGCTGGGCCGCCAAAAAAAGGTAAAAGGAGCCCTTGCCCACCACCTCAGTATCCCCCCGCCACTGCCACTCAGGACCTGTGTCTAGCACCGTCCAGCTGAGGGGCTGAGCCAAGGAATTCCTTCCTGTCCGATGAACCCTCACCAGGCCCTCTCTCCTCTAGTCCAGCTGCCTCTCTTCCTTCCTGTGACTTTGGCCAAATCTTCCTCCTTTCTGGATCTTCATTTCCCTCCCAGAAACACACAAGGTGGGGCTGGATACAGCTTCCTGGTGGCAGCTCAGAGGCAGGACTTTAACAGCTCAGTGCAATGATCCTGTGGTCCCTTCTTCCGCTGGCCCAAGAGCCCCTTGAGTTTGCCTTGCAAACACTGCAGGCAAAGCCACCCAAGCACCAACCCCCTCGCTGGCCTGGTCTGTGAAAGCAGCCTGCGAAACTGGCAGCCCCTGAAGATTGGAGCTGCTGGCACTCTGAAATCTGACTCCAAAACGGCAGCCCAGCCGATGCCAAAGGAAGTACAGGGTTCTGTGCTGAGGGAGGTTTCTCCTCTCACAGCATCAGCCTGGAGCCCTTGCTCTCAGTCCCCACCCAGTCCCCAAGGGGCCACAGGACAAAGGTGATCAGTGCCTGGCTTCCAACCTCTTTTAACACTGCAAGTCTTTATCCTTCCAGGACTAATGAGAATCCCCCAAAAGCCAAGGTCACCATCAAGACAGGTTAAGGATGGGGGGAGGAGTTGACAGGCCTGTCTCAAATGTATCTGGGTGCAAAGGCTTTGACAGTTGGTACTACAGCTAACCAAGAAGCGACTTAGGTCCTGCCTCCCTTCCCTTCTTCAATAGCTGTCACCTTCACTAAGGGGAAGCTTTCCTGCCCTAACTAAGGTCCTAAGAAGAGTCCAGCCATTCCTGGCATCCAAACAGACCTGGAAGAGGTGGATGGAGAAACCAGAAGCCTGGGGGAGGGGTGTGTGTCCGGCTTGGGATGCCTCCCTCTTCCTCGCCAGCGCCCCAACCCGCCCTCATCCTGCGCAGAGGGCACTTACAGGCCTCGGAGGCCGAAGAGGGCCTCGTCCTGGGAGTCCCATCCCTGGCCAGACGGTGCCCTCAAACAGCAGCGGCGGCATGGCTCGTGCTCCGGTCCGGGCCGAGGGTTGCGGGTCGTGGGGAGAGCGGGGGACAGCAGCCAGGCCTACTCCAAGTAACCATCGAAGACGTCGAGCTCCGAGTCGGCATCGTAGAGGCCCGAGCCGGGGTCGGAGAGCACGCCGAGGTCCACGAGCGCCTGGTCCATGTCCTCGGGCAGGAATACGAGGCCCACGTTAAGGACGATGTACTCCATGAGGAAGGCGTAGTATAGGATCAGCACATTGACGAAGAACAGGCCCACGTAGAACATAGAGGGCAGCAGGGGCGGCGGCACGGAAGGGACCAAGGGGCCCAGCGCGTCCAGGTGGGCCGCGACCCGGGCGCCGGGCATGCAGGGGGCGGCGAGGGCGGCGGCGGCCCGGCGATCCCAGCGAGCTCAGCCGCTGCGGCGCCCGGGCGGCCGGCGAGAGGGCAGCTCAGCCATCCAGGGGCGCCCCGGGGCTGGCCGAGGCAGCGCTGGGCCCCGGCGGTGCCCCCCCTGGGATGTGCGTCGGCCCCTGCGGAGGCGCCCCGGCCCCCGAAACGTGCCAGGAGGGTCACCCCACCCCCAGAGGTGCCCACACGGCACTGTCGATCCACCCAACGGTCAGGCGGGCCCCTGAAGTGGCCGGCAGCGGCCCGGTTCCTCCGATGCTCCCCGCTCCCGCTCAAGGGCCCTCGCAGCGCCTGCGGGGACCCCACCGCAGTTCAGCGTCAAGGGCCAGTCCCGGCAACGGTCTCTTCAGCCGCTCCCGGCCGTTCCCCGAGCCCCATGCGCACCCCCGAAGGCCCAGCACCCATTGCTGCGACCGCCGCGTCGCCCTCCTGGCAGCGTTCCGAGCACCGCCTCCGGAGCAGCCCTGCGCTCATTGGCCCACCGCCCCCTGCCCTCGCTCATTGGCTCGCCCAACGTCCGAGCTCACTGGCCCGAGCCGTCCGGGGGCGGGTACCGCCTCGCTCCGCCCCTAGAGCCGCTGGCTTCTGAGTTGCTTTACTAGTTCCGGATTCAGGGCCGATCTGGAATCCAATTCGCTCTGCGAATCCGCGACAGAGTAGGGGGAGGGGAAAGAGTCAGAACGCAATTCAAACCTAGACGTATCCTAAGGCTACAAAAGCTGAAGGTAACCGCGAGCTTCATCAGCACCCGGCTGGACTTGAGTACTGGCGTCACGCCTTTTTGGGACTCAGTTTACCTGCTGAAAAAGGGGGCGGGGGGGGCGGGGCGGTGGACCTTACCTTGAAAATTTTGGCCTTTCCTAAAGTGGCAATTTTCCACGGTGGGGAAGATCAATCAGTGCCCCCTTCATCTCTCCAAATTCTGGCTGCTGGAAGGTCTGCCCCCTCAGCGGGGCGGGCCGGGGATTTTGGTAGATGGAAATCTGCCTAATAGGGTTCCGTGACACCTGAGTAAAGAAACTCCCGGCAGGTCAGACCTGCAGCACTAGGGTTGCGTCTTGTTTTTACTTTGTAAAACACGTTTTAAAACAATAATAGTGCACGTGGTTAAACATTCAAACAACCAAGAAGTACACAGAAAAGTGAGTCTCTTCCACTCGCTGATTCCCCTCCCCAGCGGTAACCCCTGTACGTCCTTCAGGAGACTGATTTTGCCCAAGGTGGCTCCCAAAGGAGTCCACAGACCTTTAAATCTCACGTCACGTTGAGCTGGGTGCTCTACAGGCATTGCTTAATTGGAGCCAGATGGGGAAGTGTATGTTACTCATTTTTGCTGATGAGGAAACTGAGGCCCAGAGAAACAGGAGGACCCTGGAAGCTGCTGGGCCTGTGTGTGTTTGGAGGCCAGAACCTGCCCTTTTTTCTCCATGACTGTCTCTTGCCCCTTTGGGTGAATTACACAGCAAACCATTAACCCTCCAACTGCTGAAGGTGAAACAAATCTTCATTCATTCACTTATTCACTCTGACAATATTTGTTGAACATTTATTATATGCCAAACCTTGTGCTAGGCACTGGGGAGAATATTGACCCTTAGCCCAATTCTGTCCTGGGAACAGTTAATGGGACACAGTGGACCTTAGATAACTGTGAGGTGTAGAAATGAATGAATGGATGAATGAATGGTGAACAGGGCAGTATCGCCTCCATGGAGCTTCCCACTCCCGATACAGGAGAGAAATTTAGATACATCTTCTTGGCTGGTGTAGGAAGCTGTGTGTTTCCTTATTTTTATAAGTGTGGTTGTTTTGGAAATGGCATGGATTTTCGGCGAAGACCAGAGAAATGCTCTGAAAGCACAGGACATTCAGTTTTGGTACATTGTTGCTTGAAGGCCTTTCAATATTTATTTTTTAATTGAAGTAGAAAAAGAAAAAGGCTGTGAGGACAAACCAAGACGTTACCGGTTTTGTGAAGTTTCGTTTGTTGGGGCATAAAAATAAGGGTGCCTGGGTTTGAACCTTGGGTCTGCCGCTTATTAACTGTATGACCTTGGACAAGTCAATCCCTCTGTGATTCAGTTTCCTCCTGGGTAAAATGGGGATAATAGCAGTACCCACCTCACAGGGATGTTGTGAGAATTAAATAACAATATATGTAAAGCGCTTAGGGCAGTGGCACGCGGCATACGCCAAGCAACAGCTATTCTTAGTCTTATCATAAAGGTAATAATTGTTAATATTGTGGTAACTTTTATTCCCCAATCTTCACGGATTCGTTTCTCAGGGCTCCGCCCATAGGTTTCCCATTCCCGCCTATCCCTAAGATACTGCGGACTGTCCTCCTCTCGCTCCGCCTCTTTTCCAAGGTCGCCGGCCTGAAGTTGCGTGATGCACTCCGGGCCTTGTAGTTCCTTCGGAGAGTCTTGTCAGCGGGGGCCTCGCGGGCGAACTGCATTTCCCAGCGTTCCTCGTGACGGCGCCGTAAAGCGCGGCGGTCGAAGGGCCGGTTCCGGCTGAATGTCAGTGCTGGACTGTGGGCCGGGGGGGAAGGTGGTTGGCAGTCTCTCGAGCACCTCAGCCGCTGCTTCCTCCGCTTGTGCCGCCGCCGCGGGCGCCTGGCCGCTCGGCCGCTTGGGCATGAGACCGTGAGGCAAGCGACTGGCCGGGGCCGCCGACATGTTTGGCCGCTCGCGGAGCTGGGTGGGCGGGGGCCATGGCAAGTCTTCCCGCAATATCCACTCCTTGGACCACCTCAAGTGAGTGTACTGGGGGCAGAAGGGGGAGGCCGCGGGGCTGGACTTGGGGATGGAGGCGCATAGCCCCTGGCCGGGGGCGCTGGGAAGTGTGAGAGCGGAGGCGGAGGGCCGAGAGAGGCGCTCGGGAAAGGCTGTTCGGCGGTTAAGCGCTAGGGCTCTGGACATAGGGCGCCTGAGTTCGAACCCTGACCCCGTAGCTCCTCTCTGTGTGACCTTGGGCAAGTCGCTCCGCTTCTCAGAGTCTCAGTATCCCCATCTGTAAAGTAAGGGGATGAGATTTCGGTTTACGGATGCAGACTTCGGTCTTGCTGGGGCCGGATGATGGGCACCAAGCTTCCCCGGGGTGGTACTTCTTAGGCTGGACAGCTTACGGGTCAGAGGTCTGGATCCTGGAGTCAGACAGATGTGGGTTTGAACTTAAGTGGATGAATTTAGGCCTCAGTTTCCTCAGTTGTAAAATGGATATAGTGAGAGCACCTGCTTACTACGATTGTTTTGAGGGTAGGGTCAGAGAATGTACGTAAAGCTGGAAGCTTCTACAAGTGCTCAATAAAGAACAATAATTAAAAAACAAACTAGTGGGCTTCCCTGGTGGCGCAGTGGTTGAGAGTCCGCCTGCCGATGCAGGGGACACGGGTTCGTGCCTCGGTCCGGGAAGATCCCACATGCCGCGGAGCGGCTGGGCCCGTGAGCCATGGCCGCTGAGCCTGACCGTCCAGAGCCTGTGCTCCGCAACGGGAGAGGCCACAACAGTGAGAGGCCCGTGTACCGCAACAAACAAACAAACAAACAAAAAAACAAAGTAGTTTCTTAGGGGAGTCTAAAGCGTCAGAAGTAGAGCTCCGAGGGAGGCAGGTGGCAAAGGTGGTCCTGGGAAGCAGGAGTACACAGAGTGGCTTTGCAGTTAGACTGGCATTCAAATCCTGATTCCACCATTTAATGGCTTTGTGACCTTGGACAAATTGTTTCACCTCTCTGAGCCTCTGATTCCTCATCTGCAAATGGGAATGGTGAACATTGTGCAAGGATTCAGTAATATCGTGTGTGGAAAGAGATCGATCCAGTGTCTGTTATACAGTTGGTGGCCAATAATGGTAGCAGTGTTTATCAGCTGGGCAAGGCCTTCCCAGACCACCCTACCTAAAGTGCCTCCCCTGCCTCAATTCCTTTCTGTTAGATTTCATTCATTTGATTAATCTCCACTATCTGCAATTATCCTGTGTGGGTTTTTGTTTTGTTTTGTTTTTTTACTGCTGTTCTGTTTGCTACTAAACTGGTACTTCCCGGAGGGCAGAGATGGCTTGTTTTGCTCAAAGCTGTATTCCCAGCATCTAGCTCTGAGCCTCTCACACAGTAGGAGCTCAATAGATACTTAAAGAATGAAAAAAATTAATGAATCGGGGAGAGGTGCAGAGCATGCAGGCAGAGCCTAGGATATTTTAGCGGGGGGGCGGGGTGGAGGTGAAGGAAAATAGAGACCTTTGAAGAGGGAATGACTTCAGGGAAGAAAATACAGTGTTGAGGGGTGGGGGGAGAGAGTGGGGGAGTAAGCAAACCTTTGGTGGTAAGAAATTGGCTGATTTCCAGAAGGAGCTCTCAGGATTACTAATGGGAAAGAAGGATGGAGAGGGCGGGCAGGGAACAGTAGGAGGAAGACAGGGGCCCCTGGAAAGTGTTGGTGGGAGGGAAGTTAGATGGGGGCTTCTCATTTGGCTGGGGGTAGGGGTGCTGTAATTCTCAGCTGTGTCCTTTCTAGCATGGAGCAGGTGTTTAATAAATGTTTGTGGGTCTCAAAGAGTGGGCGGCAGGAGGGATCATTATGTAATAAGGAATGGTTTTTGGGGGTGGTGATGAGAGAGGACATGGGGAGGAGAGAGGCCTAGGGCAAGCACCGGGCTGTGTAGGGAAACAGGAATCTTAAATGGGAAGGCAGCTGGACGGGAAAGGGAGAGGCTTAGAGATTTCAGGAATTTAGAGAGTGGGTGGATGAGGCCGAGAAGGGGAGGAGAGATATCTAAAGGAGATTGGGCCTGCTGCCAGCATCCAGGTACCTGCAAGCTCTCACCTAACTCTGCCTGATTCTAACCCTTTTAAATTACTTTAGTAATTATTGAATGCATTTCGGTGCCAGGTGCTTGTTAAGGAATTCCTGTGTGTTATTTCCTTTAGTCCTCATAAGTCTTAGGAGTTGTCAGAAATATTATTGTTTCTATTTCTTAGCCTGGAAATTAAGGTCCAAAGAGGTTCAGTCACTTGCCCAAGGTGACAACAGCTGAAAAGTGTCAAAGCCAGGATTTGACTTCAGTGTTTGCACTCATTACACTGTCTTTTTGAGTAAAATTTCCTAAAAGTCAGTTTGGGAAGACTTTCAACTTGGCTGAGTCTCACTGCCCAATGGCCATCTTCGCCCTCTGCCCAGCCAGGGAATGGTGAAGGTTCTCAGGTTCCTTTGAAGTATCCTGGGAACTGCCCAGGTTCATTGTTCAGGTCACACGGCTGTTGGGTGCTTTTTGGAAACCAGAGCTGCCTGCCCTGGATCTGGTGGATCAGCTGAATCCACACTGTAGCCTGAAGAACCTGGCGATTTGTGTGTTGGAGGGGGGCTTAGAAGATCCCAAAGCGACTTGGGAAAGAGTGCCATAAACAGCTAGTGCCCACCCCAATGCTTGGGCACAGAACAGCCCGTTCCCTGAGGGAGCTCGCCGGCTGGTGGGGGAGATAGCCATAGAGCCAGTGACTGTGGTATGACAAGTGCTGGGATCACCGTAGGTTCAGGGCTTTGTGGGAACCCTTCTTGGAAGCCCTCTGGGGGAGGCAACCAGAGCAGAGTTGTCAAGGATGAGCAGGAGCCACCGTGTGGACACGGCCCTGGGGTCTGTGGAGTGTCAAGGTGGGGCTGGTGGTTATGGGACACAAGGCTGGAGGTGGAACAGGGCTTGGGCCTCCTCTGATACAGAGAGCCACCAACCGTTGCGGGGCACCTGGGACTAAAGGGTTTCCCAGGACGTGGGACTTTCAGTGCTAAAACTGGGAAAGTCCTGGGCAGCCAGTACTAATTGGTCACTCTACCAGTGACAAGTGACAGTTCCTAATACACTGTTGCCCTGACCTAGGGCAATGTGGGTACAGAGGAGAGATTAAGATACTTAAACGAATTTAGAATTGACAGTTTTGGGAGGGGGGCACACAAAGCATCTGAGAACCCTCTTCCTTTTTTTTTTTTTCTAAATAGACTTTACTGTTAAGAGCAGTTTGAGATTTACAGAACAACTGAGAAGATAGTACGGGCAGCTGGAAACCCCTTTTGAACCACATTATTCATAACATTCCTGGCTTTCAAACTGTAAAGGAATCTTGCTGTAAGACAGGGTTTTACTTTTGCTAATTAATAGAAAGCTGTGTACTGTGGTCTCTGTCTACTGAATGGAGTTAGTGATTTAGTTGAGGCAGATTGAAATAGTAAGAGGTCATTTGCTACACATCATGGGTGGTTTATTGCCCAGACTAGTGGCAAGGCTGTGACATTGACAAGCGGAAACCTTGACTGATGGAATTGCCTGATTGCTACTGAAGCATCACCTTCACTAGGGACTGCGAGTCCACAAACTGCTAGAACTTTCTTGGTGTTGGGTTGTGTTGTTGCCTTAAATCTAATCGCCTTTGTGTATGGGTCAAGGTTCTTGGTGTTGTTGCCTTAATTCTAATCGCCTTTGTGTATGGGTCAAGATTCTTGGTTTTAAGTGACAGAAGCCCAGCTGGAATTGCCTTAAGCCCCAAATGGAACTGATTGGCTCTTGCCACTGAGCAGGCTGTCCTAGCTAAGCCATGGCTGCGTCTCAGTGTTCAGACGAAGCTGTCTGTATGTGCTTCTTTCCAGTTCTTGTCTCCGCTTTCTTCTGGGTTGGTGTCATTCTCAGCATGCTTCAGGCTTACATCATATCAGCTTAGCAACCCCTGGGAAAAAGAGAGCTTCTTTTCTTAATATTGCCAGCAGAAGTCCAGAAATGAGCACCATTGAACAAACCTGGGGTCTCATGCCCGCCCCTGAGCTAGTTACTGTGACAGGGGGGCATGGGGTACTCTAAGTGGCCCTTCCCTGGAGTCAGGGTGGCATCAGCTCCTTCCAAGCTAGTGGACAGAGAATGAGAGAAAGGGATGGTTCAGCGTAGGAAAATTAGGGAGAAGAGGAATGTATACCCAGCAGGCAGACGTTCACCTACTCTTGGTATATTCAACTTTTGCCTAAGATAGCACTGATTATTTTTAGAGCTTGGGGTACAATATCGCCAGATTCATTTTCTTAGAGTGTCATATTCATCGTATCACTCATAGTGAGTACGACGCATCCATTATGTCAAGTCTAAAGTTCCCCCAGGCCATCAGAGCACTCCAGACTGTTCCCACCCATCTAAGCTTGGGAGCACAGATGAAGACCCTCTAACCCCAGCTGGGGAGCCAGGAGCATCCTTGGTAGGCAGACACCCATTTACATGGAGACATAAAGGATGAGTGGTTGTTACAGGCAGTAGGGGGCAGGCTGGAAGGGGGGATGCTGCAGGCAGAGGAAACAGCGTTTGAGAAGCCTGCAGGAGAGAGACACAGGGCAAGGGGGTGTGTAGGGCCCGAGAGCAAAGCCATGAGGCGGGAGAGGTCACAGAGCCTAGGTCCCACTGGGCCTTGTAAATTCTGTGTAGGAATTTGGACACTAGGCTGAGAACAGTGGGGAGCCGTGTGCTGTGGTCTGGCCGAAGTTTGGAGAATGGATTGGAGGAGCGTCCCCTCAGGGGCTGCTTCTGTCTTATAGTACGTGAGGGTAGTGCCTGCAGTAACCCAGGAGTGTTTCTTGTGCCATTTCACGTTGATGGTCCTTCTCTCACTCACTGTTGCACACACCTCACCTGTCTGCATCTGTGCTGTCTCCAGATGCCGAACTGTATCCTTAAAATACCAATTCTTGGGAATTCCCTGGCAGTCCAGTGGTTAGGACTCAGCACTTTCACTGCGGTGGCCCGGGTTCAATCTCTGGTCCAGGAACTAAGATCCCACAAGCTGCGTGGCATGGCCACAAAAAAACAGAACAAAACAAAACAAACCTAAACAATTCTTTCATAAAAATTGCCCTGGTGACTTAAGCCAACAAGAAGTTTTACTGTCATCTGCAGCTTCTCCTGTTCTTGCTCCCACCGTCTCACTCAACATGTCATCATAAGGTCCTCTCATCGCCAAAGAGTTAGACCAGCTGGTGGGTGCTCTGGGCTCTTCAAGCTTTATCCCACCTGTGAGTTAGATCCCCAGGAAGCTGGCCAGGGTTCCTCAGGCATGACCTTTCGCTATCAGAAATGGTCTTACTTGAATATATGTTTGTTTCCTTCTCCCAGATTTGAACGTAAGCTTTGTGAGGACAGAGGCCTGGGTGGCTTGTTCACGTGGAAATTGTCAGATGCCAGTACAGGGCCTAGCACGCAGTGAAAGATCAACAAGAATTCGTCATAGGATGAATGAAAGAGGCGAGTTCTGGCCTGACTTTTCCTAACAGCAGTTCCTAACAGCTCTTGCCAGTTTGGGCACCGCGCCTGTGCCAGAGCTGTGACTTCTTCTAGGGCTGAAAGCCCTGCTACGGCAATCTCGCCGTGATTGCCGGCTCCCCGGCACCTCAGCATCTCAGTCCCGGCCTCACTCGCTGGCCCAGTTTGACATCTTTCAGGGGTGATTCATCAGGAGAAGCACTGCCTTTAACACCTTTTGCTAGTCTTCTAGTCCGCCTCCACCCTGCCGGGAGCTTCTCCTTGTCCTGCTGGCCAGAGGGCTGGATCCTGACCAAATGGAGGTTTTCGGGACACAGAGTAGGACCCTCTGGGAGGTGTCTTCCCTGGTGCTGAGGAGGCCACACAGACACAGGCTCCATGTCCCCTCACCCCAGACGTTGTTATTTGGGGGGTGTGCTTTGGGGGAATGGATTTCCAGTCCCCTTAGGCCCTATCCTTCCTCACACTCTAGCTTGCGCATGTTTCAGTATCTTCCAATGGGAGCATCCTAAGAGACATGATACAAGTCATAAAACTTGTATGAATTTGAATTTAGTATGTCTGTCTCTGAAGTGGACATAATTATTATTAACTGTAATGGTTTAACTTGTGAAATAAGTGAGTCTCTTGAGAAAGCAGAGTCTGTGGAGGAAGGATTTGTTTACAGTCCGTGGTCCTTGGTGATGAGCCTCTAATGTATTGGTTGCACATTGGTAACAGGCTGCAGTTTTTCTGTCTCCAGGTGCTTCAAACTCCTAAGCTTTTCTCTCAAAGTAAAGTTTGCTCATGTGCAAGAGTCTGAAATTGGGATTCTACATTCTGCAGAACTTCCTCTGGAGATATGATAATGCCGGCTCTCTTCCAATAAAGTGGAATAAGGGTCAGTGATAAGCACTTATCTTGAGATCTGATACGTGTTGTCATGCCTTTTCAGTTTGTTTATTTGGTTGTCTTGTGTGCTAGGCATTCTTAACTTCATGGAAATGCTTGGCTAATAAAAGTATTTAACTCATTGTTTGCATCTTCTGTACTATAATGGTTACAAGCACGGGGTTACTGCCTGGGTGCCCTGTCCTTGTGTTGGGACTCTGGGTGGGTCCTAGCCTCCCAGAGCCTCAGCTCCCCAGATCATCAGCCCTGCAGGATTGTTGTAAGGGTTTAATGAGTGAACACATCTGAAGCATTCAGAACAGGGCCTGGCAATAGGAGACTGCAACTGTTTTTATATTTATTTATTTTTTAAAAAATTAATTTAGTTTTGGCTGCGTTGGGTTTTCATTGCTACACGCAGGCTTTCTCTAGTTGCAACAAGCGAGGGCCACTCTTTGCTGTGGTGCGCGGGCTTCTCATTGCAGTGACCTCTCTTTGTTGTGGAGCATGGGCTCTAGGCTTGCTCTAGGCTCTAGAGCGCAGGCTTAGTAGTTGTGGCGCACAGGCTTAGTTGCTCTGCGGCATGTGGGATCTTCCCGGACCAGTGCTTAAACCCGTGTCCCCTCCATTGGCAGGCGGGCTCCCAACCACTGCACCACCAGGGAAGCCCAGGAGGCTGCAACTGTTTTTATGATGATGATGGTAAAAATATACACACATAGAGTTTGAGAGAAAATGTTATCATTGTAGCAGTTACTATCATTGTAAGAGAAAAATCTGTCACTGTCCTTGGAATCTTATCTAGATAGGGAACACAGCTTTGCACATAGAGATGGCTGTTAGCTTGTTGATCATCTGAACGATTAGGAATCTAATGCCCAGGAACTGCTGTGCCGTCCTTTTAGTGGTGTACTACGTAGTCACTACTGATGCTTGAGAACAGTTGCCAATAACAAAAATGCTTTTATTTTAGCCAGAGGTGGGAAGAAAGATGGGCATGGTAATGGACATACAGCATGAGCTCAACTATGTTAATATCCATAGCAAAGAAAAAGACCCAAGGAAATAGATTGCAACTCCAGCAGTGGTCATCTCTGGGCAGTGGCATGATTGACAATTGCCGTTTCTCTTTTTGTTGTTGTTGAGGTTTCCAACCTTTCTAAAATGAGTGTTACGTTTAAGACCAGAAAGTTATTAAACTATATTAGTATCTCTGAGGTAGTGAATTACTTGAGCTTCCAAAGTCCTGGAATTAGACGCAGCATTAAAATATTAATCTTTAATCCATTCAGCTTTCTTTCTTTTCTCCCCCCACTACATTTAAGCAAACATATATTGAGGGTCTCTTCCAAAAAGATTACCTGAAACAGTGTGCTAGGGCATCGTGAGGGCAAAAAGATGAGCCAGTGCGGTGGGAATTTAGAGCTTGAGATCTAGCGGGTGTTTCCATCTACCAACAACAAACATTTAGAAAATGAGTATTTTAAAACACTCCCATTTGCAACAGCATCAAAAAACCCATCAAATACCTAGGAATAAATCTCACAAAAGATGTGCAAGCCCCCTATCCAGCAAACCTTGAAGGAAATGTAAATGTCATCATGTTACACTCTCCAAAAGATGTCAGTTCTCTCTGTATTTAGCTATAGGTTTAGGGCAGTCTTAAAGGAAATCTTAGCAGGTATTTTTGTGGAAATTGAGAAGGTGATTTTAAAATATATATGGAAATTCAAAGGACCAAGAATAGCCAATATAATAATAAAAGAAAAACAAAAGGAAAGAAGTTGGAAGACTTACATTATCACATTGCAAGATTTATTATAAAGCTACAGTGATCAGACAGCATGGTGTTGGCACAAAGGTAAACAAATAGATCAGTGGAACTAGAGCATCCAGAAAGAGTCCCATGCGTGGTCACCTGATTAATGGCAACAGTGACATCGGTGTGCTTTGGAGAAATGAGGACCTTTTCAGTAGATGATGCTGAATCAACTAGATAGTCATATGGAAGAAATGAATTTTGGCCAGTATCTTACACCATACACAAGAATGAGTTTCAAATGTACTCTAAGTCAAAATGTGAAAGGTAAAATAGTAACTTTTTAAAAGAAGAAAACAGCATTTCTTCATGACCTTGGGGTAGGTAAGGATGTCTTAAGGTTGATACAAAAAACACTGTCCAAGGGAAAGATTGATAAACTGGACCGCATTAAAATTAGGAACTTTTGCTCATCGAAAGACCACTGTAAAGAGAGTGAAAAGGCAAGCCACATTCAGAGAAAATGTTTGCCATAGGTATATCCAGTAAAGGATTTGTATTCAGAATGCATAAACTCCATAAAATTAATAAGAAAAAGGCTCTCTACCTAGAAAAAATGGGCAAAAAACTTTCACAGACACCTCACAAAAGTAGATATTTAAATGGCTCTGAACATGTGAAAAGACACCCAACTTCGTGCGTGGTCATGCGGTGAAACCCTGGTGCGGCATCACCACATGCCAGCAGATGGCGCCACTGAGAAAGGCAGAGCGCATTAAGCCCTGCCGAGGTGGGGGATTGGCTGGAGCCCTCTGAGCCAGCCTCTGCCCTTTGGCTGCAGATGAGCTGCTGAGCGAGCGTCCCTCAGTTCCTGTCCTGGCCTGTGCCGTGCTAGTGATGTGCACAGCCCCAGGTTACTGCGAGTGTGAGGGTCACAGGAAGGCCGGCACACAGGGCCAGGCATGTAGGCCATGCACCGCACATGGGAGCGCCTAGAATCTTCTTTTCAAGACTTAACACCCTCCCCTTACCCTGGGTTTGTCTGTAAGGGCCTCCTCATAGTTACTAGAATTTTTTTGAGGGGTTATTTAGTGAAGGCAATGATAACAGTAATAGCCAGCACTTGTGTCATCCACGGGAACTGCCAGGTTAGTTGTCTACCTTTTTACTTGTTTGTTCCTAACGACACCATGATAGGTAGGTACTAAAGTATTTAGGTGCTATTGCCTCTCCTATTTTACAGGTGAGATAACTGAGGTACAGAGATTAAGTAACTTGCTTGACATCACCCAGCTAATACCAAACGTTCCACTTCCTGCTCTGGTTTCTCTGGACCTTCCCATAACTCCTGCAGTGAAGTCCTCTTTTCATGACTGTTTGGATCCAGCCTGATCTCTCCTTCCTACCTTCTTGGAATATTCTTTGTATAATGTAATAATGATTTTAATAGCCCCCCTCATAACAACCACCTTATAATAATAGTAGCAGCAGCTAGCCCTGCATCCGTTGAGCGCTTACTGTGTGCCAGGCACCATGCTCAGCTCTTTCTATGTGGTATCACATCAAATCTCTGGAACAGTCCAGCAAGGAGGCCTTGATGGTTGTAGAAGCTGACGCCCAGAGAGGTGAAGTGCCTTGTCCAAGGCCACTTATAGGAAGAGACAGGGCCAGGAATCAAGCCCAGGTCTGTCTACTGGACTCCAAATGTTTGAACTCTTCACTACCGCTCTGTTCCACTACTTGCTGTGTTTGGCATTTGGCCCCTTGACTATGTTTGGTCTTGTATGCTCTGATATACCTCATATTCATGGAGATGGTCCCCTACCCTTCCCCCATTCAGCATTTATTTAGCGCCTACTGTGTTCCAGACATTCTGGAGTCTTTTGAGGTCACCAAGATCAATAAGATGATGTTCCTGACCTTGAGGAGCTCAGGTCTAGTAAAGGAGGCAGATCATTGCCAATCAGGGTGGTCTGTGCAGCAGCAAATGCATATGGGTACAGAGGTGCCAGAGAGAAGGCTTCACCAAGAGATGCCTGAGCTGGGTTTCGACATATGAGTAAGAGTTTGCTGGTTGGTCAGGGCAGCAAGGGTATTTCAGGCAGAAAGCACAGTGAATAGAAGTCAGGGCTGATCGTCAAGATTTTAACCTCTCCTATCCCTATTGGGGGTCTTCAGAGCGGACCCACTTACCCAGGCTGCTGCCTCCTGGGCCAGGAGTGTGATAGTGAGGTGATAATGCATGTTGTCCTCTACGCAGAAGGAAACACCAGACTGGGGAGAATCCGCCTCTCCCCATGTTGCCAACAACGCCTGTCACAGCAGGTGGGGGGCGTACTGTTCACTACATGGGCAGTGTCACTGACGGCCATGGCGTGAGTGATGCCGTTGCTCTGAAACAAGAGTGGGAGCTCCTTCAAAATGCAGATTTGGGACCCTGCACCCAGGGCTCAGATTCTGGGAGTCCGGGGTCGGAAGCCAGAATCTGCACCTTAAGCAGGTGATTCTGATGTAGGAGGCCTGTGAACCACAGTTTGAAAAACTCTGCTCTTTGAGCCTTTTGAGGAAGAGGCAGTCGAGGCAGGATGGAGATGTAGATTCATGAGTGGGTCCCCTGGATTCATCCCAGGGTGGGTCAGTGCTGTGGAGTCACCTAATCACAGGGGACCACTGGCCTCACCCCCCCACACACAGCCCTGCCGGTGGATTTGGGCACAGGTGCTAGAGAGTTCTGTTTTGGGAGAGCTATGCTAGTTACTGCATGTTAAAAGTTGCATGTAGTTTTAATTAATTAGATTAACTAAATGATTAAAAAAATGATTATAGTGTGTCTTTAGACAAACAGCACAAGCACTGATAACTAAAACCCCCTAAAGCAGCAGATGGCCCCTGTGGTTCCATTTGCAAGATTCTACCTCTTTACACGCTACCCATTTTTAGAGATCGTCAATGGTATGACCTATCTAGCCTTTCCCTGCCTTTCTCTCGCCAGTCCCCCACCCCCAAACTGAAGGTGGCCAGAAAAGAAGTCGGGAAGTGAATACTCCTGAGTCACTCCCTCTTGCTGCCCCCTTTTCCTTCCCAAGCCGTGACAGCTGAAGTTGCCTCAGTCTGCCGGCCCTGGAGACACTCTTAAAACCGTGCCAGGTGGCGCTCCCAGGGCATCGGCCAGGCTGCTAGTCCCCACACCGCTCAGGAGCGGCCTCTGCGATTCTTTGGCTTTTGCCCTCACCAGCGGCAGAGGGCCTTCAGGACTAGGCCGGGCCCGCCCGTCCCTGCACATTCAGGTGGGTGAAGTATTGAATACATGGCCATCGCCTCTCAAACCCACTTCACTTTACTCTGTACACAGCAAATAAGAGCTGTGCCCTTGAACTGCAAGCCACCTGCTTCATCTGAGCCATCAGTTCTGTGCTTCATGGGGGATTAAGGGCATTCCAAGGGTGATCATGACGGCACCTGATTTGTGCCCCAGCCACTGGCTCTGGGACCACCCTCCCTGCTGTGTGACTCCACGTCTGATCTCTGCATCAGCCAGGCAGCGGGTCTTAGGCTTTTGGCACTGAGCCGTGTGTCTCCACTTGCTCTGCCAGCGTCAGAATCACCCAGGAGAGTGAAAAAGGCCGATGCCTGGTCTTCCCTCAGTGCCGCTAAATCTGAGTCTCCGGTGGGCTCAGTGGCCCCGCTTTGTCCAGCTCTCCAGGTCATTCTCTTGCACACACTGGAGTTTGAGGATGGTTGTCTTCAAAAGCTTGACAGTCTTGCCTCAGTTTGGGTTGGTGTGTCCCTGGTTATTGAACACTTCGAAGCATTGTCTGCCATTTTTCTCGGGTGGTGAGTTATGTCTCTTCTAAATGGGAATTGTGCTAACAACTGTGTCTGTAAAAAGCACAGCCAAATTGTCCCTAAAATGTTGCTAATGGTCACTGAGCTTGGCTTACATTTCAACTGGTAACCTTTAGTTCTCTTTTCTTTTCCTTTCTCTCAGATATCTGTACCACGTTTTGACCAAAAACACCACCGTCACAGAACAGAACAGGAACCTGCTGGTGGAGACCATCCGATCCATCACCGAGATTCTGATCTGGGGGGATCAGAATGACAGCTCTGTATTTGAGTAAGGGTTTCTGGTTTTTTGCTTTTTGATTCTTCTTCTTCCTTTGAATAATTTTCTAAATGTGTACCATGAGTCATTCCTGATGATGTCAGGGTTTGATGCCAATTTGGTCCTGCACAGATATCTGTCTCTCTCCCTCTCTGTCTCTCTCTCTGTCTCTCTAAAATGTCCTTGAAACACTGTAAAAAGGCCTGCTGAAAATGGGGAAGTTATGGAAAACAGTGTCCCTAGAAAAATTTGAAAAGATCATGGATAATTTTCCAAGTAATGTCTGATTATCTCCCCCAAAGGAAGGAGAAAATGTCTTGAGTAGTTAGATTCTAAGTGAACTGAAAAGACCCTTCCCCAGGTGGAGACACTAAGGGCTAACGTTGATTGTGTTTACTGATGGGTGGCCATAGTGTTGAGCTCTTGATGAGATAATCCTTCTAAGTCTCCCAACTACCCGAGGGTAGAGGACCATCATTATCCCCATCCCCTTCCCCATCTTCATCCTCATGCCCATCCTTATCCTCATCCCCACCGCTTTTTATGCTCAAGGTCAAACGGCTCACACCTAGAGCCCATGGAGGGATTTCTCCTCACTCTCATACTTCCTAGGTGAAGAGTCTCAGGCCCGCCTCAGTTTGCTCATCTTTAAGTGAGAGAGAGCAAGTTCCCTGCCCAGTGCCTGTTACAGAGTTAGGCACTCAAGAAATGTTAGCAAATGATCATTTTAAAAGGTGTCCCTATTGGGACTTCCCTGGTGGCACAGTGGTTAAGAATCGCCTGCCAATGCAGGGGACACAGGTTTGAGCCCTGGTCCAGGAAGATCCCACATGCCACGGAGCAACTAAGCCCGTGCGCCACAACTACTGAGCCTGCTCTCTGGAGCCCGTGAGCCACAACTTCTGAGCCCGCGTGCCACAACTTCTGAAGTCCACGCGCCTAGAGCCCATGCACCACAACGAAGAGTAGCCCCCGCTCGCCGCAACTAGAGAAAGCCCGCACGCCACAATGAAGACCCAATGCAGCCAAAAATAAAATATAAATAACTAAATAAATTTATTTAAAGAAAAGGGTGTCCCTATTGGACAGTTAAAAAGCAAAGACCGTAACCCATGAACTACTTTCCTCAACAGACCTGTCCCAGCATCTGAGTGCAGAAGGATTAGGGTTATGACAACCACCAAACACAGATTTTATTTTTATATAAAATAATCTCAATTATAAGTGTTGAGGCCACTTAAAAAACACATTTAAAACAAATACAGGTGTTCCATTCCAACCTGGCTTCTTATTAGATATTGTGATTTTCTGGATAGCTCTATATTTTCGTCAGCGAGGTTAGCTAATATGGAGCTACTTGTGGAAAATGCAAATTGTTTAAAATGCAGGCCTGTGACACTGGCTGAGTTCCCCAAGGGAAAGCACGAGTAATAAATAGGTGTTGCTCATATACGGGACTAGTTGCCTTTCAGGATCCATGGGGAATTTACTATTTGTTGGTTGCTTGATATCTGTTTATGGAAATGAGAAAGACCCTTGGGTTAAAGATTAGAAACCACATCACCTTTACTAGAATGGCCGAGTCCATCCGTCGTCTTAGAAAAACTACCGAGCTCTTAGAGGCCCAGTTATTCTTAAATCACTGCCCCAAAGAGGCCCCAAGAGAGCTTGTTTTTAATCCATTTTTAAGTTTGGGATAATTTTAGATTTAGATTGTACAGAAAGTTCCCATTTACCCCTCACACCGTTTCCCTGTTAATATCTTATATGACTAGAGTGCATTTCTTAAAACATCACCATTACATCAACTCCAGACTTGATTTGGAATTTATCAGTTTTTCCATTAACATCCTCTTTCTGCTCCAGGATCCCAATCCAGGCACCCACAGTCATTTTAGTTGTCGCGTCTCCCCAGTGTCCTGTGGTCTGTGACAGTGTTTTAGTCTTCTCCTGTTTTTTATGACCTTGATAGTTTTGAGAAGTACTGACCAGCTGTCCTGTAGAATGTCCCCCAATCTGGGTTTCACTCCCGATTAGCCTGGGAATTTTGGGGAAGAGTGTCACAGAGGGGAAGTGTCCTTCCCATCCCAGAATGTCAGCGTTCCTGATATCCACATGATTCCTGGAGAGGTTAACCTGATCACTTGGCTCAGGTGGTGTCTGCCAGGCTTTTTTACTTTAAAGTTACTCTTTCCCCCTCCCCTACAGTAGTCTCCGAAAGTGAGTTGCTAAGTTCAGCCCACCTGGACCTTGGGGGCGTGGGAATTAAGCTCCACCTTCGTAAAGGGGGGAGTATCTACATACACTGTTTGAAATTCTTCTTCGTGGAAGGTTTGTCTCTTCTCCTCATTTATTTATCTATTCAATTATTTATTTATATGCATCCCTTGAAGATCTTGCAGGTTTGGTTCCAGGCCACCGCCATCAGGCGAATATTGCAGTATAGCGAGTTACATGAATTTTTTTGGTGTCCCACTGTATATAAAAGTTACGTTTACACTGTACTGTAGTCTGTTAAGTGTCCAATAGCATTGTGTCTGAGAAACAATGTACATACCTCAGTTAAAAAATAATGCTGTTGGGAAAATGGCGCCAATAGACTTGCTCAACACAAGGTCACCACAAACCTTCAATTTGTAAAAAAAAACACAGTATCTGCAAGGCACATGTATATCAATATGGACTCATGGATATTTATTTTATCCTCTGGGTTATAATCCAATACTACGTTATTTATTTTTTTGCTGGCATTGTTCCAGCTTCAGGCACTAGGAGCTCTTTCAGGCTGCTTCCTGTGTCCCTTTGCCTCAGCCCCATCCTTTTGGTTTTTGGAGCACTTCCTTACTTTCTGGTACTCTGAGGTGCTCCAGGCTCATCTTGCATTTTATCTGCCCCAGCCCTAGAATTAGCCACTTTTCCACGGAGCCCCTTACTACCCTAGGGAGTTTTAAAAATCCAGGCTCCTGGATTTCACACTAGACCTACGGAATCTACCCCTGGGCAAGATGTAGGTACAAGCATTTTAACAAGTTCCCAAGTCGGTCTTGGGCTGCAGTGAGCTTGTTGGGTGATACTTGGGAGTCAGTGCTTTGTACAACCTGCCGCAAAGGAAGACACGATAGGTCCAATGAATGAAATATTCTGGGGATCAACATGGATGGCGTTTGTAGGCACACGGGCTCCCAGAATCAGAGTTGGAAAATAATTTAGAGGTCTCTTTAAGGTCATATTTATTTATTCATTTACCCTTTCATGGATTCAAACAGAAGATCTGCAGCACTGAGCAAGTGCCAGGCCCATGTTCCTGCCACTTGACAGCAGAGGGAAGAGGGAGACCCAACACTGAGTCAACCAACAGACCCACGGGACTGCCGGGAATTGTTCTGAGTATCCCAGATGAGAGATCATCTGGTCTTAGCGTGAATACAGAGAACACCAAACTAGAAACGTCATTTTCTTCCTTTAAAGACAGGCATTAGGGGGTCTGCATTTCAAGACTAAAAGAGCCAATGTGTGCCTCCCAAAGTCATTGCCCCCAGGCTGCATGTAGACAAATGTCCCGTCCAGGACAAAAAGGGCAAAGCAGACTTGGGGACCAGCTGGGGTCCCATGACCACATCAGCACCTTCTCTTTCCTTCCAGTTCTCATACCCTAGATGTGGAAATGACAAACTTGTTAATTGAGAAACCCAAACTCTTAATATTCAGCATGATCTTACCCCTTTGTAGGGAATTACTCTGGTTCCCAGGTTGTTGGTGAGCACTCAAAGCTATGAAAGCAAAGGAAAGAGGCTTTAGTGAGGAAAACTGAGCTTATAAAATATTGGATGGAAAATGCTGCTTGTTGGGTTTATAAGTGTAGGTAGGTCACTGTGTAATCATTTAGTCGGGAAAGATCTTTCCCACTCTGTCAGAAATCACTGCTTCCCAGAATCAGCACTGTTCTCACGTTCCGGGAAGAGAGTCTGAAAGGTCGCGTTCTTCTTGATGGAGGACAGCATCGTGGGAGCTGGGTATCGCAGAAGCTGAGGCCACACGGGTGGTGTGATCTGGCTGCTCTGCGGATGCCTTTGTTGGGGTGCACACACGTGTGCTGGGCGTGCAACCAGAGGACGACATGCATTTCCACGTGTAGAAGCAGACCACTGACACTTTCCCATTCTCTCCCCAGCTTCTTCCTGGAGAAGAACATGTTCGTCTTCTTCTTGAACATCCTGCGGCAGAAGTCAGGCCGCTACGTGTGCGTTCAGCTGCTGCAGACCTTGAACATCCTCTTCGAGAATATCAGTCACGAGACCTCACTTTGTAAGGACAGTCCTGACACTTGCCTCTGCACCTCCGAGTGTCAGCTGCGTGTCGTTTGCCGTGGCGTTCGCGTTGCTGTTTGAATGTCTGTGCTTACTGTGTGTCTTGGTGTGCTTGGGCTGCCATAGCAAAATACCCAGGCTGGGCAGCTTAGACGACAGAAATGTATTTTCTCATAGTTCTGTAGGCTGGAAGTCCAAGATCATGGTGCCATCAGGGTTTCTGGTGAGGCCTCTCTTCCTGGTTTGCGAATGGCCACATTCTCTTTGTGTCCTCATGTGTTCTTTCCTCTGTGCACATGGAGAGAGGGAGAGTTCTGGTTTCTCTTCCTTTTCTTAGAAGGACACCAGTCTTCTCGGATCAGGGCCCCACCCTATGACCTCATTTAACCTTAATTACCTCCTGAAAGGCTGCATCTCCAAATACAGTCACCGAAGGGTGTGGCTTTGGCCCCTGACCTGCCTGCTTCAGTCCCACTGCCCGACTGACAAGGGTGTCAGAGCCTCTTCCCGGCCCTCCATCTTGTCTGAAACAACCAACCTGCGAGGCAGGTGCTGTCAGTGCCCTCATTTAACACCTAGAGAGTTTGAGTCACTGGCCCCAGGTGACAGCTCTAGCAAGGCAGGAATTGAGAATGGGTTTCAGTCCAGGTGAGCTAGCTCAGTGGTCCTCAGCTGGGGGTGACTGTGCTCCCAGTGGACATTTGTCAGTGTCTGGAGACGTTCCTGGGGGGCGGGTGCTACTGGCATCTAGTGGGTAGAGACCAGGGACAACACACAGGACAGCCCCCAACAATAAAGGATTAGTTAGCCCAAAATGTCAACAGTGCCGAGGGTTAGAAACCCTGGTTTAGCTCCTAATCATCCGGGCTTGATCACGAGTTTTATTTTCCAAGATGACTGCACCAAGCCCCAGGCCCTGCCTGCAGGAAGCAGGGAAGAGAAGACAAGTGATGGAATGTCTATGCCACAGGCAGGCCCTAGGTCCCCAAGACAGGTTTTAAAAAGTTTTTGATGGGTGGAGAGAGGTAGAGATGGTGGCATTCCTCCTGAGGAGGGAGGAGGGAGGGATAGGAAAGAGCTGCAGACTGATGGCCACTAGATGGTGCTGCTGTCCCAGGAGACTCTCCTTACACGCTTCCCCATGTCTGTGAGTTGCCAAATGTGAGTTGACTCACTCTCCCTGAGTGGTTTCCCAACAGCTTTTGTTACCCTGGATATCAGTTGCATGTGGTTTCTGAAAACTCCGAGAGGGGAAGACCCAGCTCGCTGGTACGGGCCATGGACTCAGACCCAAGCAGTTCTGAGCCCTGGTTCTGCCACAAACACCCCAGGTGTATTCTGGGGAGTGAACTGTCCAAGCTGCAGTTTCTGCATCTGTGAAGGAGAGATAATGCTAGTACCTGGTGATTAGAGTGGTTTGAGGATTGAGTGTGACAGTGGGTGTGCAGAGTGTAGGATCGGGTCTGGCAGGTGGAAGTGTCCGGTTAGAGTTGGTTTTATCATGAAATCCAGCATTCCCCCAAATGAATGTTTTCTGATAACCCAGCTAACCCCAGGGCTACTGGATTGAAGAGGGGGTTGAAAATTCTGGGCTTTCTGGATCATGTGGCCTTTCTTATACTAGGACTAAAAAGGGTGCTGTGCTATAAGAAAACCCAGGCAGATGCTGCTGGCCATACAGGGGAGTGCTTTCATAAGGCCTGCCAAAGCAGCAGAAATTACTCACAGTTTACAGAACTTGGATGTATGGGGGTGAGAAGGATGGGTGAGTTTTGCTTTTTTTTTTATTTTCTAATTATAGAGAGAAAATGTCCTCATTATAAAACAACAACAACAACAGAAATCAAACATTAAAAAACTGTAGAAAGCAAAAGTTCTATAGAATCTCACCCTAAAAGTTCAGTGGACACATACCATTTTGCTGTTTGTTTTATTTTTCCCAACTTACTAGCGTATCTTAGATTTTTCATATTGTCCGTTCATGCATCCCTACCTTGTTTGGTTTAAGAGCTGCGTCTTGCTGGGCCATAACTTATTTAACGTGACCATGGGCGTTTAGGTGGTTTCCGGGTTTTCATTATTACAAGCAGCCATTTCACGAGTGCACCTGTTGCCTGTTGGGTTTGGTGACCTACGTGACAGAAGGCCTGAGAGCCTGAGATTACTTATAGACTCCTGGTTTTATTATAAAAAGAGACCACAGAAAGCTGGCCACACAGTAAGGGGGTAGTAGAAAAATCCCAGTCGATTAATAGAGGCATCTCCGCCACCCCCATGGTGGCCTCATCAACCACAGAGTCATGTCGTGGAGGCCCTGGTAAAGTCCCTGCTGGGGAAGGATGGGAGCGTGTGGCTCTTCCACTTCCAGACTGCAGCCGAGAAGCCCGAGCTTGCACATCTCAAGCTGCCAGCATAGGCGTCTGTGCCCCTGGTGGCCCGGCAGCCACTAGCCAGTCACAGTGGGGCTAACATTCCTTCTCCGGCAAGCCCATTCATCCCCAGCCAACCACAGCTGGCAAGACAGCATGAAAAGAAGTGCTCGAGGCATCAGCATCACCTGGCTGGTTGTTACAGGTGTGGATTCTGGGTGGGTAGATTGTGGACTGTTCAAGGAACAGGATACTATATAGGAGGAAGGAAGAAAAAGGAATGCACTGCTAGCACACATGCAGCAACATGGATAACTGAGATGTGGTGATGAGTGAAAGAGGCCAGACACCAGAGGGAGCTTCCTGTATGAGTCCATGTATATGAAGTTCAAGATCAGGCAAAGCGAGTCTGTGGTGCTGGAAGTTAGGCTAGGGGCTGGCTTTGGGAAGAGAGTATTGACGGGGCAGGGGTGTGAGGGACCTTTCGGGGAGCTGGAAATGCACTGCCTGATCTGGGTGGTGTATTTATTTGCAAAAATTCATCAAGCTGGACACCTAAGGTTTGTGAGATGTGTGTGTGTGTGTGTATATACATATATATATGTATATATACACACACACACAGGTATGAGTACTTAAGATTCATATATATGTACATTTTCACATATATCAAGCTTTAGATTTGTGATATATGTAACTTCATTTTTCTTACAAGATATTAAATATAGTTCCTTGTGCTATACAGTAGGTCTTTGTTATTTATTTTATATATAGTCACGTGTATCTGTTAATCTCAAGCTCCTAATTTATCCTTCCCCCACCCCCCTTTCCCCTTTGGTAACCATAAGTTTGTTTTCTATGTCTGTGAGTCTGTTTCTATTTTGTAAATAAGTTCATTTGTATCATTTTTTTAGATTCCACATAGAAGTGATATTATAGGATATTTGTCTTTCTCTGTGTGACTTAATTCACTTAGTATGAAAATTTCTAGGTCCATCCTTGTTGCTACAAATGGCAGTATTTCATTCTTTTTTATGGCTGAGTAATATTCCTCTGTGTGTGTGTGTGTGTGTGTGTGTGTGTGTGTGTGTGTGTGTGTGTGTGTATCTATCTCACATCATCTTTATCCATTCATCTGTTGATGGACACTTAGATTGCTTCCATGTCTTGGCTTTTGTAAATAGTGCTGCTGTGAACATTGGGGTGCATGTGTCTTTTTGAATTAGAGTTTTCATCTTTTCCAGGTATATGCTGCACAGGAGTGGAATTGCTGGGTCATATGCTAGTTCTATTTTTAGTTTGTTAAAGAACCTCCATACTGTCCTCCATAGTGGCTGCACCAATATACATTCCCACCAACAGTGTAGGAGGGTTCCCTTTTCTCCACACCTTCTCCAGGATTTGTTATTTGTAGACTTTTTGATGATTGACATTCTGACTGGAGTGAGGTGATACCTCGTTGTAGTTTTGATTTGCATTTCTCTAATTAGCAACGTTGAACATCTTTTCATGTGGCTGTTGGCCATCTGTATGTCTTCTGCCCAATTTTTGATTTGGTTGTTTGTTTTTTTGATATTGAGCTGTGTGAGCTGTTTGTATATTTTGGAAGTTAAGCCCTTGTTGGTCACACTGTTTGCAAATATTTTCTCCCATTCCATAGGTTGTCTTTTCGTTTTGTTTATGGTTTCTTCTGCTGTGCAAAAGCTTATGAGCTTGGTTAGGTCCCATTTGTTTGTTTTTGCTTTTATTTCTGTTGCTTTGGGAGACTGACCTAAGAAAACACTGGTATGATTTATGTCAGAGAATGTTTTGCCTATGATTTCTTCTAGGAGTTTTATGGTGTCATGTCTTATATTTAAGTGTTTAAGCCATTTTGAGTTTATTTTTGTATATGGTGAGAGGGTATGTTCTAACTTCACTGATTTACATGCGGCTGTCCAGCTTTCTCAACACCACTTGCTGAAGAGACTGTCTTTTCTCCATTGTATTTCTTGCCTCCTTTGTTGAAGGTTAATTGACTGTAGGTGTGTGAGTTTATTTCTGGGATCTCTGTTCTGTTCCATTGATCCATATGTCTGTTTTTATGCCAATACCACACTGTTTTGATTACTGTAGCTTTGTAGTATTGTCTGAAGTCTGGGAAGGTTATGCCTCCAGCTTTGTTCTTTTCCCTCAGGATTACTTTGGCAATTCTGGGTCTTTTGTGGTTCCATATAAATTTCAGGATTATTTGTTTTAGTTCTGTGAAAGATGTCATGGGTAATTTGATAGGGATCACATTAAATCTGTAGATTGCTTTGGGTAGTATGGCCATTTCAACAATACTAATTCTTCAGTCCAAGAGCATGGGATATCTTTCCATTTCTTTAAAGTATCTTCAGTTTCTTCTCTCAATGTTTTATAGTTCTCAGCGTATAAGTCTTTCATCTCCTTGGTCAGGTTTATTCCTAGGTATTTTATTATTATTTTTTTGACATGATTTTAAAAGGGATTGTCTTTTTTTTTTTTTTAACTTTCTCCTTCTTATATTTCATTTTAGTGTAAAGACATGCAACAGAGTTCTGTATGTTAATCTTGTATCCTGCTACCTTGCTGAGTTCATTTATCAGTTCTAATAGTTTTTGTATGGAGTCTTGACGGTTTTCTTTAGAGAGTATCATGTCATCTGCATATAATGACAATTTTACCTCTTCCTTTCCAATTTGGATGCCTTTTATTTCTTTTTCTTTTCTGATTGTTGTGGCTAAGACTTCCAATACTATGTTGAATAGAAGTGGTGAGAGTGGGCATCCTTGTCTTGTTCTAGAATTTAGTGGGAAGGCTTTCAGCTTTTCACCATTGAGTATCATGTTGGCTGTGGGTTTGTCATAAGTGGCTTTAATTATGTTGAGATATGTTCCCTCTGTACCCACTTTGGTGAGAGTTTTTATCATGAATGGATGTTGAATTTTATCAAACGCTTTTTCCGCATCTAATCATCTATCATCTGCGATGATTACGTGGCTTTTGTCTTTTCTTTTGTTGATGTGGTATATCACAGTGATTGATTTGCATGTGTTGAATCATCCTTGTGACCCTGGGATGAATCCAACTTGATCATGGTGTATGATCTTTTTTATATGTTGTTGGATTCAGTTTGTTGAGGATTTTTGCATCTATATTCATCAAAGACACTTGCCTGTAATTTTCTTTTTTGTTAGTGTCTTTGTCTGATTTTGGTATCAGGGTCATGGTGGCATCATAGAATGACTTTGGGAATGTTCCCTTCTCTACAGTCCTTTGGAAGAGTTTGAGGAGGATCACTGTAAGTTCTTCTTTTTATGTTTGGTAGAATTCCCCAGTGAAGCCATCTGGTCCTGAACCTTTGTTTGCAGGGAGTCTTTTTTGTTTGTTTTGTTGTTTTTTTAATTACAGATTTTATTTCACTTCTAGTGATCGGTCTGTTCAAATTATCTATTTCTTCTTTTTTTTTTTTTTTTTTTTGCGGTGCGCGGGCCTCTCACTGTTGTGGCCTCTCCCATTGCAGAGCACAGGCTCTGGACGCGCAGGCTCAGCGGCCATGGCTCATGGGCCCAGCCGCTCCACGGCATATGGGATCTTCCCGGACCGGGGCACGAACCCGTGTCCCCTGCATCGGCAGGCGGACTCTCAACCACTGTGCCACCAGGGAAGCCCTATCTATTTCTTCTTGATTCAGTTTTGGTGGGCTGTATGTTTCTAGAAACTTGTCCATTTCTTCTAGGTTGTCCATTTTGTTGGCATATAACTCTTCACAGTATTCTCTTATGTTTTTTTGTTTTTCTGCAGTATCGGTTGTTATTTCTCTTCTTTCATTTCTTATTTTCTTATTTGGGTTCTCTCTCTTTTCTTCTTGGTGAGCCTAGTCAGAGGTTTGTTGATTTTGTTTATCCTTTCAAAAAACTAGCTCTTGGTTTTATAGATATTTTTTTCCTATTGTTTTCTTTATCTTTTATTTATTTCCTCTCTGATCTTTATTATTTCCTTCCTTCTGCTGACTTTAGGTTTTGTTTTTTCTTCTTGTTCTTTTAGGTGGTAGGTTACGTTGGTTTTGTTTGTTTGTTTGTTTTTTTAAAGATTTTTCTTGTTTTTTTGAGGAAGGGCTGTATCGCTATGAGCTTCCTTCTTAGGACTGCTTTTGCTGCATCCCATAGATTTTGTATAGTGTGTGTAACCTCATTTTTAAACATATTAAAATTCTTAGGACCCCACTTCAGATCTACTGCCTCCTCTCTTAACGTGGGCCCCAAGATTGACCTCAGGAATTGTTATAATTAGGAGATTTTGAAAACTACAGACATGACGTCCTACCTGCAAAGCCTGCTCTGAGACTGTGTTCTGAGGAGCACCCAGCCCACGCTGTGGCCCATCTCATGACCCGCGCTCCTGGATGCCTCTTAGTGTTGTGTTTGGTGATTCTAGCCTTTTCAGTATACTGTGATTGGCCTAAGTTAGGTACCTCTTTGGCACCAAATAAAACTTAACGGTTTATTTCTGTTCCCCCCAAGGACAACAGTCATGGTAACCGGAGGACTGGTGGTGGAGGTTAGGAATCTCCAAGCTTTAGTGAGAAGATGAGGGGCGGCAGCTCATGTGATTGGGTGCTCCCTCTGTGCTCCTCCGGCCCTCAGTGCTTTTTGTGCATTATCTCCTTTAATCCTCACAATGCCCTGCCCCACGAGGAAGGTCGTCTTGTTCCTGTTTTCAGACAGGGAAGCTGGGGCAGGTAAGTGTCTTGCCCAAGGTCACCCAGCTAGGAAGTGACAGAGGCAGTGTGGGTCCAAGTTTACCTTTGAACCCAGTGCCTCTGAGATATGAGCATGACAGGAAGCCCTGCAGGGCTTCTTAACACACGGAGTGCTGGGCCCTCCCAGAGATCTGAGTGGGAGGCCAGGGCTGAGGCCCAAGCCTCCGCACGTCTGACAAGCTCCTGTGCTGCCGGTCCCACGACCAGACTTTGAGTAGCAAGGCTGTGCCCCATCCTGCTCCCCTGCCTCACCGCGTCTGCCCGTGGTACATGTGTGGGTCACGTCCTGCCTTTCCCTGTCAGTGGGGAGGCAGCTGGGATGGTGCAGAGCTCACAGGCTGGCAGCCCGAAAGGCAGACAGTGGGCATGGCAGCACTGGCTTCGCAGGGTGTCTGGTAAGGACTCAGAGGATAACGTGTCTGGCCAGGGCCCAAGACCAAGATTGCAGACAGTGGGCCCATGGGTCGCAGTGGGTCTGTAGACCCATTTTCACTGGCCAGCACAGCTTTCAGAATGAGTTGATCTAGTGGCTGACATTTCAACATCCAAGATACAGCATTATGATCAGTGTTTTCCAGCTTCCTTTGCACAGTTGGAAGCTCTCACCACACTGGGCCTGCACTTCTGCAGGGGCTGGGCCCTGGGAGCTTAGCAGGGGTAGCCGCTCTCCTGTGGCTCCAGTGCCCACAGGGCCTCGTCATCCAGTTTTCATCCTTGGCCCCCATTAGTGCATGGTATTAACACAGGACATCGGACCTGAGTTTGAATTCCATCTCTGACTTACTGTCTCTGTGTCCTCGGGCAGGTAATTAGCCTTAGTTTTTACTCATCTGCAAAATGAGGAAAACAAGGCCCACTCTGCAGCATCATCATGACAGTGAATGATAATGTAAAGCAGTCAGCCTGGTGCTGGGCAGGTAGTGGAGGTTCAGCCTCAAGTGGCCTTTATGAAATCATGTTGCCTTATGGGAAGGAAAAAACCACGCGGAGCCCTTTGTGGCATTCGAGGGTGACAGTGTGACTTTTGATGGCAAAATGGGGCCAGCTTTTATAAGATACAGTGCAGCTTACCCTCATCCGTGGGTGGTTTGTGAAAATACCCAAATACCAGCTCGTCTGCCCCACCCCCCGGCTCTCTTGTTGAACTCTGCCAGCAACGAAAGAAAATGCTCAAGTGTTCTTTTCTGTGGTGTGGGAGGCAGGGTGACCCGACTTTTCTCTGGCATTGCTCTTGAACTTTCTAGTGACTACACCTGGTGGCTGATTTCTTTGCTGGTTAAAGGTTAAGCTGCTCCCTATTAACTTGACTGGTTCAAGTACTTATACATTCTCATGGTCATCTGCGTGTTCCTGGACTTTCTCTGCTTGC
Organism: Aethalodelphis obliquidens; assembly: GCF_003676395.1. Lineage (NCBI taxonomy): Eukaryota > Metazoa > Chordata > Mammalia > Artiodactyla > Delphinidae > Aethalodelphis > Aethalodelphis obliquidens. Next base: position 4,641,562 of record NW_020837962.1, on the reverse strand, counting down.
CTTTCCTCCAGCATGAATTAACTAACCTGTTTTCTTTTGTGTTTTTTTTTTTCTCCCTCTAGATTATTTGCTCTCTAATAACTATGTAAATTCTATCATTGTCCATAAGTTTGACTTTTCTGATGAGGAGATTATGGCATATTATATATCGTTCCTGAAAACGCTTTCGTTAAAACTCAACAACCACACGGTCCATTTCTTTTACAATGAGGTAAGTAATTGCAGAGGGGCACATTTGGGTGGAAAGCTAGCCAATCAGAGCAGCCCCTTTGGTCTGGGTGGCCTCTGTTTACAAAGCACTTATGCATTCACTGTTCCTCATTTTCATAGCAACACTGTTTGACCTTGGCATGCTTTAAATTTCTTTTTTATTTAACAAGCTACCGTTTCCGTTTTTAATGTAAAATGCAATTTGCACTACCTGAGAGCATGATACTCTTGGTAGGGAGAAGTGCCCAGAAATTAACTTGGGGTCGTGTTCCTCTGTTGGCAAAACAGGAACTCCAGTCAGGCCCAGCTTTGCCACTTCCCTGCTGTGTGACCTTAGAGAAGTCCTAGTCCTCTGAACCTCAGTTTCCTCATCTGAGAAATGGGGATGTTAGTTTCTACCTTGGAGGGTTTTCCAGGGGTTGAATTAAATAAGCTGATGTCTTCAAAGCAACTAGTATATACCTGGCTCCCTAAAACTGTACCCATTGCCATTCCTTATAAGCTAAAATCCCTGGTATTCCTTGAGAGAATCACTAACAATTTAAATAAATAAATAACTGTTGTTCTCACAATGAAGAGGAGCTTGAACAATCAGGTCAATTTATCTCACATTCCAAAAGGTACAGATGCTGGCTGTCTTGGGGCTGGCTCATCCTGTGGCTCGACCACTTCATCAGTGACCCAAGCTTTTCCATCTTCCTACTCTGCTGACCATACAGTTGGCATCTGTCTTGAGGCTCAACCCCTCATGGTCTCAGGATGGCTGCAGGAGCTCCAAACATCACATACTTACATGCCACTGCCGAAAAGCCTGATGAGATCACATCCCTTCTTGTGCCCCCTTCTAACTTTCCAAAAAACTTCTTTCCCAGAAGCCTCCCAGCAGACTTCCTTTCCTGTCTTGCAGGTCAGAGTTCTGTCACATTTCTCTCACAGTGTGTCTGACGTTGGGGAGTGGGCTGGCAGGGCAGTTCTGGCTCAGTCTCTCCGAGGCTGCAGTCATCTGAAGGCTGGGTTAGGGTCGGGGGATCTGCTTCCAAGGTGGCTTGCTCACATGGCTGACCATTTGGTGCTGGCCATCGGCGGCAGGCCTTGGTTACACAGGCTCCTCCAGGGTCTGCTTGAGTGTCCTCACAGCACGGCAGCTGGCTTCCCGTAGAACAAACGATCCTAAGAGACCAAGGCAAACTGTAATGCCTTTCAGGACTCGGCCTTGGAAGCCACATGCCATCACTTCCACTGTACCTTTAGGCCGCACAGGCCAGCCCTGACTTAGCGTGAGAGGATGCACAAGTTGTGACTTCAGGAGGAGAGGGTCATTGGGCCATCTTGGAGGCCACGTGCTGTCTGCATGGCCGGTGTCTTCTGATCGGTGGTCACACATGCTGCACAGCCTGTATTTGAAGTCAGACCATAGTCCCAAACATTTCCTCTGAGTTCGGGCAAAATTCATCTAGCTGTCTCCACGGGATGTGGCAGCAGCAGCCTGCACCTTGACTTTCTTTGTCTAGATTTGTAGTGGCGAGAGCTGGCCTCAGAGGGGAGAAGTCCTAGCTGCCAGTCACAAAGTGTGGGGCACTTTGGAAGATGGACATTGTGCGGCCCAGTGCCTGGCACACAGTTGGTGCTCACTAAACGTGTCCAGAGACCAGAGGTGTGCTGTTCGCGTTCTCCCAGAGGCTCTCCCGGGTGGAAGAAAACCCACCTGCAAAGTTCAGACCAGAGAGGGAGCCAGATTGTTCCCCATCTCGGGTGCAACTGGGCTTCTGTGCACCTGGTGGGGAGGGCAGAATGTGGGGATTCTGGGGCCCGAGTGATGCTTCTGGAAGAGTATCCTGCTGATCACCAGAGGAGTGGTAGGAGGCTGATTTTTGAGGTGGACTTAGTTTCCTTTTCTGTGGACCAGTGCAGTAGCTACCACCTGTTACGTGCACATCTGCTTCTAGTGCTCAAAGTGCCGTTGCCTTCATTAGACAGGTGTCACCTCGCTGAAGGTCATGGGTTCCCTCTTCCCCGCCCCTCACTGCCTGGGGGTGCCCTCCAGTCTGATCAGGAGCTATGTGGAAGACTGGCCAGGAGAGGGCAGCAGAGTGCGCCGCAGCGTGCTGTAGCCCGCATCCTGTGTGCCTTTTCCTTAGGGCTCCATCAGTAGAGTTCTTTGGTTCTGAACTGTTTTGATCTGTTCTGCTGACCCCTTTTTAATGGCAGAAGGTTCCCGAGACCCTCCTTTTCCATGATAATGTTTACACTTTTAGTGTTTCCAAATAGGGAAATATATATTATAGATTCTGAATGTAGTCAGACTTTGCATTTGCCTTTTATTGGTAGAAGCGGCATCTAATAATAACAACTAGCATTACTACCGAGTGCTCATTAGGTATCAGGTGCCAGGGTAATCACTGTACCTGAAATAGTTTCATTTAATCCCAGCAACCATAAAGTGGGAATTATTATCCTCATTTTACAGATGAAGAATCGGAGGCTTAGAAATATTACATCACACAGCTAAGAAGTGGTAGGAAAGATCATGAACCCAGGCTTGGCATTTCCTGGACCCGCTTCTGTTTCTTCCACGGTCTCACCTTCCCAACCCTCCCCACATTCCCCATTGGGAATGAACCACTGGCTTAAGGGTCACGTGGGTACTTTTTTTTTTTTTTTTTGGTCTTTTACTGAAGTCTCTGATAGGATTCAGAAAGCTGGGATAGGGGCCAGCCTGTCTTATGGGTCTGTAACTCATTTTCGGTACTTCTTGTGTTTTAGCACACTAATGACTTCGCCCTGTACACAGAAGCCATCAAATTTTTCAATCACCCCGAAAGTATGGTTAGAATTGCTGTAAGAACCATAACCTTAAACGTCTACAAAGGTAAGGTTCCTTATGAGCTCATGCCTCATCGGGTTTCTAACTTGACTGCTAGTGCTTGCTCTCCTGAGTCCATACAAACAATTCCCTGGTGGTGACAGCTCATTTATTGTAGCTGGGGCTGCCTGTCTCATGAAAGGTTGTCATCACTGAACATTTAGCTGCCCCCTTACATAAATTTGTGTGCCACCACCTTCTGCATTTGAAAGCCCAACTCGTTGCTGATACCCAGAAGTCATGCATGTCCTAAGAGAGGCACATGTGGGACTCGGATCGGCCATGTGATAATTAGGTAAGGCAAAGCTGTCTTTGAAATGTGAGAGTTAAATTCTTGCCTTTGGCCTGTAAAATATACTTCAGTATAGCCAGGGGGTATGTTATCTTTAAATAATGTATGAGAGCATTTCTTGTCGCAAACAGCAGGGGGCAGTATTGCATTCTCAACCGGCTACAAAGCCCAACAACAAATTCCTCTTTTCTCCCAAGAAGTACTTAATGCCCAAATCATTGCCTCCAGGAGAAAGCCCTTCCGTGGCTCCCCGCCTGCACTAGCACAAAGGCTGGCTGGACACGAGTTTCCCGACCTGGAATTGCCCTCCAAGGCTACGGCCTCTCTGCCTAACACCGGGGTTATTTCCCGTGTAGTCACCACCCTAGAGCTGGGATCCCATTTTCTCAGGGACCAATGTTTTGACCTTCATGAGTTATGATGTTATTAATTGAGATGACTCCTAATTGGGAGGGGGCGGGAGCTCCTCGGGGACTCACTCCAGCCTGGTTCTGGGGTTGCCTTAAATTGGAGAGCCTTTGAAGAGCCCAGAGGGGCCCATCCGGGGGTCGCAAACTGAGGACCTGAGGGCCAAATCCAGCTCTCAGACAGGTTTTCATTGGCTTAGATATTTTTTGAAAAAAAAATATAGTTGTCAGTATTTAAAACTTGGGAGAGGTTGGGTAACAGTCTGGATTTCTGACTTGAAAATGTAGATGTGGCTGTTTGGGCCCACAGTCCTGCAGGGCAGTGGTGAGCTGACGCGGAGAAGCAGCTTCCCCCTTTGGGGTCAAGGCCTGTGCTGCCCCATTCACCCACTGGGCCGGCTGGCTTCGCTCACCAAGTTATCGTTGGCCAGCCTGTGGGCTTCTGAGTTTGCGACCTGGTCTGACCCCCAGTCTGGCCGCCTCCTGCTCTCTGCTCTCTCTGTTCTCTTCTAACCTGCGTCTTTCTGTCTAGACGCCTCCTGCCCTAGCTCTCTGCCCCTCTGAGCAGCTGTCTCACCCTCCCAGTTCCTAACCCTGTTAACTGTTGTCTGTTTTTTGCCTTTCCTTCAATGACGATTCCCGTGTTCCTTATTCCAGTGTCATGTAAGTTAATAACTTCTGGTTTTCTGCTTTCTTAACTTATCCTTACATGCAAATACAGGAAACTTGCTTGAGAATGGTGTAGTTTTCATTGTAGTCTAGCTAAATGCACTGCTGATAAGTAGGCTTCCTAAAGCACTATTTTTTTTCTTTTTTTTTTGTGGTACGTGGGCCTCTCACTGTTGTGGCCTCTCCCATTGCGGAGCACAGGCTCCGGACGCGCAGGCTCAGCGGCCATGGCTCATGGGCCCAGCCGCTCTGCGGCATGTGGGATCTTCCCGGACCGGGGCACGAACCTGTGTCCCCTGCATCGGCAGGCGGACTCTCAACCACTGCGCCACCAGGGAAGCCCCTAAAGCACTATTAATGTCTACCTTTATTAATTAATTTTATTAATTATAAAAATAACGTAAGAACTACCTTGATGAGTATAGTTTTCTGCATAAGGTAACCATTTTAAAGTATTTCCAGGAAAGACAGAAAAGATTCAGATTATAGTAGAGGGCTTTTTATTGTGGTTTTGTTGTTGTTGTTAATATCCCCCAAGTTATATTTGGTAGCTTGACTTTTTTTTTTCCCCTCTTCTTTTGTGGATTTTCTCAGTGGATAACCAGGCCATGCTGCACTATATCAGAGATAAAACTGCTGTCCCTTACTTCTCCAATTTGGTCTGGTTCATCGGGAGCCATGTGATCGAACTTGACAACTGTGTGCAGACGGATGAGGAGTAAGTGATCCCCCAGGGTGCCTGTTAGGTAGACAGGGTGCTTAGGGGAGAATTCCGTTTTTGTAGAGAAAAAATAAACACTAGAACAAAATTTACCCACCTATGTGTTCGCGGAATATGGACTTCCATACTCTGAAAGGTTCTGCCCATCTTTCCACTTTGCGTAACAGTAGGAAGTTGGAAACAACTCAGATACCTCCCAGAGGGGAATAGGGTAAGTGAATCCAGTACATCCATAGATGGGGTGCTAGGCAGCTGGTAAAAAAGATGAAGATGATCTGCCACTGGTAAATGGATGAACAAAATATGGTATTTGCATGCAGTGGAATAGTATTTGGCGATAAAAAGGAATGAAGTACTGACACATATACCATGGATGAACCTTGAAAGCATTATGCTCGGTGAAAGGATGCAAGGGACAACCTAGTGTATGATTCCACTTATATGAAATGCCCAGAATAGGCAAATCCCTAGAAACAGTAGATTAGTGGTTTCCTAGGGCTGGAGGAGGGGTGTGTGGGGGAAATGAATATACTAAAACACATTGAATTGTGTACTTTGGGTGACGTTTTTGGTATGTGAGTTATATTTCAGTAAATCTGTTAAAAAAAAAATTAAGTTGGTGATGAATATAAGTTCCAGAACAGGATTTCTCAGACTCTGCACTATTGATCTTTCGAACTAGGGAATTCTTTGTGTGGGGCTGTCCTATGCGTTGTAGGGTGTTTAGCAGCATCCCTGGCCTCCACCCACTAGATGCCAGTAGCACCCCCTTTCCAATTGTGAAGACCAAAAATGTTTCCAGACACTGCCAGACGTCTCCCTTAAGGAAAAATTGTATCAGTTGAGAACCACTGCCCCAGGGTGACAGCTTCGCACAGATCTGGTAAGAGGCACACCTAGATGGGGTCAGGACGATGAAGGGACTCAGGAAGGAGGTCTCCTGGGGGCAGAGGGCTAGAGAGAGAGAAAATATTAGCTTCCATATTGGGAAAGAAGCAAGGTGAGGTGGATGGCAGATCTGATGGGGCATTTGGGAGGATAAGGACCCATATAGATATGGATAGTCATGGATATGAGGCATAACGAGACACAACTCCAGAAAGAACAGAAAGTTATACGAGGAAGGAAGTGAACTCCTGGTCCTCCCTGGGGCTCTGCAGTGAATGATTATAATGTCAACACCAGTTGCTGATGACTGCCGGGTGGGGACGGGTGGAGGGAACACAATGAAAGGAGGTCATTATGTAACATCTAAAATGGCTCAGTCGCAAAATAGAGGTCCTTGTCGATTTTATAGAAATACAGGAGGAACTATCCACAGAAACACCTAAAAGAGTTGAAAACCGCTTCCTCTGGAGAGTGGACAGGGGTTGGGGAGGCGAGGCCAGGAGCAGCTGTGTTTTATTATCAGCTCATCAGTACTATTCGATTTTTAAATCCATCTGCATGTATTACTTAGATATTTTTTAAACTAAAGGTTTAAAAAGTGAAGTGCATTAATGATCCTGCTGGAGGAAAATGAACACAGTATCTTATTAAGTGCGGGGGAGGGGTTGCAAAACATTGTGTATAAATAAATGTTCTGGGTCTCATGGGAGGTAGATTCATGGGTGCTCATTATAGTATTAGGCTTTACAATGTGTATTTGCTATAAATATTTACTAAACATCTTATTAAAGCATAATGAGGAATAATTATCCTAAATTATGTAAAAGAAGCAAATTTTTTTTTTTTTAAAGCATATGTGATTAGATTGATAGACATGTAACACCTGCCTTTTAGATGTGACTATAGGGACGTGGAAATAACGTAATATTATCTGTTAGTGGTGGGACTAGGAGACTTTGATTTCTTTTTGCTTTTATTTTCTTCGTCTGTCTTCTACAATGACCATCTATTACTTGAATAATAATCATAATAAAAATAAAAGGTCTTATGGTAGCTAGATTGCTCTTTGCAACCGACAGCACTTAGGGGGAGGTGAAAGTGCCCCATCGGTGTTTCAAGGCTTCGTCCTTGGCAGAGACCGATCCACTCTTCACTGGAAGCAGGCAGGGCCTCCTGGGCTTGGGGTGGGGTGTCACGTCCTTGCACTGTGCCCCCCATACGGACGGGGCCTGTGGGTTGGACGCGGCTGCTGAGGCCTGCTTCTCTCTTCAGAACTCCCCTGGAGCATTTTAATTATCGCGGATTTGTTGTTCCATTGATGCTGCTGATCTTGGGAGCCAAGGGATCTTGCCACTTGGACCAGTGGCTGCTCTTGCTTGAAATGGCTTGCTAAGAGCTTCATTGGGTTTTGCTTTGTTTACCCCTTTTGTTTTGGGCTGTTGTGGTGATGGTGGGGTGAGTTGTACTGAGGCCCCCGGAAAGTGGGGGGACCCCATGAGTCCCCTAAGATCGAATGAAGCAGACCTGTCCATCCTCTCTTTCTGAAATCCACTGGTCGGGCCAGGATGGGTGTCTCTCGGGACTGGCTCAGGTATTCGTTTGTGAATGAAGTGCCACCTGCGACCTCAGTCTCAGGCCATTGGTTCTAGGCTCTGAGCTTTGGCGTCCGGGCTGAGATGGGCATTTCTCCCGGCAGGCATCGGAATCGGGGGAAGCTGAGTGACCTGGTGGCTGAGCATCTGGACCACCTGCACTATCTCAATGACATCCTGATCATTAACTGCGAGTTCCTCAACGACGTGCTCACAGACCACCTGCTCAACAGGCTCTTCCTGCCGCTCTACGTGTACTCGCTGGAGAACCAGGACAAGGTGGGCCGGGCTGAGGGTCGTCTGTAGGAGGGGAAGAGCAGTCACCCCAATAGGACGGGGCTTTGCAAGGGACCAAGCCTTTGAGCCTGAGGGAGATTCTTTTCAAAGCACGCTGGCTTCCCTTTCCTTTCCTCTTATTTCCTGAGAGGGGGTGGAAGGAGAGGGAGAGAGAGACAGAGTATATGTGTGTGCGTGTGTGTGTGTGGACTGTAAATGAATGAGAAAAGATTACTGACATCAGAAGGAAACAGGAAACCTCTACAGATTCAGGCTTTTGGTTTCTATGCATCCTTCTCTTGAGGTGTTCTCATCCCTGGTAACTTTTTCGGATAGTTGCCAGAGGTAATTGATTTGGAGAAGATCCAACCAGCCACAACACTTGCACAGAATGGACAGGAGGGGATGGAGCGCACCTAGGAAAAGATTCCGGGGCAGTGATTGTCCACAGTTACGGCTCGAAGCCCTTGTGGGGATAGAGCCTGTTCAAGTGCACGTCCTCGGATGCCCTCTCACTCCTCTCAGGGATGCTGGCTCAGTGGGTCTGGAGTGGACCGGGAACCTGCCCCGCAAGTGATTCTGAGCTGGTGGCTCTCGGTGCCCCCGTGAGAAATGCCACTTCAAGGAGGGGAGACCTTCGGCCAGTACCTCTAAGAGTTAAGGGACAGAGGCCTTGGCAGGAGGCGGGACAGAGCCAACTGGTTACTCTGCAGGGGCTTCGGCCTCTGCAGATGTGTCCCAAGGAGGTATAGCTTTCTTTTTGGAGATGGAACGTGGTGCTTCTTGTTAAAAATAAGTGAATAAAAGAAAATTGCAACCCTAACGAGATCTGCCAGCTGCAGCTCTGGGAGGCAGAGAGAAAGCATGGGAATTGGAGTTTTCAGACGTGGGTTTAAACTCTGCCTCTTCCCTTTCCTCATTCTGCGACATTGGATGAGGCAGTCAACCTGCCTGAGCAAAACGGGGGTCTTGAAGATCCTCACGGGGTTGGTAGGAGATGGAGCTTGTTGAAGCCCAGTACAAATGAGGGGCTTCTCGGAGACCAGAGTGCCCCAACTTCTCCCTGCCCCTCTCCTGAGAACAGGCCCCCTGGGGCCTCTCCTGCCGGGCTTCCGGCTCTTGGTGCCCAAGCTGGGGGAAATTAACATTCTTGGTAATTTAAGGAGCTAGTTCTTCTCTGGGGTCCAGCCTCTAATCCATGACTCATGGTGAAAGATTTCTCAGGTGGAAGAATAGCGGCCTTGCAAATGGTATCGGATAGGATTAGGTTGTGAGCTTATTTTGCAGGGTGGACTTTGCCACCAGGAAAGAAGAATCTTAGGGTCTTGGAGGAAGTCGGGGTGCTGGGCGCTGCTCCTTCAGACAGATGGCTTCTGGCTTCATGGATTTTGTGCTGCTCACATGTGTAACCCAGGTTTCTCTTTCTCTTTCCCCCAACCTTCACCAGGGAGGAGAACGACCGAAAATCAGCCTGCCGGTTTCTCTCTACCTTCTGTCTCAGGTACGTCTGATCGTTCACCTGTGTCTCCAGCACACTGGGGGTCCTTGGAGTGCTGCTGCCTTTCAGAAATTTCCCAGGCCACATTGCCCCATCTTCCTTCTCTGTGTCCCCCATCTTGAAGTAAAGTAACGACACTGAGTAGAGGGACTATGTATCTTCTTCATGGTAGTACTTGGAAATTTAAGGAGAAATAAATCAGACCTGACAAATATGTAGCTGGTTTCTACTGTGGGGCCTGAGGTTTCCAAAACAAGCAAGGAGTCTTCTAAATACCCTGGAAATGTGGGCTGGGTGGCCCCTGTTCTCAGCCATGTTGAAATAAGCCCCAAACTGCAGGACCCAGTGTGTGTACACACACAGCAACCGGGGCTTAACAAGCTTCTACTAATGAGGCTGTTTTTAAAGGCTTTTGTCATGGTTCTAGTTCCCAGATTACCTTATGGAAAGTGTCTTGTAGCAGGCTTAGCACCCAGATTTGTGTCTTGAGCCAATTTGTCTGCCTCCCCCTCTTAAACAAGTGTGTTTCCTTCTCGTAATTATATAATATTTACAAGAAGGGAAAAACTCCATGGTGACCCAGTTACATAACTTTAAAAATATTTTTATTACAAGCAGTCCAGACTCTCAGGCCATCTCATTAGACTGTCAAGTAGCCAGACGTTTGACCAGAGCTCTGTTCCCACTTTTGCAGTGGCCCAGGTATTTATTTGCTTTGCTGAGAGCATGTCCTTCTCACTTGGTCCCTGGGCCGTTTTGAGTTTGAGGCGGGTCTGTCTCCTGTTGGCCTCTTCTCAGTGGCCGGGCCAACCAGGATCCGCATGTGGCCAGCTCACGTTGCTCCCGGAGTCTTGTTCTGGGGGCTCTGTTTGCTCAGAGCTGCACGCCGACTCCTGAATGCCCCTCTGTGCCATGGAGCTCCGTGCAAGCCCCGCCCCTCCTGGCAGCAATTTCCGCCGCCTCATTACAAATCCGCCAGCTTCTCCTGCTTGGGATTCTGGGAGTCTGGCAGGACCCGAGCAGGCCAGATGCTGAGCCACAGGAATCCCATGGCAAGGCCCCCAGGACCCTTCAGCTGCTGGTGCACCCCGAGGAGCATGGGGGTCAGGACACACTTTTTCTCCGAGAACCCGTTTTCTCCTGCTTTCCTCGTGAAGGACCAGCAGCTCAGGCACCTAATTACTTGTTTCAGTCTCTCACAAAAAGCATTGTCATTGGCGTTCCTCAGCCTGAGTAAACGGCTCTCGCTCCCCTGCATTTCCATGGGGCTTTATCATCACGTTGCCCGAATGTGTGAAAACCTTGAATTGGGTATAAATCCCGGTCCTTAATTAAACTCTATATCAGAACATCCTTAAAAATTATTTTACAAACATCGCTACTAAACCAAGAAAATTCACATTAACGATGTTCATTTGGTGTGATGAGGATGCTGTCCAGCCGAAACTAAACCACCACTGGGGACAAGAGCGTGACTCGGACAGGCTGGCCCAGCCTTTCGAGTCTGGCCCACACACGCTTCCACGTACCTTGCAGTGACCGGCCCTCCCCAGGCTTTTCTCCATCCAGAGCCCAGGAGGGAACGAACACCATGTGTGTCCACACCGGCCTTAGCAGGCGCTCGCTGAATGTTTGTGGACTGAATTCCTTCGTCATCATCATAGTCACCCATGCTTGAATGCCTGCCACAGCCCTGGACATGGGCTAACCCATTTGGTCATATTGTCTATGGTAGCGTTTCTTTGGTGTTTTAAAAACAGGTGTGCTTTTTTTGTTGTTTTTAGGTAGGTATCACATTTGTCTATTCTGCCTGTACCTTTAATCTGAATTGTATTTATTTTTTTGAACAATATATTCACCCTACTCAAACAGTACAAAATAACATGTAGGGAAAAATCTCCCTCTTACCTCTGTCCCCCACACACCCAGTCCCGCTCCCCAGAGGCAGCCAGTGTTTTAGTTTACGCCTTTCCTTTTTTTTTTTACAATATTTTTTTTAATAATTTTTTTTTTAAGTTATAAAGTTCAAACAGGTGAAAACCAAGCTGCCTTTCTACTTTTGTTCAGTCTCCTGGTTTCTCTCCCCAGAGACAGCTATAGTTTCAGGGTCTTCCCGGGTCCTTCCAGAGACGGGGAGAACTCTGCCAGGGATTCTCAACTGGTGGCGATTTCGCCCCACCCGGGGGGACGTCTGGCAGTGTCCGAAGATATTTCTGGTTGTCACACCTGGGGGAGGGGCTGCGGCTGGCATCTAGTGGGTAGAGGCCAGAGATGCTGCCAAATATCCTCCAGTGCCCAGGACAGCCCCCCACAGCAAAGATGTATCGCCTGACAGTAGTGGCGAGGATTCGAGACCCTGTTCCCTGTATATATAAGCAAATACAAATGGGCGCACACACCCTCTGATATACAGATGGTCGGCACATCCCACACTGCACTGTGGTACCGTGTTGCCTTTACATTTTAAAAGAAACCAGCAGGTGTGTCTGAGCCAGCTTTGCAAGGCGGTTTTGGTACCCTGATTACTCAAGCCATTCCTCTGAACGCTGGGCAGCAGGGTGGGGTGGCCGGGCCATCCCCGACAGCCCAGCACCTTCTGATGTTGCCTCCTGGCACAACTCGGTCTGTCTCTGGCTTGTGCGGCTTTTCCTCCCCATGGCTTCCACACCTCCCAGTGCTGCCCTGGAATTCTGGTGCGCTCAAACCCACCGCAAGGGTCAGAGCTCATTCCAGGATGGGATCTCCGCATAGACATCCTCTGCCAAGTCCTCGATTGGAGCAGGGCTCGCCAGCCCCTTCTTCCATGTAACCGAAGTGCTGGGCCGGTGCCTCCTAGTCTTATCCTAATTGGATTTGACACTGAAATGCCTGTGGAGAGGAAGGAGGGTGTGGGTTTGGCACTCCCTTCTCACGTTGCTCCACTTCAGCCAGATTTGGCTGCAGCCGGCCTGAGGGACAGTCTCGCTTTGATGCACTTCCTTCCGCCGAAGAACAGCCAGCCAAATAGGTAACAGTCTGAAAGAAGGAGGGCCCAACCCTAGAAGGAGAAGAGTATAACTGGTTTCTCCCCAGTGTGACCCATTCTTCGGGTTTTGCACCACCAGGATTGCTGCTGAGACTCATGTAGCCCAGCCTTGTTGTTTCAGATCAAGGAAGGAAGAGGTTGAAAGTCTGCACACTTTAATGTGCATCCCATTTTTTTTCCCCCTCACCAGGTCTTCCTAATTATACATCACGCACCCCTGGTGAACTCATTAGCTGAAGTCATTCTGAACGGCGATCTGTCTGAGACGTACACTAAGCCCGAACAGGATGTTCAGAGAAGCTGTGTAAGTCATTAGTGGGGGACTGTTTTGAGACCCTGATAAAAAGCCATTGCTCATTTTGTTAATGTGTGTTTCTTTAAAACCAGAAACCAACATCCTGCTTATTACAGCACTGATGATGCATAAGCTGGTCTGGGATTCAGGGAACCTAATCAGTCTTGACACGCATACCCAGAGGAATCTGGGGTCGGGTACTAAGAGTGGATGTGACTGAGCGTGTGTTATTGAACATGGAATTGTCCTGTTCTGGGGCCTCGGTTGTGTATCTGTGAGACACTGTTACTGGGTCCGAATGAGAGAATACTTTGTCCGAGGCACCAGCATCTACAGAGGATGGGCAGGGAGCATCTGTGAATGACACAGGCCCCATGAGAGGGTAGTAGGGAGCAGTGGGGACTGTGACAAATTGGAGGGTGTGTATGTCCTTTGTGAGCAGCCGTTGCTCACCCCAGCCTCCAGTTGTTCTGCAGGAACGTGGATGCTGTATTGCCAGGTTTTCTCATGTTTCTGGAGACACTGGAAAGCTTCATTTTTAAGCAGATACTCGCAAGTTTTAAATTATCACCAACTGTGGCCTAAACAGCATGTTTGTGGTTTGTGCATGTTTGTGCTCTGCTAAAGGGAAACCCTGATCACCAGGGTGATGACTTCTCCCGAGGCTTTCCCTGCTTGGCCCTGTGTCTTGCCTGCCTTCCCTCCTCCCATCCTGTTCACACACACACTGAGCTCCGGGCTACCTCAGTCCTGGCCCTGCTTGCTTCTTCCCCAGCGTGCTCTGTGCTTTCTTCCCTCCACACCTGTGCCCTTAACCCTACGCACTGCCTGGAAGGCCCTTGCTCCTGGTTCCTTCTCGTTAAAGGTCTTACCTGCTCTGAGCAGGCGTCTTGTCTGTCATTGGATCTGCTGCAGCGTAGGCTCCACATACACGTCTGAAACGAGAGGTGTTTACACAAAGGCCGTTTCATGAGAGCTCTGTCTCTGCAGCCCGGTTCTCAGTCGGCACGCAGGTGAAGGGGCTGGGCTTACCCTTGGGCAGTCGACTCTGGTCATATCTGAGCGAGTGGGTGGAGAGTGATCCTGGAGAGTGATCCCGGAGCGTGAAGGGCCAGCACTGCATGGAGTACAATTATAAGAGGTCCCTGCCCTTCTGGGTTTTCCCCTGTACAGTGTCTTGGCCGGGCCACTGTGCTTTTTAAGGCTCATTAGAGCCTCTGAAAAGGTTTCCAGAAACCTTCTGTCCTCATTGGTGGTGGCGTTAGTTCAGCTGAATTGAATAGGGCCTTGTCATGGTTCTTGTCTGGCCTATCCCTTCTTTGCTTTATTCAAGAAGTATTTATTAAGCCCCTTCTTTGGCTCAGGCATCATGCTATCTCTGGGGATATACAAAACCTAGATAGCCCTTGTCACGCTGGAGCTTTACAGTCCAGCAGGAGAGACAGATTTTGATTAAGCTTACAAGCAAGTGTACTATCTCAAGTCTTATATGTGCTCTAAAAGGAAGGAGTAGTGTTTGGTGAGAGGATTTAACCTGGAAGTGATGGGGTGACGAGTGATGAATAGGATAGGGCTCCCCTAGTGGTCCATGTTGTGACGACACATGGGCTAGAGAATGTGGAGTTGGCTTAGTGTTGATGCAGCTGGAGATAATTTGTTTGCAACTTTCCTAAACCCGCTTTTGCTGAATGAATGCAAGTAATGGAACGTTGAGTCAGAAGAATCAGCAGGGCCCCCAGGCAGGGCTGCTGAGGACCCCTCCAGCCAGTGGGTCACCCTGGGCAAGTCGTTTTACTCCATTTAGAAAACAGCGAGTGTAGGTCCCACTCGGGAGGGCCGTGGTGAGGGTGGGGAGAAGATAGATTTAAAGTGCCCATCAAGTGCTTGACAGGCTGCAGTCTGGCCCTCAGAGCTGCTTGGTTTGGTCTTTACAGTGTTTGAAAGAAAATTTTATGAATCGCCAACTTTAACATTTGGGAAGTTTCACATGAAAGTCCAGATTTCAGGATGGTCTTGAACAGTCAGAAGATCTGGTCCCGGTTGTGCATATGTTCCTGCAGGAAGCTTCTCAGAAGCCGCCCGCATCAGATGAGGCATGTGTCTGCCGTCAGATTTGCCCAGTCCGCCCCCACCCAGCCTGCTGCTAACTCATACTAAATTTATGTTAATAACAGACCGGAATGGAGTGGGTTCCTTTGGACTTTGTTTTGTCACATGATTTCCAGAGCCCAAGATAACTGCTAATAGCTCATTGCAGAATGTCTATAAGACTCTATAAGACCCTCGCTGCCGAAGTTAGACTTAGTGTTCCAAGAGATGGACCCAGAGATTGTTGGGGTGCTTGGGTTTGCAGGGTTTTTTCATTGCAATTCATTGACATGCAGTTGCAGGAAATAATACAGAGAGATCCCTTACCCTTTCCCTAGTTTTTCCCCAGTGGTGACATCTTGCAAAACACTAGTACAGTGTCACAAGCAGGATATTGACATTGATACATGGAGGATTTGCAATTAGAGCAAAAGCAAATTGCAGGAAGTTACTGGTGACCTCTCAGCTTAGGATACCCACTTTAGTTGAACCCTCTAATTGGCGGGATTGTCTAGGAGATCTGTTCTTTTTCCCAATGGCCTCCCCTTGGGATGAATTCCTGCCTCCGCTGTGATAGATGCATGGCGCTCGTGTGGTGGACACCTGAACTGAGAAGGAGATTCTTTTGAGTGTGGAAGGAATTGCCAGCCCAAGTGAAAGTGTCAGCCTTCTACTTCCGGTTATTGCCTTTCCCTGGGTGCGAATTCGAAGTTTGTGTATTCTGATGACTGCAGTTGAAATTCGGGAAGAGTTTATCTCATCTGTGACTTGTTTGACAATAGTCCTGGTAAGATTTACCTTCCTTCCCTCTGAGCAAGAACTGTCTCCTATTGTTTCCTGCCTAACTCGGATGTGGTTTGATAATGCTTGTTTTAAGTTTCTTGGTCTTTTTTAACCTACTTTCTCCTTCCCGTAATTTGTAGATAAGTTACTGGTATTGCTTCATTTTACCAGCAGACATTTCACAAAACCAAACCAAAATTGAAGAGAGAGAAGCAGAGGGGAGAGTAGAGTTATTTGAAAAGTCTGTAATTTAGGGTTAAATTGAAAACACATCAGCATGGTTAGATAAATGTCTAATTGAAATTCATCTGTGCATTCAAATCATATGGTTCCTGCTAAGGGATAATTCTTGCTATAATTTTAATGCAGAGCAGATAGTGTTTCTTGTCGGGGGAAGCAGAGTAAGAGAACACTCATTCTGAAACTGCTAACATCTCATTATTTTTGCAAAATGAACATACAGATTAGATTATGGGATATGCATCATTACCTGTAGGTACTTTTTTGTTTTTGAAGGGACTTTTTTCATCCTGGGTTTCTGTGGAATCGCTTCCTTGGTTTTTGCATTCATTCATCCATTCCCTGAGTGGAGATGCACTGGTGCCCAGGCAAGACACGACCCCTGCCCTCACTGGGCTTCCCAGCCCCCCTAGAGGACAGGAGATGGTGTCTTAGAGACGTCTGCGTCGCCTATGCTGTCCCGGGACTGGCCGGGGATGCTCGAGGGCTCACAGCAGGCACGAATGACTCAGTGGGTGAACTGGCAGTGGGGTCACAAGGGCTCTTGTGATGTCCTTCATGACTCTTAGAACCTGACCCTCACATGCCACCTTCTCTCTGCTCAGAGGCACAGTGGGGAGGGAGTGGCAGAGGGGTTGCTTTTGGTGCTGTTCCACATTCTGTCTGGTGCAATGGACTCTGCAGCCAGGCTGCCTGGCTCCTCGTCTTACTAGGTGTGTCCCCGGGCAGGCTAGTCCACCTCTCCGGGCCTCAGCGTCCTCACCTCTCCAATTAGAATAAAAACAGTGGATTTTCGGAGAATATTAAATGCAGCAGCGTAATGTGCTTATTCCGAAGTCTGGCAGACATCACGGCCTAAATAGCAGATGTTAGCTTCAGAAAGGTCTTAGAGTGAAGTAAGTCAGAAAGAGAAAGACAAATACCGTATGCTAACACATATATACGGAATTTAAGAAAAAAAAAAGTCATGAAGAACCTAGGGTTAAGACAGGAATAAAGACACAGACCTACTAGAGAACGGACTTGAGGATATGGGGAGGGGGAAGGGTGAGCTGTGACAAAGCGAGAGAGAGGCATGGACATATATACACTACCAAACGTAAGGTAGATAGCTAGTGGGAAGCAGCCGCGTAGCACAGGGAGATCAGCTCGCATAGCACAGGGAGATCAGCTCAGTGTGCCAGGAGGGTGGGAGGGAGGGAGACGCGAGAGGGAAGAGATATGGGAACATATGTATATGTATAACTGATTCACTTTGTTATAAAGCAGAAACTAACACACCATTGTAAAGCAATTATACTCCAATAAAGATGTAAAAATAAAAAAAGAAAGAAAAAGAAAAGAAAGGTCTTAGTTTCTGAGGCTTTGGAACAACCCTGCATCCCCTACTTGGGACGTCCCTTCTTGGGATGGTTAACACAGAGGCACACTTAGTGTGCCCCAAAAGGAGGTGTCCTGTGACCAGACACAAGGGCGCAGAGGGTCAAGTGTAGCAGCCATGACGACTACTGTGACGACAGCGGTGACAGCACCAGTTGTGAACGTTGCCAGCAGCTGAGCCTCTGTGTGCAGCTGGGCCTCCACCTCAGCTGGCCCCAGATTCTACTCTGGAAAGTGCAAATTCTTAGCCAGCCAGCGTGCATTTACGTGGTTGGCTGGCTCTGAATTCAGAGTGGGGACAGAATTCTGGGGCAGAATAGGCTTGTTTGTCCCAAAATGAGAACATCTGCTGTCTCTCTATAGGCACCAGTTCAGCCAGTTGGGATGGTCTCCAGGTGATTCTTGGGGGATCCAGAAGGGTGAGCGCACACTCAAAATGTTAGCCACCGGTTCTCTACGTGACACCTGTCCTTCCTGGGAGCTGGACCCTCTGTTGGCAGAAGATTCTGCTGGGGCGTGGTGTGTGGAGCTGGCAGCTAAGGAAGTAGCAGCCTGGCTTCTCTGGCTTGTGTGTTTGCAGAAGCAGAGAGTTCATCATTGGCTTGGGTCCCCGGGTTGCCAGTGCATGGCAGGCTTTCCAAACCAGGCTTGAATCAGACGGCAGCAGAGGCCCCCAAGAATTGAATGCATCGGGCAGAATAGCCCTCTGCGGCTGGGATTAGAGTTCCCCCATATCTTTCGGTGCCCCTGACCTTACCTGCGACCCCCAGGGTAACCAATGCTGGTTCCAGAGCACACGTGTTCTTCTTCCTGAAAGTCGTAATCAGCTTCTGGGAGGGGGTTGGTCGGGAACACCAAAGGGAAAGAATAGACTTGTATAAATCAAGGGCCTTAGCTGGCACCATTTCAAGCATTCCCACAAAGAACTAGAATTTGTGTGTATTCTCCCTTTTTGCGGGGCCGTTGTGGTCTAGCCCATTATCCCTCAATGGGGTTATAGCTCCCAGGCGCCCCCGCTGCCTGCAGAGCCCTGTGTGTGGCAGCGCTGGCTCGTAGGCCATGGGGGTTTAACAGAATCAGAGAGAATCCAGGGTGCAGCACATTCCACGTAGGAACCGTCGCCTCTCCCTTCCTCCTGTGTGGAAGCAGGGGGCTGCACAGCTGATGGAAGCCCTGCGGCGTGGAGGCTCACAGAGGCATGACCTGTAGCCAGGGCCACCGGCGACTGACCTGCGGGGTTGAGGGGCAGGTCCTGGTCCAGGGAACAGAGGAGGGCCAGGGATTCTCTGGATGGCTACAGCCTGGAGGAGCTGACAGGGCAAAACACAGTGGGTAATGCGGGAGTGGGCACGGAGAAGGTTCTGTGACTCAGGCATGAGCTGGCTTTTCTGTCTGCCCAGCAGCATGACACAGAACGGACTGGGGCAGCCACCAGGCTGGAGACCGCTCAGAGGTGGCTCGGAGGGGCGAGGCAGTGTCACTGAATGGAGACCTCCCCTAGTCTGCATTGAGCCATTGGTGGCTTCTTCCAGGTCTCGCCTGAAATCAGGAAAATCAAGGGTGGGGACAGGAAAAGGAGGCACCCACCACTTCTGCTGTCTGTGCCCTGGGGCTTTGTGAGTTTTTATCAGTGGCCAGGCCCCTTTGGGCATTTGAGGTGTTTTTTTTTTTTTTTTTTGCGTACCCGGGCCTCTCACTGTTGTGGCCTCTCCCGTTGCAGAGCACAGGCTCCGGATGCGCAGGCCCAGTGGCCATGGCTCCCGCGGCATGTGGGATCCTCCCAGACCGGGGCACGAACCCGTGTCCCCCGCATCGGCAGGCGGACTCTCAACCACCGCGCCACCAGGGAAGCCCGGCATTTGAGTTTTTTAACTAGACTTTGGGTTCCTTGAAGCTGGGACAGCATTATTTATTCATCTGTTCGATACATAATTACTGGGTGTGTACCAGGCAGTGTTCTAGGACTAGAGAGACACCATGAACAAAACAAAGACCCCCTGACTTCCGGGAGCTTCTCTCGTAGTGGGAAGAGAGACAGGAACCATAAAACTATTAATGAACAGCAGAGCATGTTCTGATGTGAGACGAGCTCTGGAAGAGCAGCTATAGTGAAGCAGAGGAGGGAGGGGGGCTGTGCTAGGAGGCTTGGGAGGGGTGCACTTCTCCATAGGGTGGCCTCACGGGGAAAGTGACATTAGAGCGTAGATTTTAAGGAATTGAGGGAGCAAGTCATGTAGAAATCTGGGGGGAAGAGCATTTGGGCCAGAAAGAACAGCCAGTGCAAAGGCCCTGAGGCGGGTGTGCCTGGTGTGTCAGGACCGGCAAAGAGCAGCGTGGTGAGGCAGAGTGTGGTGGGGGATGAGGCGTGGTGGGGGATGAGACGGGGCGGGGCGGGGGGGCGGTAATGAGAGTCCGAAGCAGGTGGCGCCTTTCAGGCCATCGGAGGACTCAGGAGTTTATGCTGGGGAAGTGGGAGCATCCTAACCTCAGGGTCCACGGTGTTTGTCATGCAGGACAACTTCAGTTGTCTTGAAATAATGAATCTCAACAGGGACAGCAAGCACCGCATCTCTAAGGAGCAAGGAAATCCCGTCCTGGTCAGGGCCAAAGTCCTCCATCCAGGAAACTGGGTTTTGCTCGGGGGTTGGGGGGGTGCTTCACCTGACAGGAGGCTGGGGGTCCGCACATGGGTAAGAATAGGGCCACTCCGGTCACTCACTGCCCAACCTAGGACAAGTCAGCATGGCGGGTGGGTGTAACTCTCATCCTGGAGGATGGATAGTGTGGTTGCCCCCGTGAGCTCTGAGTCCTGGCTGGCCTGAGATTGACTGCCCACTGACCACTTGCTGCGATGCTCATAACCTCAGGGGACCCCCCCGCCCCGGGAACCTCTAGCCAGGTATGGGGGCAGATTCTTGAAAGCTTCATGAGCAAAGAAAAGAAACTTGAAAGGGCTTTATTCGGGCCATCGGTATTGTTCTGGGTGAAACTTGGACTGTGGGTGGTCCGTCCCTAGCAGGAGCAGCGCCCCTCTGTCAGGCACTGACCGCATGCCAGACTGGTTGGCGTGCTTGCTCTCCCTCCTCCCCCACCTCCCGCCACGGTATTCCAGGAGCACCCACCCATTCCAGGCTGGCGCGGTGCTGCCCTCAGGGGCTGCAGGACAAGCAAGATGGACAGATGAGGTCCCTGTCCTGACATCCTGGTGGGGAAACAGACGGTAAACAAGCATGTCAACACAGATTTAAGGTTTGCGTCTGGAAAGACATGGAAAACAGCTTTGGGAGATGACGGCGAGGGAGGTGAGGTGACACCGGATCTGAGGACGAAGGATGAGGAGCTCACCTTGATGAGAGTGGGGTGGTGGTGAGGGTTGGGAGGTCAAGGCACGGAAAATGGTGGGCCAGAGACCTTGCTGGTTATGAACTGGCTGTCTGGGATCGGAAGAGGGGCCAGAAGGCAAGCAGCATGCTGGGTCAGCGGGGGAGGGGGACGTGTAAACTTTACAAACGAGGAGCGCGCTCATTCGCCTCCTTTACCAGCTCATTTTAGGCTCCTAATAACCCACGGAGTGAGGTAGTGTCATCATCACATTCTCTGCATGAGGAAGCCAACGCTAACTTAACAGGGGTTAAGGGGTCATTCTGTCATCCCCCAATTGTGCGGGACTGCACGCATCCAACCCCAAGTCCCCAGGCTGTTTCTACTTCGTGCTCTTCTGCCACCATCCCCAATGATGGTCTCCAGGTTAGCGTGAGATGTGGGGTTCTGGACCGAACATTTCAGGTCACTGAGAGTCACCACTACTTCATAGTTCATTATGTTTTCTTAGAGGACAAGATGTAAAATACTCCTTCTAAAGAAATACCAACTAAGTGCTTGGTTTGTCACTGTTTAATCAGAGTACAGGGTATTTTATTTTGCATGAGCGTTGAACATGCCTCTTCAATCATAAATATCTTGGGATTAATTCATCCTACAAGCATTCATTAGTTCTTGATGGAGTGCCAGATGCAGCGTCAGAGGGACAGACTAGGCAATGCTAGACGTTGAGAGGGACAGAGAAGATGACCAGGGGGAAGGACAGGGGATGAGGCTGGTCTCCTACAGACCCAGCAGCACCCCGAGGTTGCTTTCTAAGAAGTCCCAACACCATCTTGACGTGACCTGCGGGTCCCCACAGAGTCTGAGCACCGTCTGTGTGCAGCGCAAGGCGTCTGAGCTCCGAGAGGGCTCCGATTCCAGATAAATGCACACTGCTTTGGGTTATGCCTTGGCCGCCACAACACTCCCTGATAATTGGCCGATCGTGGGGAAGAAAGCCACGCTCCTCTTGTTAATGGAAGTGGCCTGTTACCTCTTTATGTTTCCCCCGCCACGGGTTTTATTTTCGCCATTAAGCTCAGCTGTGTGGCCCAGTCGCCTCGCTGATGTGGCTGCAGTTGTGAATTCTGGACACGTGTGTGGGCTTTGGCTCAGCAGCCCCGTGTCACTCAGGGTTTGGCATGTAGCACACGCACCCATACATCACCCAGGAGTTTATTGCGTCTGATGTTTGCTTGCTGATCACCTCGTTCTGGAATGAGCATAGGCTCGCTTGGCGGCAATTAGCGGCCCTGCTTCCCTGCGAAGCCAGTTGCCAAGCTTGTGCTGCAGTGCCATTGGTTACGGTTGGCGTAAACCTGGGTCACTGTGACCCCTGTGAAATTTGGAGCTCTGTGCATGTGAGACAAAAATGGGAAATAATTACACACTGTGCTCGTCCCTAATGCCTGTCAGGTCAGAGGGCCACCCAGTAAGTGATGTGATGTGTGGACTGTCCCCAAGCAGGGCTACCTGCTCCTCTGAGCAGTGTGACCCCGGTATGGCAGGGCCTTTACATCCACCCTTCAGGGGACTGGGCTCACATGGGGAGGCTCGGCAGGTGCTTGTGGGAGGGAGTGAACGCTTGAGTGGGGCAGCAGAATGGTTGAGCACGTGAGGAGCGCTGAAGCTACACTTCCCAGGTTCAAACCACTGCCTCTCATGAGCAGTGACCTAGGGCAAGTCCCTCGCCCTTGGCAGCTCCCTCCCGCTTCTGTTGTTTGCAGGATAAAGTGAGTCAGTATATGTCAAGTGCCCAGAGCAGCGCTGGGCACATTGCACATGCTCACTGGGTGTTAGCCATGGTTGTTATCATTACCTGAAAAAAATAACAAGAAAGCACGTTACTACCTCTGGGCACCTCACAGGAGCCCTACGGGGAAGTGCCAATGTGAGGCCCATTTGATACACATGGAAACTGAGGCCCGTGGAGGAGAAAGCAGCAAGCAGGGTGCATGGGACAGCGAGCCGGACTCCGACTGCTCCAGCGCCCCGTGGATCCCACCCTTCCTTTGCGCCGTACACCCTGCAGGGCCAGAGGCTGGAGGTCAGG
The DNA here is from genome assembly GCF_003676395.1 of Aethalodelphis obliquidens. Lineage (NCBI taxonomy): Eukaryota > Metazoa > Chordata > Mammalia > Artiodactyla > Delphinidae > Aethalodelphis > Aethalodelphis obliquidens. The sequence goes on along the minus strand of NW_020837962.1, from coordinate 4,618,919 downwards.
GAGGGGGGCCGGGGCCCAGGAGCACTTTGGGGAGGTGAGTCTCACGCACTCACAAACCAGAAAGCCAGCGAATGGTAAGTTGCTAGTTTGATTGGATTTTAAAAGTTAGCCCCCCTCCCCTGCCATCTCTTCCAGCCTAGTGATCTATTTGCCGGGGCGGGGGTGGGAGGGCAATATTCGAAGGTGAATAAATATTTCTAGAGTGCCTCTTTGTGGCAGGCATCATGCCAGCTGTTTTGTGTTCAGCATCTTACTTCAGCCCCATGGCAGCGTGTGATGGAGCTGCTATTGTCCCTGTTTTTCAGATGGGGGAACTGAGGCTCATTTGGTCAGGTTCGCTGCTCGCTTGGCCAGCAAGTGGGTCAGAGATCTGGGCTCAGGTCTGCCCTTATGCTGCACATGTTTTTGTTAGCATCATGACCTGCCTTCTTCCATAGAGGAAAACCTGTCTCCTAGTTCTCAAGTCCCTTAGAAAGCTGTTTGAGCAAAAGGATTCTAGTTGCTTCCTCTGAAGGTGAGCAGACTAGGGCCTGGGAAAGCCTGGAAGGTGAGCTCTCTTAGCTTGACCATTGTGACAGCTCCCACAAATCCAGACAGAATTCCGGGCCATGTCACCTGTCCTTTCCCTTACCTGCCCCTTCCAGCCACCAGTCTCTTTCTCCCTCCTTTTCTTCTCAGTCAGGATTCTGCCCTGGGTGGTCTGCCTCTTGTCCCCATGCTGCCTTCTCCCCTTCCCTCTGCAGCACTGAGTGGCACCAGGAAACCCACTCAACAGGTTGTATGTGCCAAGGCAGGGGCCACAGACCTCTTTTCCCAGGCCATGAGCATCACGAACTCCTTCTTGAACAACTGGCTGGAGAGGCCACCTGACTGGCTCAGCAGCACCCGCTGCTGCTACCTGGGAGCTGGCCAAGCACACTGTGTCCCAGGGCACCACCGCTGTCACCACGTGCACCAGCTCCAGGTGGTCCTGGCCTTGACAGAAATAAAGGTGACTGTCCAGAGCTCTGAGCTGGCCTTCAAACCATTCTCCTCTACTCCCATGTATTCCGGTGACCTGCTAACACTCAAGACTCAGACCAGTCATTTCCTTTGCCACAAAGGCTTCCAAAGCTCCCCACCCACCCACCCCTGTCCTAGCACAGTTCCCCACTCTTCCTCTGTGCCCGCAGTGTCCTCTGTCTCCTGGTGTCCATGTGGGATGCACAGCAGCACATTGCAGCTCCTGGCTGGTCTGTGAGCTCCTAGCCCAGCGCCTGGTGTTTAGTCGGGGCTCAGCCCCCTGGCTACTGCCGCGAAGCCAGCTTCTCGAGTTGTCTGATTTGCTCCTAGCTTATATTTAGGGCATAATGACGATCTGAATTTATTGGAAATCCTCTAGCAAACATTTTTTAAAATCGAGGGATAACATGAGTCAAGTGCATAAAAGTGCAGTAATCTTCGCTGTACTGCTTGATGGCTTTGTACCTATGATTACATTAATGTGTGCAGGCGTCTCCCACTTTTCAAAAGTTTGCTTGAGGCTGCTTCTCTGTTACCAAAGCCCACTTTGCAAAAGACTGAAAGAAATCTAAAGAGGATTTTCACTTTTACGAAAAAAGGTGAAAAGTGAAAATAAGATACAGTGTTGGTTTTGCAGCAGCTGTTACAGAGGCAGTGCGCACCCCAAGCAGTGGGAGCGGCCTCACCAAGCTTCTTCCCGGGAACCACACTCAGCACCTCAGCGTCAAACCCCCGTAGCTTTGTACTGTGTCTGTGAGCATCTGCTTTATCACCGTTTATTTTGCATATCTGTTAGCAAGATGTGTCCTAAGGCAATTGCTTCTTGCTTTGCACCGTCCTGGCTTACAGAAGGTTTCATGGGAATGCTCTACTTTCAGATTGCGGGGAAAGCTTGTAATTCAGGTCAAGATAGAAAACATCTCTGGCATCCCATGCAGCTCCTTCTCAGTCTGTAACCAGCACCCCACCCCCCTCCCACCAGCTAATCACCACTCTGACTTTCAGAGGTGCCTTTTTTAAAGTTTTTTTTTAAATTGTGGTGAAATACCTATAACAAGTAATGTTTACAATGGATTAACCATTTTTAAGTATACAATTCAGTGGCGTTAGGTACATTCTTTAAAGGTATTCTTTACATTTTAATGGCACTGGTAATACTTTCTTGGGGTAAAACAACTGAATGATACAGAAGTGACTAGAGTAGAAAGTGAAAGTTCCCCCAACCTCAGTATCTTCCTCAAAAGGAACCACTGTTTTCAGTTTGTGTATCCTTCCAGACCTTGCTCTGTGTACTGTCATGCAAATATCTATCAACACAGGAAAACATGGTGTACATGCACATGTTTTAAGTTGATAGTTTTGTTTTTTAACTGTGAACGGAATCCTCGACTGATTGATTGCAACTTGGTCCGGTCTGTGTCAGGGTCTTTCAAAGGGCTGCACCAAGAACTAGTAGAGGACATTCCGTTTGATGTCTGTGGCATTGGTGATACTGCCTCTCCGTTTCCACTCAGATGCCCGGGCCTTGCATGTTTCCGTCCTTCTTCCTGACCCCTTGCCCCTGACCCCTCTCACTGTCCTTGCAGAACCTGTTCTCAGATCCCACAGCCCCTGAAAGGCCTTAGTTATCGCTGACCCCTGGGGAGTCACCTTTTCGATATTTAACTTTGAAACAAGGACCAAAGGTCGGAGGCATGAAGGCTGGCGGAAGGCGTTGCTGGCCTTCAGCTGCCTCTGACCCCAGAAGCCAGCCTGAATGTCCCAGCCACAGAGCCCAAGGCTCCCCTCCTGCATCCCCCACTCGGGTACCCGGCAGGATCTCTGGAGTCAGCAAGGAGCGCCCCGAGTCTCCATGCCTCCTGCAGCTCAGACTCCAGGGCCCTGGGAGGTGAGCCCTTGGTGAAACCCGAGCCTGCGGCCTTTGGGAAACCTAGACCTTATTTGCAGAAGGCTTTTCTCTGAGGCATGCGTGGTGTGCTTTCTTTATGAGAAGATAAACCCAAAGGCCTTCTGTTTTTTGACTCTGAAGTGAGCTTTCCCATTTCTTCTGGTTGATTCCACTGTGCTGGCTCTTCTACTAAGCACACGTCCTGAGATGTTAGGCTTCTTTCTTCATCGCCCCTCCCTTTTCTTCTTGTTCTCTCCATCACATTGGATGTGTTATGATACAGGCCACCATTCAGCAGCCTGTCAAGGCTTGCCCTGCTCCAGGTTCCTGGTTTAGTGGGCGAGCACAGTGGGGTGCGAGGTGGCCCTTCTCCTGGGGGCTTTTCGTCTGGAACATCTGAGGTTGTCCAGTGTAACACAGAGATTCCTGGGGGGCTAGCAGCCAGAAGGCTCTTGATGAGAAGCAGCAGAAATGATCAGGAATGCCTGCCCACATTTCCCAGCCACACCATATCAGCTTCTCCATGATAACTATGGGATCTTGATGTTGTTAGTATTAACAACAACAACAAAAATCAGGCTTTTTAAATATAGAAGAAAAGGGGGGAAAATAAAGTCTATAACTCCAGTGTCCAAAGGATCCCTGTTGAACTTTTTTAGAAGTTAGCATGCATACACGATTAGAAATTTCAAACCAAACAGAAAGGTATAGAAATGAAAAACTCTTAAGTGCACTTCTGTGGGTGTGCACACACAATACCACCTGCCTTCTTTCTTTCCCCCAACATGAAATGCTAATATATTCTTATGCAGCTTTCCAGGAAAAGTTGTGTTTATACCATCATAAAGCTTTACCCAAAAGGGACTCTGCTTTGTTTCTTGTTCTTACTTTTTTATCCTGATGCTATTTCCGCATCAGCATTATGTAGATATAAAAAGTCCTCAGTCTTTTTAACATCTACGTGGATTCCCACTTTATGGACAGACCATAATTACCTAATCACTCCCCTGTTGATGGGCATTTAGGTTATTTCCAGCTATTTACTGGGTAGGTTGCATTTTAAAGGTTTGAAATGTCCCTGTTAAGCATCCTTCCCCCCCTCCCTCCCAACACCTGATCATGGAGAAAAGCAGACCCCTTGGAAAGTTTTTGAATTCATTTTCACAGTTGACTTTTTTTTTTTTTTTTTTTTTTTAGTATAGTCAGGGAAAGGAAGGTAACTGTTGTTTGCTTAGTGCATTGCCAGGCTCTGAAGGAACTTTCTATCCCTGATTTCCTTTAGTTCTAGGAAGCCAGAATTGCTCCATGTTTTAGACAAGTAGCCAGAAGCTCAGAGAGGCCCCACCACTCATGTAGGATTCAGCTGGGGTTCACACCGCTCTGACCAGCCCTGGAACTCGTGCACTGCTCCGCTTCCCTTAGTGCTGCCGGTTTTTCTGTACATCTAAGTCTATACAGAGCTCAGGGAGAGGTTTCTGCATCTATCCATGTGAATTTCTGCTCTCAGCTTCTAACTGAGTGGTGTTTTGCTCTGCGTTTGGTCTCAGTTTTCTGTTTCTGAAAAGCTTTGGGTATGGTATGCTCTAAAATTCACTGGGAGTAAGTGGTAATCAGAGGAAACAGTCACTTCATCTTGGGGCCCTAACTTAGCGGGTTTGGGTCCTTTAGGAGAGGATGAGGGGGGCATCCGGGGCTGCGTTCAATCGCACAGCGTCCTAAGTGGGCTCTGATTGATGCTGTCTGTCAAGTGGTGCACGCCCGGCATGCTCCCTTCTCTGGGCTCTTGGTTATTGGCATCTGTAATTCACTATCTGGGTTTCTTGGACAGTAGAACCATGTCTCAATTTATCTGTCATTTTTGTGGATGAATGATCCAAAGTAGGTAAATAAAAATTAATGTCTGGATTTAGATGCTAATTTAACTTTCAATTAGGTTTTGTTTTGAGTGTTATTGAAATTAATCTGTGTTCTTGGAGCACATTCCACTTATTGGCAAGGTACGGTGGCCCCCAGAACACAATTGGTGGTTGTTTGGGGTAAATTCATAAGATGGATAGACCATATCAAGATAATGGAAAAGTTTACTTTAAAACTTTTCTGTTTTTCAATGACAAAATGATGTCGGAATATCATCCAGACCCTGGAGAAAAACACTTCAATCAGAATCCTGCCCCAAACAAATCAGGGACAATTTTTGTGTGTGTGTGGTCTTTGCTACTTTCTAGACCTGGTTCATTTGCATGTAAATACTTTTTAAAGAGCACTAAACATGCAACTGAGTTTGAGCTCCTGGTGAAGCACTGTTATTTTAGAAAGAGCGTGGGCTTTGGGATTGGGCAAGCTTCAATTCAAATTCTGACTCTGCAGCTCAGTAGCTGTGTGACATTGGGCAAGTCACTTAACCCTTCTGAACCTCATTTCTCATCTGTAAAATGGGACTGATAATCCCTACATCTCACGGTTGCTATAAGGACTGAGATACAGCCATGTTTTCCACAACGCAGGATATGAACCATGGTGACACACAGGTCTTTTTCATTTCTCTTAGAAGCCTTCCGACTTTTCAGGGGAAAACGTCTTCCTTGGGGGCAGGCTTCCTTTGGGGATGAGCTTTAACTTATCACTCATACTTGCCAGGCTCCCCTTCTAAAGAGAGCCAGCATTTGGTTACATCCAATACACGTTGCTTTTTCTTTTCTATTTTTTATTGTTATATTAGCAAGGTACACTGGTGTTCCATTTCTGTTGTGATATACAGTTCCTTTTAAAATAAATATATTTAAATTAGAAGTTAATAGTGTGCTGTGGTTAAGACATAAATTGTGCAGATGGTAAGTGGTTTTGAATCCCAGCTTTGCCACCTCCTGGCTGTGTGGCCTTGGGCGGTCACGTAACATTTCTGAACCTCAGTTTTCTCATCTGAGCATAACATGGGCATAGCAACAGTACTATTTTGTGGGGTTTTTGTAAACTTTAAGTGAGATAATATAGTCAGAGCCCTTAGAACAGCATCGGGCACATAGAAAGTACCATAAAAGTACCACTTTCAAAGTGTGTTTCTGACCTTTGGGAAGCAGGGAGCTGGTGTGGGTTAAGTGCAGAGTGACTTAGGACTGTGGGCAATAAATGGTAGCTGGTGCTGTGGTTTGGATTATTTAATAGTGATGATGTTAATAATAGTCATAATAATCAACGAGGAGGTAGAATTTGTTGTATTGAAAGGAATTTCTTGGGGCAGAAACTCTCAGGAAGCTTGAGAGGAGCCAGTGAGATTGCAACGTTCAAATCCGTCTGTTACCTTGGTTTGACTTTCCAGGCCAAACCCAGCATTCGGTGCTTCATTAAACCCACCGAGACGCTAGAGCGGTCCCTTGAGATGAACAAGCACAAGGGCAAGAGGCGGGTGCAAAAGAGACCCAACTACAAAAACGTTGGGGAGGAAGAAGATGAGGAGAAAGGGCCCGCCGAGGATGCCCAAGAAGACGCCGAGAAGGCTAAAGGTACAGAGGGTGGTTCAAAAGGCACCAAGACGAGTGGGGAGAGTGAAGGTGAGTTGCGCCCGTGAACGCCGACCTGACAGCCAGGCTGTCCTCTGTGTCTGGTCCCCCTTGTGTGTCAGTGGGTGCAGCTGTCATTCCAGGCACCGGTGTACCTCATTCTACACAGCCAGCCACTGGGAAGCAGCTGTGGGCAGATCTGGTTCAAGGCCTGCCCTTGTCAGATGGGTGGCTTGGAGCAAGGCCCTTTCCTTTTAGCCCCGTGCCTCCGTTTCCCCATCTGTCAAGAGGCTAACAAATAGTAGCCTCTTGATAACAAAGTATACTTTGTTATTAAGAGAATTAAACAGATTAATACAAGTAACATGCTCAGAGCAGTGCCTGGCACATGTCATAAGTATCTCCCGCTACTGTTACTACTGTTATTATTGTCAATCTTTATCATTACTGCTGTTCTTATTACTCCCGATAACCCGGGATTATGATTTTTGACAGAAGTCATTATTTCCAGTGCACTGCAGGAAGAAAAATAGCCCATGTTTAATGAAATTAGGTGCTTTTAATAAGATTATGGTTTTTTGGCATCAAATGATCAAATATAATCCCCTAGATTCTTACATTAAGATTTTTTTCAAGCCCTCATCTGTTTAGAGTGAGGTACACTTGTGTTTGGTGCCTATGTACTCAATAAACAGAATCGTTTTGTCCTCTTTTCTGCCGTTGTCAGGAATGATTCTGGTTTATTTTTCACCTCCCTGTCGTTTAGATGCTAACACCTCCTCCATCTGGAGAGCGTTGTCTGCTCTGGGATGAAGCAAGCTTGAACTGTCCAGCTGCTTGTGTCATGGGCCAGGCTCACAGCCACACAGATGGGGTCTCTGGCCATGGCCCCAGGCACTCAGGGTGGAGGAGGTGATGGGATCAAGTGGGGTAGGGGCTCTGCTCGCCAGAGGGGAGCTCCCACCACACCTCTTGGGACAGACACGGGCTCTCCTCAGCTCCCAGCTGTGTTCTGCTGGGGGTGTGGGGAGCATTTCCTGCGAGCCATCCTCGTGAGTCCTGGGCTAGCAGTGGCTGCTCTGCAGTCGGCTCCCCAGCCCATCAGCCCGGACTGTGTGCGTCCAGGGCCTCTGAAGCTGGAAAACAGAGCAGCTCAGTAAATCAGTGACTGAGAACACATTTGTTTTGGGGAGTTTGCTGCAATTGGGCAGCCAAACCCCACCCCATCCCCACCCTGCTGGCCCCATTCTGATTTTCTTGGCAGTTCTCAGCGAATGCCACGATCACATTTCGATAAGTATAACCAGAGTGTCTCCCCAGTGCCACCAGCCCTCTTTTTAAGGCTGAGATCTCTAGTACGCTTTTATTTCTGTTCAAAGTGTGCAGTAAGCATCTTGGTTTAGGAATTCCTTTTTGGCTTGGGAAACCTTTGCAACAAATGTCACTTTGGTGGGGAGGTGAGGGGCAGACACAAGGTAAGCCATACGTGTTTGCTTATTTGGATCGTTTTGACTTTTTTTCTAACTTGGGAGAAAACTGTCTGCTTAAACCCCTGGGTTTAGCTGTCCTGTAGCCATACGGGGGGGAAAAATGGACGACTTCACCCCATTTTGCACCCTGTGTTCTCGTCAATTTTGTTTTGGAAAGATGCTACCTCTTTTGTTCCAGTCCTTTTAAGGGCTGCTGTCTAACCAGGCCGGGGCCGTGACTAACCGTGGTGTGGACAAGGGCAGGCTTGGCCTCAAACACACAATCAAATGACTCAGCCAGGCGGCCCAGTCCTGGCACACAGGGGCTTCAGAGGTTCAGCAAGGCTGCCGTCCCAGCTCCCAGGTTGGGGTCCGGGGAAGGACTCCCTGCAGGCTGGGCCCACCTGCCCTGTGCAGGGGGCACGGGGAGAAATGTTCACCAGCCTCCAAAACACTGTTTTCTGGGTGGTTACTCAGCCAGGTTGTGCCAGGCAGGGCCCAGGAATTTCCCCAGAGGCTTTACTTGGACGGCTGATGCAGACTTCAGAGCCCGGTGGAGCGAGGCTGTCCGCGACTCCTTGGCTTTGTAGTGCCCTCCTGCTTTCTCGAATGCATGTTTGTCTTCCCACCCAGCTCACTGTAAATAAATACAACTTTCACAGGCCTGTCCAGCAAAGAGACACCTAACTGGGCAGCAGCAGCTGTATTCTGGGGCTTTTTGAATTGTTTATTTGATCTCTTAGTTAGTCTCCTGTTTGAAGGTGTTCTCTCCTTAGACTGTATCTGTGTTTGGGTGAAACCATACAGCTGTTAATTCCTGTGACTTGGAAGGGTGTCAGGCACATTTTCAAGCCAGAGGACAGTGTAGATGGGGGAGGTGCCTAGGAGATGGGAGATGTGACCTACGGTCCTGTCTCACCAGCTAGACCTATTGTGTGCCTTGGATGGCCTCCTCAAGCTCTGGACCTCATTTTCCCCATCTGGAAATTGTGACTGTAGGAAATGTAATGACTTTTATTTTTTTTAATGAGGCTATGTTAGGATTCTTGTAGTTGTAAGATTTAGACATTCAACTCAGACTAGCTCAAGCACAAAAGGCAGTTATCGTTCATGCGACTGGGAGGCCTGGGCGGGGCTGGACGGGGTGCACAGACAACCATTGGCCGTGAGAGGCTCGCATCCTGCCAGCCTACCACCGAGTGGAAAGGGAGCTGCTCCTTCCTACGGGCTGCAGCTGGAGTCTGGGAGCCGATGCTCGTTGGTGCTGACGGACCTGGCTTGCCCACCCTGTAGAGGGATGTTCTGTGCTAGTGGCCAGGCCCTGTGTTTCTACCCTAAGGTGACTGCCTCAGAAAGAAATGAGGCGCATTTATCAGAAGGAGGGGGCGTGGGTGCCAGGCCAGCAGAAACAACAGGTGTTCCCTTAGAAAGCCACACTATTTCTGTGTACTCCGCCATTTTCCTCAGGCCGTCTTCTCCCTTCCTGTATTTTATTTTTCTTTTCCATTCCCTTCCTGTTTTGAGGTGGACATGTGGCTGTTTTCTCCTCCAAGTCATTTCTTCTCTAGCGTGCTTTCTTGCATTGTCCCTGGATCTAGGGGCTTGATGACAGCCTTGACTCTGAGTAAAGAGGTGCTGGCGCCAGTTCCCCCTGCATACCCTGCCATTTTCGTCCATTTCAGTGGTGAAATCTTTACTTAGAAAGGGGGCGTAAAGCACAGGAGTCAAAAGACATGTCACGAGTCACAGTTCTGCCATGACCTGATTTGTATGTGGCATTGACTTGTTTTTTTCCTACAAATGCAGCACCCAGAATTCACACCTCCTCCACATTTAAGCCCTGACAAGAGTTGTGTGAAATGAATATGCACCCCTGGACCCTCCACTCTCACCCCCAGTTTGCAAAGAAATGTGCTCTGCCTCGGGTCCCAAGTGATGGGCAACTAATTCTGAAACCCAAAAAAATCACAGGGCCCCCTCACTTTTCAGAATTTGAGTGCTGAAAGGAAGACCAGGGTGCCCTGGTCCCTCTGGCCAGAGGCGAGTCCACCCAGATGCACTTCCATGTCAGTCTCCTCTTCAGTCTGGAAGGACCGTCATCTCTTTTTGGATTCAGTTAGAGCAGTAACTTAATAAATGGGCCTAGGACAAGAGACTGAATCGTTTGAACTTCTTGTTTGAAAAATAGGGTTTGGCCTATGGAAAAATAGGTTTTTTGCTTATGGAAAAAGTGTAGGCATCAGTTTCACAGCCTGACCTTCAAAGCTTACTCCTATCTTGAATCCCCACGTGGGCATGGAGGGAAGGGAATGGCACTGACTTTGAACCTGCCAAGTCAGCTGGGCGTTGGGGGTGCCTAGGAGTTTAGAGCCCCAGCTTGGCTTTTTTTTTTTTTTTTTTTTCTTTGAAGTTTCTACTGAAATGAAATGGAACCTGGCCTCACTTCTGCAAAGCCAGAGCCAGCCCCAGGCCTGGCAATTTTCTGATTGGGGCGAGCCAGGGACTAGCTATCAGGAGGTCGGGGTCTGCATCCCAGACACCTGTGGCTCAGCCCCCGAGGAGCTGTGTGACCCTGGGCAAGTCATCACCCTTTCTGTGCTTCTTTACCGATAGAGGGGGCTGCACGATGCCCAGCCCTCAGGTTGTCAGCGATGAGAACATCGGTGCCTCAGCATTTAGCCTATGACACATGAGCACTGAATAGGAGCCCTGGCAAGATGAAGAACAGAGTGAGGAGCCTGGAAGGGGGACTTGAGCTTGGCTCGGGGGACTCTGTGCTTGGTCACCCCGGCGAGTTTCTGCGGGGCCTGTTTCTCTGTTCATTTCTGTAACGAATAGTGAGGTGAGTTGTGGTGGGGCATGGGCCACTGGGGTAGAGAGGTGTGGGAGCACCAGCTTTTCCAATGGGCTTAACTAGTATAAGGAGAAGGATTGGAGGTCAGTTTAGACAAATCCTCTGAAAAGCAACTTCCCAGAAAAAACATTCTGAGTTCAATCTCGTGCTGTCCAGTAAACGGTAATAAAAGCAAAGGAAGGGGTACCCCCAGACACTCAGCACATACACACCCTGTCATTGCCAGGCTTTGTTGGCCTCTTGCAGTTCTGCTCCAAAGCCAGCCAGTAGCATGTGGTCCTTCCCATATTTCCTAGGTAACCAGCAAGGGCATCTTTCTCCTCTTTCCCTTAACCTTCTTCTGAAGGCTTTCTTATCATCCCCTTCCCCTCTTTTTATTGTCTGGCCTCACCGTGATTGCTGGAATGTTGACCACAGAGGACAACTGAGAAAATCCTTGAACTTGGAAAGTCAAAGACTGTTGGGAGGTCATGCCTGTCACTTCCCTGAAAAGCACTTTGTTTACCAAATACTAATCAGATTAGAATGCCCATCATCCTGGGAAGTTGATGAATTATGGCTGTTATTTAAAAAAAATCAAGTGTGTCAGAGTACTGGGGAAGCTCACAGGTTGGGCCAGAGTTGTCATATCAAGGGACGGAGGTTGACGTCCTTGGGTCCTGAGAGTCCTCGGGCCTCTCCTGCACATTTGCATCGTGGTGCAGCCATCACCACCTTCCAGCCCCAGAATGCTTCATTATCCCAAACTGTAACTGTACCCACAAAACATCTCCCCATTTTCCCTCCCTCCTGCCCCTGGCAGCCACTACTCTGCTTCCTGGCTCTATGAATTTGACTAGTCCGGGTGCCTCATATAAGTGGAATCAATACAGTATTTGTCTTTTTATGACTGGCTTATTTCACTGAGCATCATGTCCACAAGATTCATCCATGTTGTAACATGTGGCAGGATTTTCTTCCTTTTTAAATCTGAACGATATTTCATTTTTTGGATATACTACATTTTGCTTATCCTTCCATGCATTGGTGGACACCTGGGTTGCTTCCGCCTTTTGGCTACTGTGAATAATGCTGCTGTGAATATGGATGTGCAGATCCTCTTTTGCTTTTGGAGGTTTTTGTGGAAACAGTAGAGGCCAAGGAGGGCCCAGTCAGGGCCTGCTGAAGCCAGAGGAGCTGGACATTTGGCTTCTTGCTCCCAGCCTGGCAGCTTCACAGGCATGTCCCTCCACTCCCAGAGGCTCAAAACTCAGTGGTGTGAGGGGTCCCCCCACCAGCAGGCTCGGGTGCTGGAGCCTTCACGATCATGGGCCACGGTGCCTGGCACAGGAGCTGATATCGCACAGATGCTCCTTTACACGACACAGCTGACGGGCAGAGCTGGAAGAGGCGCCTACAGCAGCCAGGGGCAGAGCCCACCTCCTGACCCCTCTGCGCCTCAGTTTCCCTTCCGTAAGCTGCCGAGATTCCGCTAGATCAGCATTGCCCCAACTGTGGACATGGAGATGGCTTTGGGTGGGACAGAGAGGGCCTTGAACACCATAGTGTGAGGATTTTTGCCGAGAGCTCAGCTTCAGAGGAGCCTCGTGGTGGGTGTATGTGTCTGACACCCCCTCACTTTCCCTCATCTCCCCTTTCCATGCGTACAACAGGCCTCAGCACTGTTTTGTTTATTCATCGTGTGTATATTTCCACAGTTGCTTTCTGTTTATACTGGTTTTATGCTGATTGTAGCAATTGCTAAAAATATTTTATTTGAAAATAATTTCAAATGTATAGAAAGTGAAAAAAAGCAAAAATAGTATAAAGAACACCTGTTTACATCTGGAGGCACATGATGCCCTTCTGTCTGTCCTTGGTAGGTGATGTTAATTTTGGCCACCTGGTTAAGGTAAGGCCTAGTTTCTGCACTGTATTGTTACTTTCCCTTTTCTTAGCAACTAATTAGCAATCCATGGGGAAACACTTGGAGATAATGCAGATATCCTGTGCCTCATTAAAATTCTCCCTTAGAACCCTCCTGCACTGTTGGTGGGGATGTATTGGGTTGGCCAAAAATTTCATTTGGTTTTTTCCATAAGATGGCTCCAGTAGTGCTTAGTTGTCTTTAACTTCATTTGAAACAATTTTGTTAGATTGTATTGTGATAGCTGTCATATCAGTGTGCATTTAAAAAAAAAACTTACCAAAATTGGTGAATTTTTGTGTAGACATTTTAATATTGAAGATGGAAGAAAAAAGCAACATTTTCGGCATATTATGCTTTATTATTTCAAGAAAGGTAAAAACACAACTGAAACGCAAAAAAAAAAAGATTTATGCAGTGTATGGAGAAGGTGCTGTGACTGATCGAACATATCAAAAGTGGTTTGTGAAGTTTAGTGCTGGAGATTTCTTGCTGGACGATGCTCCAGGGTTGGGTAGACCAGTTGAAGTTGATAGAGATCAAATCGAGACATTAATTGAGAACAGAGAACGTTATACCACACGGGAGATAGCCGACCTACTCAAAATAACCAAATCAAGCGTTGAAAATCATTTGCACCAGCTTGATTACGTTAATCGCTTTTGTGTTTGGGTTCCACGTAAGTTAAGCGGAAAAAAACCTTCTTGACCGTATTTCCTCATGCGATTCTCCACTTAAACGTAAGGAAAGCGTTCTGTTTTTAAAGCAAATTGTGACAGGCAGTGAAAAGTGGATGCTGTACAATAATGTGGAACGGAAGAGACCGTGGGGCAAGCAAAATGAACCACCACCCGCCACACCAAAGGCTGGTCTTCATCCAAAGAAGGTGATGTTGTGTATATGGTGTGATTGGAAGGGAGTCCTCTATGACCTTTTTCCTGAAAACCAAACAATTAATTCCAACAAATACTACTCCCATTTAGGCCAACTGAAAGCAGCAAAAAAGCATCGAGAATTAGTCAACAGAAAATGCATAATCTTCTATCAGGATAATGCAAGACTGTATGTTTCTTCGATGACCAGGCAAAAACTGTTATATCTTGTCTGGTAAGTTCCAATTCATCTGCAATATTCACCAGACATTGCACCTTCAGATTTCCATTTATTTCGGTCTTTACAAAATTCTCCTCATGGAAAAATTTTCAATTCCCTGGAGACTGTAAAAGGCACCTGGAACAGTTCTTTGCTCAAAAAGATAAAAAGTTTTGGGAAGATGGAATTATGAAGCTGCCTGAAAAATGGCAGAAGGTGGGGAACAAAATGGTAAATATGTTGTTCAATAAAGTTCTTGGTGAAAATGAAAAATGTGTCTTTTATTTTTACTTTAAAAACCGAAGGAGCCTTTTGGCCAACCCAATAAACTGGGTGCAGCCACTGTGGAAAACAGTATGGATATTCCTTTAAAAACTAAAAATAGTTTTACCATATGAACCAGCAATCCCACTCCTGGGCATACATCCAGAAAGAACAAAAATCCTGATTGGAAAAGATACACATACCCCAATGTTCATAACAGCACTATTTACAATACCCAAGACATGGAAGCAACCTAAGTGTTCATTAGCAGATGAATGGATAAAGATGTGGTGTATATGTGCAATGGAATATTACTCAGCCATAAAAAAGAATGAAATAATGCCACTTGCAGCAACACAGATGGACCTAGAGATTATCATACTAAGTGAAGTAAGTCAGACAGAGAAAGACAAATATCATATATCCCTTATACATGGAATCTAAAAAATGCAAATGAACTTATTTACAAGACAGACTCACAGACATAGAAAACAAACTTATGGTTACAAAAGGGTAAGTGGTGGGGAGGGATAAATTAAGAGTATGAGATCAACAGATATACACAACGGGACCTACTGTATAGCACGGGGAACTATATATTCAATATCTTGTAATAACCTATAATGAAAAAGAATCTGAAAAAGAATATATATGTGTGTGTACTTTGCTGTACACCTGAAACTAACACAATATTGTAAGTCAACCATACTTAAGTTAAAAGAACCTCCCCCTTAGATATGGCATTCATTGATGATTCTTGCTGACCCAGTCTTTACCAGGATGGTGGTACAATGTTGGTTTTCCAGTGTCAGCACTCGGTATTCCATTGTAAGCAAGATTCCTCCCTTCTTCCCACTCATTTATTTATTTATCTATCTCTTCTTGGCACAGACTCATGGATTTCAGTTTTTTAGTGGTTTATATTTCATTACTGTGTTTAATTAATTTGATACTCATATCATCCCAGATTTGGCCCTTGAGAACCCTTTCAAGCTGGCTCCTATATCTTTGTGATCTGCCTCCATCATTTTTTTTCAATCAGTCCTGACACTTTCTGTCATAACAAGGTATTCAAGGTTCATTTCCCACCTACTGTGCCCTTCCTCAGGGTTAATTTCTCTGAAAAGCCCTGGTTCCTTTCAGGCAGGGTGATGGTGTTAGAGGCCAAGATCTGGGCACCAGATGTGCTCATGACTACATGGGGTGTCTTGCTTTTTGGCCCTTTCAATGCACAGAGCTAGGAAATATATGCGTGTATGTATACAAAATACACATTACCGATTCCTCCAATTCCAGTCAATTCCCAGAGGGTCCTTTCTTGCCTTCTCCCCCTCCAGATTTGGATGTCTCTTCTTTTACAGCGAGAGCCCTGGCTCCCAGTGACATCAAAACATTTACGATTTGCTCAATCCTATAATACATCTTTTAAAAGTTCCAGAACTGTTCATTGTTTGATAAATAAAGAGTTCAGGGTTGTTTGCAGTTCCCTGCTCCCCACCACCACCAAATACTTCATGTATCCCCAGTCCACAAATTGAGGGTATAGAGTCAAGTATTGTGTCATGAACTACTTGGATCTGTCTGCCTTGCCTTTCTTTTCCCCCTTCAGGATAGGTATGGTATTCATTTGAAATATATTTTGGTCTTTTTTTTTGTTGTTTGTTTGTTTTAGTTTAGGGTTCTCCCTTCTCATTCATATTGATTTAATTTCTTTTTTTTTTTTTAATAATTTGGAATGTTAACAAACTCAAAACTTTTGCAAAAGGGTTTGTACAAAGAAGTGTCCTTCCTCCCACATTCTCTCCATCCTGTTCCCCTCCCTCTTGTAGATAACTAACTTATTGTTCTCTGGAATATCCTTCCTGCACTTCTTTGTGTAAAAAGCAGCAGAGGTAGGTATGCTTCCTTATTTTCCCTTCTTTCTTACATGCAGGGTGTAGCCCACGGTGTATGCTCTTTGGCACTTGGCTCTCTTCACTTAGCACTATCTCCGGAAATCACTCCGTATCAGTTCACCAGCGATCTTCCTCATTCCTTTCCCAGCTGCACTGTGCATACTATAGTTGATTCAACCAATCTTTATGCTCAGACATTTAGGTAGTTTCCAGTATTTTGCAATTACAAGTAATAGTGCACTGAATACCCTTGTAAGTGTGCATTTTTATATCGTTGGAGGTGTATCTTCCAGATAAATTCCTGCGAGTGGGATTGCTCAATTGAAGGATATAGGAGTGATTTAAAGTTTTTGTTGAAAATGTATTTAAGTAAAAAAAAAAAAAGTGGGAGTTCAAATAAAATGATTAATAACAAATAGTACAAGCAACACACAGACATGGCAGGAATTGTAAAGGCAGGCAAATGACTGAAGTTTGAGCAAAACTGGGCTAGAGTGTTGCTGCAGTCCCTTCAGACTCCAAAACAGAAACCTGGTGGGGTGGGAGCTCATGGTAAAGAACCTAATAACTGAGGGTCAGATGGAGCCCCCTGGGAATTCATCATCAGCACCTGGGTCCTGGCCTCAGGGACCATCAGTGGAAATCTGTGTCCACGTGAGCCCACTGTTCTGCTTTCCCTGGTGGCGGCAGCGTGACGAATGCACCTTGGGAGGGGAGCTAGGCCTCTCTGAGGCGGGTGTAGTGTCAGCAGAGAGGTGTGGCAGTGGGGGCCCACAAGGCTGTGCAGAACCATGCCGGACCTCCTGGTGTGGCATAAAGAGGGGTGCCCTTTGACCCTCGATCACCAAGACAGGCCAGATGCTCTTCGGCAGCCACTTTTGAAGATGGCTGTAGAATCCATTTTGGAACGGTGAGAATGGCGAGACCCTCTCCTCAAAAACCTATTACCCACTCCTCTCATGCCCACATAGCATTTTGCATACAATTGCAGGGAGCTGGCAGACCTAGGTAAGCATCACTACTTTTAAGAGTTGTTTGGATAAAATTGTTTAAAAGAAGGGGAAAAACCTGTTTGGCTTTGAAAGAAGCGTTGTGTATTTTACCTAGAAAACTAAGTGGAGCAGCTCATCCCACAGCCATGCCAGCTGGAGGAGGAGTATGTCGGGGGAACAGGGGCGCAGCTGTGAGAACCAGGGTGCCACAGCCGAGGTTCAGAAACCTCGTTGTGCATGGAGATTCCCTTGTGGGCCTGGTTCTGCACCAGGACATGACCTAGGAGGCGGGAGGGGGAGCAGGCCTGGCTTCTGCTGCTGCTTTTCTAGCTGTGTTGAGTCATACTTCTGGGTTTCTGTTTCTTCAGATTCAGAACTCAGGACCAAACTAGTTGTTTTCAGGCCATTGTGTGGGAAGCTCCAGAATTCCAGAAAGGAGCTTTAGGGGCCTCTGTGGAGGCCGTGAGGGAACCCGTGGTTGGAGATGTTCGGGCACCCGCCCACCCACTCTGTACTTGGAGCAGCTCTGCTCTCACCTCCTACCATGGTGGTGCCCTGGGAAGTTGTCATTCAGAATTAACATGCACCTGCTCAGCAAAGTTTGGTGAGCACTCGACTGGATTGTCTTTAACCTCTCCTCTATTCCAGAATTCTCAGAGTCCAGGGAGATTAAGAAGCCAAAAAGGGACAACCATGTCACAGCAGGTGGAGGCACTAGGGCTTGGCCCCGGAACCTTGGGGAGTCCTTGGAGCTGAGTTCCTGCTGTGTCAGCCAGGCAGTCAAGGAGGAAGGGGGCCTCGCAGCAGTATGGGAAGCAGGTCAAAGGTCACAGGGCAGAAGCC
Source organism: Aethalodelphis obliquidens (assembly GCF_003676395.1). Lineage (NCBI taxonomy): Eukaryota > Metazoa > Chordata > Mammalia > Artiodactyla > Delphinidae > Aethalodelphis > Aethalodelphis obliquidens. Next base: position 4,601,217 of record NW_020837962.1, on the reverse strand, counting down.
AGAGACTGGCACCATCATCTCACTTGGTAGTCTTCAGATGTCTTTGATGACATGCCCTAGTAGTAAACAGAAATAAATGCATAATTGAGCATGCATCTCCCCAATAGATATGCATTTATTATAAACTGTACATATCTGTATTGTACAAATGTTATGTACATCATAACACAGAGTAGACTTTTAAAAAATGATAATTAAAAATAAAAGAGGTACTGCCTAGCGAATCATCTGGCATACCCACTGAAGTGTGTCTGCGCCCCACTTTGGAGAAGACGGGGGTAGTTGGGCGGCATCTGAAGGAGGCTGGTGGAGGGGAGGATGCGAGTACGAGAGAGAATGGTGCTTCTCAGACAGCAGTCTGCAGCGCCTCCCGCCTTTTGCCGTGGCCGCAGGCTGCGTGGACTGCTGTTTACTCCGTAGCTCTTGGTGAATTGATTCACTTGTTTTTTCTTAAATTTAGCTTCATCCTAAGCAGTAACATCCACAAAAGAACAGGTTTTGTGTGCAGCTAGAATTTTCTTCTAATGCACATTAAAATAAATACAAAACTATTCAGGCACATTCCACTTAAAAATCATGTGTCAGCCCCCACCTGTGTGAGAGGGTCAGCCCTGTGGGAGACTCTGATCTGTGGTGTCTGACTCCAGACCACATTGGGAGGGAAGGGCCTGGTGCAGGCAAGCCCCCTCCTCCGGGTCCGGGCCCACGTGGGCATGTGGGGATGCAGTCCTCAAGCCAGAGGATAGTTGCAAGCACGGTCACGCCTAACAGAGTCCCAGAAAGGTGGCGAGGATGCGATATCCCCCGGTGAAGGCACTGTGCACACACTGATCGCAGGCTGAGTGGGGCGCCCTGCACACCACAGCTGCCGTGCATCATTGCCAGCCCTGCCTGCAGCCAAAGCCACCCCCGGTGGCCTGTCATCCATTGCTCCACTCCAGAGATGTGTAGTGAGCACTTGCCGTGTGCCAGGCCCTGGACTAGACACTGGAGTTCTGGTGGAGAACAAGACAGATAAGGCAGCTACTCTCAGGAAGCCCACATCCTAGTTGGGGAAGGCAGACAAGAAACAAGCAAACCAGTAAATAGAAAACAGAAAATCCAGGTGCAGGTTTCCCCCCCGGGATCCAAAAGTAGAGCGGTCCTATGAAACCTTTTGGAGGACAAGATGGCGTAAAGCCAAGACGCAGTTACCTTAGGACACATCTTGGTAACAGATTCACAAAATAAATGGAGGTAAAGCACCAATGCTCCCAGACACAGTTCAGAGCTACGGCAGCTTGACGCTGAGGTGCTGAGTGGGGTTCCCGGGAAGGAGCTTGGCGGGGCCGCTCCCGCTGCATGGGGTGCCTGACGCCTCTATAACGGTTGCTGCAACACCAACGCTCAATGCTATTTCTGCTTTTTGCCTATTTTTGTAAAAGGGAAAATCCTTTTCAGGTTTCTTTTGGTTAGAAAAAGAGGTACTAACGTAGGTCTTTCATAAAAGCGAAGTGGCCTAAAGCAAACTTTTCGAAAAGGTGGGGATACCTGTAGTTATACATGCTATAAAGTAAAATCAGGATGGGGGAGGGGACAGGAGAATTCCCAGTAATTTGTGTAGCTGTTCCTCCCTCAGGGAGACAGAACAGAACTCCTTAATCCTTAAGTGTGGGCTGTGCTTAATGACTTGCTTCCAAAGGGTGTGGGATGCAAGGAGGAGGAAAAGTCACTTTCCAGTGGAGAAACTTGAACAACATTCTCTTGGCCAAATGATTCAGATGAACATCCACAGCTATAAGTCATGTCAATAGCCTGTGCCCTTGATAGGATGTGATGAGAGGAGCACTTCCCCTCTGCGGTCTTCCTCCCAGAAACCCATAACCCCAGTCTAATTAGCAGAAAAACGTCAGTCAGAATGCCCCAGATTGAGGGGCATGCTACAAAATGAGGACCAGTCTCCTCAAACTGTAAGGAAGGAAGGTCTGAGAAACCGTCACAACCAAGAGGAGCCTAAGGAGATATGACAGCTGGGTATAACGTGATATCCAGGATGGGATCCTAGAATAGAAAAAGGGTATTAGGGAGAAACTAAGGAAGTCTGAATGAAGTATGGAGTTTAGTTCATGATAACTAAAAGAGGTAAAGGAAAAACCAGTGGGGAGGGTGTCTGAGAAGACGTCTCTGAGATGGTGATGTTTGAACTGAGCCCCGAATAACGTGATTGAGTTGTGCCTGGGTAGGGAGGACTGGGGTGAGAGCGTTCCAGGCAGAGCAGACAGCTCTGTAAAGATCCTGGGGCAGAAACAAACTCACTCCGGTCAAAGACAAGTGGGAAGGAAGCTCAGCACAGCTGGCGGGGCGGGGAGGGCCCCGAGGTGAGGTCAGAGGTGGATGGGGGCCAGGCCGTGCGAGGCCTTGATACCATGAATGGCATTTGGATTCCATCCTGAGTGTGATGGGAAGGCAGAAGGGGACCTGGGCTAATTTCCACTTAAAATCACTTGGTTCGCTGTGGACCACAAACTAAGGGGGCGAGAAGAGAAGCAGAGGCCACGTGGGAGGCACGAGTCCAGGGGAAGACGATGACAAGGCCGTGGCAGAGCCCAGGTCCGCGGCCCATCATTCCTGAACAGAGATGCAGATTCACATTTCATCCTCTGTTTCCCCTCATCATGTCTGCCGAAGATGGGGGGCAGTACCTGAACCCTGGGTTCTAAGAACTAAGTATTTGAAGGTCCACACCTGTGCATCAAGGAACTCTGTAACAGGACACCTCACGGCACAACAACCGTCCACCTCTAACTCAGGATGTTTTCCTTTGTTGGTTCAGACCTTTTTCTCAAAATGAAAGTGTACACCGTGCTCAAGTCAGGTGCTACAAAAGTTGCCCCTACTTAATTGGGAAAAATAAAACGGGGTCCCTCCCCCTCTCTGCTTTCTGGAAGTTGTTAAGTGGGAAGGGAAAACAAACGCTTCAGTCATGTCAGAGCCTTTCTACAGTGTAAACAGTTTCAGAATATTTTCAGTGAATTTGGTTATGTTTTATTAACCACGTGTCATTTCTTCCACGCTCCTCAACTCCTCTGGGAAGGAAGCATGGTGTCAATAAAGTAGAATAAATAACTGTTGAAGAAAAGAATCTTGAAATAAATCATCGCGTTCTGTGCTTTCTTGTCAAAATCAGGGCCCCATTTCTCAACGCTACCAAGATGAAAGGAGAGAGAGGTTCAGGCCTCGGTCTTATTTCCCCCCAGCGTGCGTATTGCAGGGGCCCCACCACCGCCGTCGAGCGTTTGCTGGACGCGTGCGGAGCAGTCTGCCAGGCTCCTTCTTGAGCACGAGAGTATCTGTAAAGCTCGGTCTGGGGCCGTGTGGGCTCATCCTGGTGTCTTGTGTTTGCTTCCAGAGATAGAGATGGTAATCATGGAGCGCAGCAAGCTCCCGGAGCTGGCGCCCAGCACCTCGGTGCAGGAGCAGAACACCACGGACGAGGAGAAGAGCGCCGCCACTGGCCTGGACAGCGTCCAGTGGAGCAGGTAGTCGCCGGGACTGCGGGAGGGCTGCCCCCGAGCCAGCCATCGGGGGCTAGGGGTAGGGCACCGCTGCTCAGTCTCTGGGATGTTGTGGAAGGGGGTGCCTTGGCCGGGTGCCCACAGAGGATAAGCCAGGCCTCTTCCTGCCCCCGGCCCCTGCCGATGGCCTCTTCTGCCTCCCGGCCAAGCCGTTATGCTTCTCCACCAGAGACACAGCTCCTCTCGAGAGGCCACAGGGACAGAGCTGGCCCTCAAGGCCGTGGTATTCGCCCCTTGGAATGAATGACCGAGGCATGGCACTACCACCCCAAGCACTTCGGTGCTGGGCCGCGTCCTAACGAGTGTGGCCTTGTACCAGCCGCTCCTGGCCATACTCTGCTGTTCCCAGAAAGGATCCCCTTGGGGGAAGCGTTTGGATTTCATTCATTTGCTGCCGCCACGTGCACCACCGTCCGTAGGGCCTGACCTCGTGACTCAGCCGGCACGATTTAATGCTGGATTTAACGCTGCTGTCCACCTTCAACTTCTTGCCTGATTGTTCATTTCAGTGATGGCTGCCCAAACTACATCCTCTGAAAGCTTCCAGATGCCACATTGCCTGCAGCCTTGCTGTAGCACCACCCCTTCCAGAAGGAATTGGGTGGAGGGCTGCTCCTGAGGTTGCAGCAAACTGTTAGGAGGGCTTCTTCATCCTTATCAGATGGCCCTACTGCGCAGATGCCTGCAATAACCTCCTAATCCCATATTAGTGGTAATAAATGCACAGCAACATAGTTTCTCTGTCAGCCTGCAAGGCATTCACTTCCTGAACTCTCACGGTGGGGTGGATGAAACACACACACGCGCGCGCGCGCGCACACACACACACACACACACACACACATCCTATTTATTAATGCAACTTAAAGACTCGAAGCAGGCTAATTTTTTCCTCTGCGTCTTGTTTACCTCTTTCTTGGCACGTGTTTTAATTGTCTAACAGACAGGATTAATTTTTATCAGTTGCACAGGGGAGCCACTTTTAGTTTTGGTTAAATAAAAGTCATCGCAGCACAACGTGGGCCGTCAGTTGTACTGACAAGGACCTTTCTGATTTTGTGTTGTGACCACAAAATGTGACACCTGAAGCTCTGAAAATTAAGAAAATCATTCTAAACACAGAAAGGGAGGGGGAAGCAACCTTTAGGTGCTTGCATGGCTTTAATTTGAATATGAATCATTGAAAAACCAAAACTGACATGTCGTGGGGGATGCTTAGGCTAATGTAGGCGCATCTACTTAATAGAATATTAGCGGCTGCTTTTCCATGAATACTGTCATGATGTGTTCAGTTTCTTAGGATCTAATAAATGGAAACAGCACGTATTTTACATAGTATGGTAATACTGTAGCTTTCCTAAAGGAGGAAAAATACCCATGTATTGTCAAAAACAAAAAGTCAACCGACCAGAAAGTTACGTTGGAGTGTTGGAGTTGAGACTTCTTTTTTTCCTGAATTTTAATGAAGAGAGGGGTTTTCTTAGAGTTGATTGAGATTGTTTCTTAACTTTCGGTGACCTTGTCATCTTCTACCACGTGGTTCATAATGGAAGCTGATCCTGTGTCTTAAGTTGGGCCACATGCAGATTTGTGACCCCCAGGGACTCTGGGCAGGAGCTGCGCTCTGCTCTGAGACCAGGTGCTAGGGAGAGACTGTCCCTGGTGGAGAGTTGCCAATACCTTTGCAAAGGTATTGAGTTGTTGGCTGTCAGAGACACCGCCACGGACTTCTGTCCTCTCACCTGCACTGAGCCAGGAGGAGGGCACTGAGGGTGAGGGAGGGGACAGTTTGTCCTTGACATGAATTGGATCTTGACATTGGTCTATTTGTCCAAAGAAACAGCATAGTACAAAGTGGAACTGTCCTTATATTTGCCATACACTGTGGGCTGTATCTGCATTCATGGTTAGATATAGGCGTAAGAAACCAGAAACCATTCACAACATTCTCTCTTTTCTTTAAAAAAAAAAAAAAAAATCCTTTTAAAATTTAAAAAGTAATATACATTCAGAAAATGTAAAAAAGCTTGAAAAGTATAAAGAAGGGAAAAAAGCTCTCCATAATTCAAAGGCAGCTGTTATTAGCATTTTGGTGATTTCCTGCCAGTCAGTTTTCAGTGCCAATATAGTGGGAATTCTGCCCTTCTTCTCCCCCAATAGCTTATACCCCCAATAGCCATGTATATTACTTTTTATTCTTGGTTTTCTCTAATATCAAACCCCAAGCATCTTTTTCACTTTATTGTACTCTTAGTAAACAAAATTCTAATGGCTTCATAATACTTCGTCTCATGCAAGATGGTATATCCACTGAGCCCTCCCTCTGCTACTGGGCATTTGGTTATTCTTATTATTCCCAAAGGAAAATACAGTCCAAATTCCAAGCAGCTGGCTTACAAGAAAGTGTTTTATACTTTATCCTGCTCTTACGTTTGGAAGCGTTATTGCTAGGGGCTTAGGAAAAAACAGATCCACACATGGCAAAACTATTCGCGCATTTGAATGGTGATGACAGATCGGGGGCTCCGGAGAAATAGAGCCTGAACATAAATGTTCCTTAAAAGTTTCTTCCTTTAATTTCTGTGTGTCACGTGTTTGTTTGAAATGTTATGACAAGTGCGTTTCACTGCTTCTGCATTTTTCAATATAATATTTTGAATCGGTGATACATTTGTGGAGTATCAAAATTCAAAAAAGTATAAAATGTTTTGCAGTGAATAGTCTCCCTGTTTCTCTGCTGCACCATCTCGCCCCCCCACCTCCCCGCCCAGTCAGCAGTGTTGACAGTAGCTTGTGTCCTTCCAGGGGTAAAGTGTGCCCTTGGTCACTCATCGAGTTGCTGTGTTCTCTTGGCTTCAACCTGGCATCCGGGGGCAGCCGCAGACAGTCACGGGATCAGAGCCTCCTGCCTACAGGCCAGATCTGTGCATATTCTATTATCCTCGTGTTGAAGAGTCTTTCCGGGCCAGGCCCTTCACCTGGAAGGGCAGCATTTAGGGTGTGCGGTTTGTGATATTTGCAGCCACTCTATAGATCTCACCCACAAAGCATCAGGCGAGAGACTTCCAATCGATCCCTTCCAGTCCGGGAAGGTCAGCCCAAGAAATCACTGGGCCAGGACCTGCCAAAGTGAGATCGTGGAGAAGTGCCCTTGGAATACTCAAAATAGAAATCCAACAGCAGCTCTCATGTATGAGCACTTTCCACCCTGTGCCTGGGCCTGTGTTAAATGCCTCTCTGTTTTCATTTCACTTGAATCTTCACTGTAACCCCGAAGGGTTTAATCCCCACCTTGCAGATGGGGGAAAGCTTTAGGTAATGTACCCAAGGGTTTGCAGCTAAGTAGAGGCAGAATCAGAAGTCGAACCCAGGCAGTTCTTGCTCCAGGGTCCACATTCTAAAATTGTTCAGACTTGTTGGTACCTTGTCTGCTAGTGTGAGTCTATTACATTGCCCCGTTTTCTTCATTCTCTTGCCACTCTTTGAAGTGATGATGTAGCGTGTCCATTCTCTGTCTGCCCCCTGGCATGGAAGTGCCACAAGACCAGAGACTTGGTATCATTTATCCCCAGTGTCTGGGACAGCGGGTGAACGATGCCGAGTGATTAAGCGGTTGGTTCGTTCCTTAGTCGGTTTACCCTGGAGACGACAGCTTCTCACGGGCGGGGCCTGCCTCTCAGTCCCCTTTGTGTCCTCCAGGCCTGGTGCTGGACTGGGCACACAGCGGATGTGCTGCATGCTGGCGGTGGGGCTGTAAAGGGCTAAGGCAGCTGCTTCCCGTGTGCAGGTGAGGCTCGTGCGTGCCACGAGGCTCATGCGTGCCCCTCTTTTCCAGACCCTTCCTGGATATGGTGTACCATGCTCTAGACAGCCCAGATGACGATTACCACGCGCTCTTCGTGCTCTGCCTCTTGTACGCGATGTCTCATAACAAAGGTAAGCTGCTCAGCTTGTCCGCCTTCAGGGAAAAGGAAAGCTGCTTTCCTTGAAGAATTTCCTTTCTGGTTTTGGCAGACTCCCACAGGACTTCTCTTCAACCTCGTTAGAATTTCTCAGGTGCTTTTCTACAGACTAAAGCCGCGGGAATCGGTTACTCAGGCAGCACGGGGCTGGGGCAGGCAGAGGGGGAGTTTCAAGTGTTGACCGTCCAACCCAGCATGACTGTTCACACTGTGCTTTGCTTTCCACCCCTTGGTTTACAACTGACTTAGGCTTCCTACCTCTTTCCTAACATCAGAACAGAAATCAGTCAAATTGTAATCTTGGTTTTGCTATTTATAAAAGTTGATGTGCTGTTCTGGGTTCAGAGCTAAAATAGACTCTGAGTGGATTGTGTGGAAGCGTAGGTTTCCTTTCTGAAGAAAGGTGTGGTTCTCTGGCTTCCCTTGTTGAGGCCGAGTGGTCAGGATCAGACTCCCGCGGAGCTGACAGATTTGATTAGAATCCATTCATTTACTTCCTCTCTGAGAACAGTTGCTGGTGTGTGTGCCACCTGGCTTGACACGGGCAAGTTCTCAAAGCACCACATCAGAATCTCTTTGAAGAAGAAGTCAAGAATATTCCTCTGGCCCCTGCCAAGTGCTGGGCTTGGCATAGATGAGACTTTGCATCAAGTGTTGTTTTAGTAGGTTTTTCATGAGCTTATTGGGAGGTAGTTGGAGGTGGGTTTTACTAAGACAGCCTATGCCTGGAGTCATTTAGAAAGCACTCAACATAAAGTATGTACTTACTCTTAAATCATTAATCATGATAAGTTGATTAGTGGCAAGAGGAAATATAGTGAAAGAGGCCTCCTCTCTCGTTTGTCCTCCAGTTCTCTTCTTCACAGGCAGTTCACGTTAACAGTTTCTTGTGTGTCTTTTTAAAGATATCCATGCAAACCCAAGTACAAGTGTATATTATTTTATTCATGTGGGTTCCCCACTCCCTGCCCAACATGGAGGTTCATTCTTTATTGTCTGTTTTGTGCCTTGTTTTTCTCACATCATCATGTATCAACACGTCACTTCCCATCCCTATAGAGCTGCCTCGTGCTTTTTAATCCTGTGTCTGTGCCATCATTTAGTGCGCCATCCCCTTACTGAATGACACTGAGTCCATTTCCAGGCTTTTCCCACTAGAGACGGGACCGGCCATGATGGCTCTTCTCCTGCATAAGTCATTGTGCTCACGTGCAAGGGTGTAGATCTAGCCCGAGACTTCTCTAAAAGATGCCTAGCAAGCTCCGAATCCTCCCTCCACAATCTCGTTCACTCCCATGGCTTCTGCGACTCCCTCCAGCTCCTGCCTTGGTGACTGGCACACGGGAGCCCTCAGTTAGTGGGAGTAAACAGAACTCCAAGCCTGACCGATGGGAGTCGGTCCCACCCATGGATTGCCTGCCGTTCCCCCGACCCTCCCCTTCCATGCCCGCCTCACTCCAGCCCTGCAGTCTGAACTCCTGACCCTTGCACGCTGGAGACTTCTACCTAGGTGATTGAGCAACAGTTTGAAACAGTCTGTCTACACCACACTCATCCCCCCAAAATATACCCTGACCTCATCACGCTTCCTGCCATTTCTGGTTCAGTTGAAATTGCCAGCCAAGGTTGAAACTGCCACGACCTTTAGCTCTTTCCCTCCTTTGATCCCAGCATTTAGTCATCAGGTGTTGTCATTTCTCCCTCTTCAGCCTATCTGATCAGCAGAATTTAACTGAGCACAACTCAGTGCCTGGCTCTAAGTTAGGTGCTAGAGGCGAGAACCAAAGGCACGAGAGCAAGAGAGATATTGAGCACGTCATCCCGGTGGCCATTATCGCAGCCTCCCCGAGGGGTCAAACACACGGCCATTTTATAATCCATCCTCCACAGCACTGCCGGGTGATTCTCTGTAAGACTGTGTTGACCGTGTCCTTCCCCTGTTCAGAAACCTTTGGTGCTTTCTTCTCTCCCTTGAACTCCAGTCTCCTGTACCTGCCATTTTGAGTATCTGGATCGCACCCACCATTCTAACTTGACCTGATTCCACCAACTTCACTGTCATAGACCCTTGGCTCCGGCCCAGGGAGTCAAACTTTACTACGCAGTGATTGAACTCTTGCATGGAGATAAACTTGCAGTGGCTGTCATGGTACTCACTGAACTCTTTAATATTCTTTTGGTTGCAAGGCGCGGAAACCACCTCACATTAACTTAACGAAGAGAGAGAGTCTTATAGGAAGGCCCCTGGGGCAGCTCATGGGATCCAAGAAGTTGCCGAAAAGCCAAGGGAAGGGCAGGACCAGCTCTGGGGACTTCCCTTAAGGTAGATCGTGTTGTGGGCCCATCAAATCCCAGGCAGGGAGACTGTCTCCGTTCAGGTTTCAAACTGTTGGGCAAGAGATCTCATTGTTCCAGGTTGGTGATATGTCTAACTCCGGAACAGTCAGTTATGGCTGGGGGTGGGGTGGGTGAGAGTCAGGGTCACATAGCACAGAGCTGGCTCCAGGGGTTTCAGCTCTGTGTCTGGAACTGCTCCCAGAGAAGGGAGCTTCTTTGGAAGGCTGGCAGCCACCCCAGTCAGAGCCAACACGCCTACCTGTTCTTGGCTGATCTGCCACCTTCTTGTATCCATCTGTTTTTTCCTGTCGTTTTCTCTGCCGTAACATCACCACCTATTGAAATTCTGCTCAACTGTCAAGGGTCTGCTGAGAACTCACCTTCTCCTGGAATTTTCTCTGATCCCTTCAGGTGATACTCACTCTGGGTTAGTACCGCCTAGTGTGGCAGGCACATTTTACACTTCGCTGGATTCGATTTGCTAAAACTTTGTTAAGGAGTCTTGCATCTGTGTTCCTGAGTGTTATCAGTCTGTGGTCTCCCTGTAATTCTCTTGTTTTGTTTGCTCTCAAGTTATGCTTACCTTATGAGATTAATTGGAAAGTATTCCCTCCTCCTGAATTTCTTGGAGGAGTTTTGGGAGAACTGGTATTATTTCTTCCTTTATTTTACTATTTGGTAGAATTCACCAGTGAAGCCATCTGGGCCTGGAGTTTTCTTTGAGAAAAGGTTTCAAAGTATTCAATTTCTATAGTAGGTATTGGGCTATTAAAGCTTATCTGTTTCTTCTGTTCAAGTTTTGGTAGCTTGTGTCTTTCAAGGAATTTGTCATTTCATCTAAACTGTTGAATTTATTGGCATAAACTTTTTTACTATATTCCTATATTATCCTCCTTTTTTTTTTTTTTTCATTTTTCCTTTTTTTTCGGTCGTGCTGTGCAGCATGTGGGATCTAAGTTCCCCGACCAGGGATCTGCAGTGAAAGCACAGAGTCCTAACCACTGGACTACCAGGGAATTCCCCTTTTATTAGCCTCTTAATGTCTGTAGGATCTATAGTAGTGCCCCCTTTCTAATTCATGGTATCGATAGTTGAGGTCTTCATTTTTTTTTTTCCTGATCAGTTTGGCTAGAAATTTATCAATTTTATATTAATTTTATTTGTCCTCTCAAAGAACTTTCTTTTGGTTTCATTTATTTTTTTTCTCTGTTTTATATTTCATTGATTTCTGTTCTTTATTTCTTACCTTTAGCTGCTTACTTCAATTTTAATTTACTCTTCTTTTTGTTAAGATGGAAGCTTAAATCATTGATTTTTTTTTATGCCACTCAGTTTATTTTATTTTACTTTTGAAAATTAACATACAATAAAATTGACTCATTTTGTGTGTAGTTCCATTAATTTTAGCATATTTATGGATTTGTGTGAACACTGCTATAATCGGGTGTTACGTTGTAGTTCTATCAAGCAAAAAATTCCCTCATGCTATTCCTTTTCAGTCATAGCCTCTCAATACCAGTCATTGATTTTTAAACTTTTCTTCTTTTATAAAATATGAGTTTAATGCTGTACATTTTCCTCTAAGCACTGCTTTAGCTGCCTGCAGTAAATTTTGATATATGTGGTTTAATTTTTATTCAGTTTAAAATATTTTATAATTTCCCTTCTGATTTCTTTTTGTCTATTCTATCATCTGTGTAATTTCTAGCTATATTTCTATTATTGATTTTTCTTCTGGTTTGATTTTAGGTTATATTTGTTATATTTTCCCTTTTTTTTTTGGCATGCCAGATTTTTTTTTTTTTTTTTTTTTTTTTTTTTTTTGACGGTACGCAGGCCTCTCACTGTTGTGGCCTCTCCCGTTGCGGAGCATAGGCTCCGGACGCGCAGGCTCAGCGGCCATGGCTCACGGGCCTAGCCGCTCCGCGGCATGTGGGATCTTCCCAGACCGGGGCACGAACCCGTGTTCTCAGCATTGGCAGGCGGACTCTCAACCACTGCGCCACCAGGGAAGCCCCCAGATATTTTTTGATTGGTTGACGTTACTATGAATTTTATGTTGTTGGATGCTGAATTCTTGCTTCCTTTCAAGATTTTTGGGCTTTGTCCTGGGACAAGGTGAAGTTACTAGGAGTCGTTTAGGTCTTCTTAGGCGCTTGCTTTTAAGCTTGGTTGGTGCTAGTCCAGAACACCCTTTAGTCCCTGGCTCACTTGACCCCAGTACAGAGGCCGTCCCCTTCCAAGGGCTCTACTGGATGAGCCATGATTAGGTAGTCCTTCCACGCTGGCCGCTGGGAATGTGAGCTCTTCTCAGCCCCGTGTGAGCTCCTGGGGTTGTTCCACCTGCCTCCTCCCAGCAGGCCTTTCCCTTTCCTCACCTGCATGCACAGGGCAGAACACAGCGGGAGCCTAAGAAGGACCCCTCTTGCCGATCTGTGCAGTTCCCCCGTCTCTGCTACTGTCTTATATCAATTCCAGCCACTTGGCCTCTCTGAACTGCAGACTCTGCCTTCTCACCTCAGAGAGACCGTGAGCTTTGTTTGGGTTTTCTCAGTCTGTGGTGAGGCCTGGAAACTTTCCAGACGGTGACCTGGACAATCACTGGGCACACGGCCTTAGTTTCTTCTCTCTCGGGATCACCCTCCTGTGATGCCTGCTGTCTTGTCCAGTGTCTCATAACCATTGTTTTAGATGGTTTGCCTTTCTTGGCTGGAAGTTGTAGCATTTAAAAAAGAAAGTTTTATCAAGGTATAATTGATAAACAGTGAGCTGCACATATTTAAAGTGTACAATTTGATAAGTTTTGACACATTTATACACCCATGAAACTATCACCACAGTCAAGTCAGTGTACGTATCCATCACTCCAAAAGTTTTCTCCTGCCCTTTGTCACCCCTCCGTCCCTCTCTTCTCCCACCCCTCTCCCTAGGCAACTCTGAACTGCTCCCTGCCACTATAGCTTGGTTTGCACTTTCTAGACTTTTATGTAAATAAAATCATGCGATAAATACTCTTTTTTTGTATGGCTTCTTTCAATCTGCATAATTAGTTTGAGATTCGTCCATGTTGCTGTGTGTATCTGTGGTTCCTTTCTTCTTATGTTTGAGTAGTATTCCATGTGTAAATGTACCACAATTTGTTTACCCGTTCACCTGTGAACGGACGTTTGGGTTGTTTCCAGCTTTTGACCATTACAAACAAAGCTGCCGTGAACACTTGTATATAAGTCTTTGTATGGGCGTGTATTTCCATTTTTCTTGGACAAATGCTGAGGAATGGGATGACTGAATCATGTGATAGGTGTGTGTGTGTTTGTTCTTAAGAAACTGTCAAACTATCTTCCAAAGCGAACGCGTGCTCTTACATCCCACCTCCAGTGCACGAGGGTTCTGGTGTTCTGACACCCTCACCAGTGGGTGGCACGACCACCTTTTTTATTTTAGTCATTTTAATGGGTACATAGTGGTGTCGTATTGTGATTTTAATTTGCGTTTCCCTAACGACTAATGACGTTGAACAGCTTTTTCAGTGCTTAGTCTGCCATCTTCTCATTTCCTTTGCCCGTGTTTTAATGGATTGTCCATTTTCTTATTGTTGAGTTTTGAGAGTTCTTTATATTCTATATACAAGTCCTTTATCAGATGTGTTTTGCAAAGATTTCCTCCCAGTCTGTGGCTGGCCTTTTCATTTTCTTAATAATACCTTTGGAAAAGCAGACGCTTTTAATTTCCATGAAGTTCCCATGGCACTTTTTTATACTTTTGCTCTGCATGTTTTCTCTCCCACTCTGGACCGCTGGGCCTCTGAAGGCAGAGACCGTGTCGCTCTCAACGGCCTCCTGCAGTACTCAGCTCGGTGCCCGACACCCGGTCAGCACTCAGCCAAAGCTTGCTGACTGATTGCCTCTCAGCCGAGTGGCAGCTCCCCAGCGCTGCTCTCTTCCTGGCAGCCGGTGCTCGGTGCTCAGGGCCTCCGCAGGGAGGGTGCTGTTGGGGGCGGTGGGGATGCCCAGCTCCAGAGGGTCAGGGGGCACGTGGGTGAACACTTCGTCTTACGGGGGGCTGGCTTTCTGAGCAGGCTTCCTTCCAGGAGCCCCGCCGTGTGCTGGGGAGTGGAGAAGTGGTGGCTGGCACGCCATGCTCCTTCGTCCATGATGTGGCCAGAGAGACGACCCTGCCGAGGTCCTGCTGGGGAGCCCACCTCTCTTCCTAAGAGTGGGACTGTGTATTCGAGGGAATTTAATTCCTTCTTCCACTTCCTGCTAATGCTTTTCATTTATTTGTTCATTCACCCTTCTGACAAATATTTCTGAAGCCCTTCTTAGATGCCAGGCACTGTGGTTAATATTGAGAACACAGCGGTGAACCAAACAGAGATTCTTCTGGTGGTGAGTGTGGCTGCTGCGGAGGGAGCAAGGCGACAGTGGTGGAGGAGAAGCCAGCGTGACGGGTGTGATCTGTGATTGTGGAGGAAGCCAGGGGTGGTGGTGCAGGGGTCACTAGCTTGGGTGGTCAGGGAAGGCTTCTCTGAGGAACAGACATCAGAGCTGAGGCCTGAAGAATGGGAAAGAATCGGCTCTGCAAAGATCTGCGGCAGGAGTGCTCCAGGCAAAGGGAACAGCCTGTGCAAAGGCCCTGAGGTGCAAAAGACCTTACAGGTTTGAGGAGCAGAAAGCCAGTCAAGGTGAGGCTGACCAGGTGGGCAGGGACCAGATCGTGAAGGGCCTTGAAGGCCACAAAAAGGAATTTAGATTTTATCCCAGGTGCAGTGGGAAACACCTAAAGAATTTTTAAGTAGAAGAGTGACATGGTCAGATGGAAATTTTTGGAAGATTACTCTGGCTGCTGGATGGAAAGTAAGTTAATGGGGGTGGGGGAGTGAGTTGCAAGGCAGAAAACTGGGAGGCTTGTGAGGAAGCTGTTGCAGTAGTCCAGACAGGGGTAATGTAGACTGAATTATGGTGTATTGGCCACGGAGATGGAGAAAAACTGGAAAGTTTTACGATACATTTTGGAGCTACAGCCAGGACGAGCTGATGGACTGGATGTGGGGGGTGAGTGAAAGGGACACTGGGGCAGCTGTGTGTGGCCATTTATGAAGACAGGGAGACAAGGGCAGGAGTGGGGCCGGGGGCAGAGATTTCTGCTTGATTTGGGTGGGAGTGGGCACCACGGGAGGAGTCTGTGTGATGCCCAAGGCCCTGCCTCCTGCCACTGTGTGACTGGTGGTGCCATTTCCAGAACCAGCAAGTGTGGGCTATGAAGCAGGTTTGGAGAGGAAGCTGGAGAGTTCAAGTTCAGCACCCTGAGGCCCAGGTGCCTGGGGTACCCCCACGGGAAACTGCCTAGCAGGGGGAGCTGCCGCTTGGTTTATGCTCCAGTCTGGCCTGCAAGCACAGGTCTGCATTTGGGGGGGGCCATTTGGTGGTGGTGGTGGCGGCGGCGGTGGGTGGGTGGGTGGTTGCTGTTTTGGTTAGGCAGCAGGCAGTTAGCTGCACTTAACCTTCAGCCTCTCTTTTCCAGATCCGTGCCCTCTAAGCAGGGCCCCTAATGAAATGGTCTCTTTCCGATAGATTTTCCATCATAAGACAATTTTAACATAAAAGCAATGTTAATAAAAACCAAATGTTAGCTCAGGCCTTCCAGTAAATCATAATAGATTAGATGCTGCACCGAAATGAATATCACAGTGGAAAGGGTTGACCGGTTGGAGGAAGGCTCTCGCTGTGATTCAGTCGGGCCCCGTGATGAAGGCTGGTTCCTATCTGTAATAGCAGATGCAGCCCTCTCTCCTTTGTCAAGTCTGCAGGGCCCTGGCCCAGGGGAAGCGGAAGGGGGGTGAGTTTTGCAGCTTTGTCTTCCTAAAGGTTCCCCTGCTCCACCCACTAACCCTTCTACTCCCTGCCCCCTCCATTTATCATTGTTTACACAAGAGGAATCTTGGGCTTTTTGCTTTTTTTGTTTTGCTGAGAAGTTACTGGAACATGGATGAGAGGTATGGGAAAGGTTGAAAGGTAACAGGATAATAAAGGGAGGCTTTTGCTATGCGGAGAGTTGGGAAAATATCATTTTGGATCTCGACTGACACATAATCAGAACTGGAAGTACATTGGAAATTGGCCCAACATCTGGTTAGCTTTCGAAATAGTTGGTCTATAGTCTTCCAAAGCTGGCAATGCTTGTGTGACTCCAGCAAAGGAGACCAAAAGAAAGAAAAAAAAATTTTTTTTAATTAATTAATTTATTTTTGGCTGCATTGGATCTTCATTGCTGCGTGCAGGCTTTCTCTAGTTGCGGTGAACAGGGGCCACTCTTCGTTGCAGTGTGCGGGCTTCTGGTTGTGGAGCATGGGCTCTAGGCACGCGGGCTTCAGTTCTTGTGGCACATGGGCTCAGTAGTTGTGGCTCGCAGGCCCTAGAGCGCAGACTCAGTAGTTGTGGCACACGGGCTTAGTTGCTCCGCGGTATGTGGGATCTTCCCAGACCAGGGTTCAAACCCATGTCCCCTGCATTGGCAGGAGGATTCTTAACCTGCACCACCAGGGAAGTCCAAGAAAAAAATTTTTGACTATTATTTTTACCTGGCACTATTGTGGTCTCTTTATGCAGGTTTGTCTGTCTACTTCTTTTTATGTAGCTTTGGTCTGGGTCTGTTCTACCCTTGTCCTGAATGGGGGTTTCCACTAAGGAGGAAGAATCTAGAACCCAGAGGGGAAGCTTAGGAGCTGGTTACTGACATCACGGAGCCACACCCTTCCCTTCTATTTGGGATTCTTTGAATTAGTTAGTTGGGAGTTTGGCCCCCACCAGGCCGCAGCCCGGTGCTTGTAGGGTGGGAGTGATGACAAGGGAGACCCATTCTGACTCACTGGGGCAGAGGGGGATCTGACCCCGGTGGGGAGGGAGCGAGGAAGCGTGTGGTCTGCTGGAATCTGGACATGCGAGCGCGGCTTCCCGGGCCATGTGAAGTGCATCTGGGTTTCTCTGGAATTTGTCACTCGGCACTTAGGGGGTTGAAGCAAATAGGACAGTATATTATCTGCAGTGTTTATTTCAGTCAGAGGGAAATGGCTGGCGAAGGAACTCGATCGGGTTTGCAACAAAACCTGCATCTCAGTGACTGGAAACCTGTGTGTGTGTGTGTGTGTGTGTGTGTGTGTGTGTGTGTGTGTGTGTGT